>NC_083286.1:51439916-51739916 GCF_963506605.1 Zootoca vivipara | reverse complement strand
CTGTTAGCTAGGGATCATGGGAGTTGTAGGCCAAAACGTCTGGAGGGCCGCAGTTTGGGGGTGCCTGGTTTAGAGCATGGGTAGGCAAACTAAGCCCCAGGGCCCAGATCCGGCTCAATTGCCTTCTAAATCCGGCCTGTGGATGGTCCGGGTATCAGTGTGTTTTTACATGAGTAGAATGTGTCCTTTTATTTAAAATGCATCTCTGGGTTATTTGTGGGGCTTAGGAATTCATTCATTTTTTTTAAAAAAAAAATAGTCCAGCCCCCCACAAGGTCTTAGGGATAGTGGACTGACCCCCTGCTGAAAAGGTTTGCTGACCCCTGTTTTAGAGCACCAATATAAAACGATGGAAGCACTGGCAAAACATGCGACCTCTGTTTATGACTGCAGAGAGCCGTCCATATTTGTGCAGGGTGCAACATCACTTCACCTTTGGAGAGCCTTATACCTTTGCTATTGGGCGGGTCACCAAAGGGTGAGACTCAAGCTCTCCCTTAAAGAGAGCAGCTTGGGGACACAATCAAATGTCATATCTGGTGCAGTACCTTGCTTCCAATAGCAGTCAAGAGGAGGTCTCCAGCAAACTAGCAAGCATGTTGCAAAGGCAACCACCACCTTTTCCCATTGTCCCCTAGCAGCCGATATCCAGTGGCATATATTCCACCTCTGACCCCGAAGGATCCATATATCCAGCATGGTTAACAACCATTGATAGGTCTCTATGGATTTGTCTAATCCCCTTTCAAAGCCACCTAAGCCTGTGTCCATTTGCCACAGTTCGCGGCAGCAAGTTCCATAAATCCAGTCAGTGCACGGCGTGCGGATACAACGTTTTGCCCATCCAGAATCAACTGTCAGCTTCATATAGGATAAAAAAAAGCTGTAGGGCTGGAAATCCAGTTACTAAATAGAAATATACAAGACAGGAAGCAGCTTTATCTGCTAAAGTAGCAACTGTGGCAAAGGGCTGAAATGCAGGGCTGTCAAAGCACCGGAGTTTGATGCAATCATTAAGGTTCCTTTCAACATACATGGCAGGGGATGGGAGTGGATGGGGATTGTGCTGTCAGACTCTGCCCTGACTTGCAGGGGTTCCTTACAGTAGTTCAGGTAATTTCAAGGTTGGATTCCTGCAGTGCGGTCCATATGGGGCTTTCGTTGTACTTGATCCCAAAGCTGGCTGGTACAAAATGTTCTGCAGGCATCTGGTGGCTGAAAGATGCTGTTCTCATTGAAATTATTCTCCACATGAGCATGTGGCAGTTTAAAATATTTTTCTTTTAACTGAACCGCTTTGCTACTTTGTTTGGCACCCTGGGCTCCTTTGTGGGCAAGGGGAGCACTTACTTTCAGGTAAGTACCCTCAGGAAGGTAACTCCTCTAGTACTTCCAAAAGTTACCTTCCTGAGAGTAGGACTCGAACCCATGGGTACAAGTAACAAGGAAGGAGATTCCGACTAAACATCAGGATGAACTTTCGACAGTGGAACCAACTCTCTCAGGAGGTTGTGGACTCTCACTTCCTCGGAGGTTTTTTAAGCAGAGGTTGGTTAGCCATCTATCTTGGATGCTTTAGCTAAGATTCCTGTATTGCAGGGGGTTGGACTGGATGACCCTTGGGTTCCTTCATAGCTCTTCTCAGTCTCCTCTTTTCCAGGGTTGTTGTGGGAATTAAATGCAGGGGGGGGGGCAGGGAGAACCATCAAAGCCACCTTGAGCTTCTTGGAGAAAAAGGTGAAATATAAATATAATTAATAATAATACATTAGGGCTGCAACTTGATTGAAGACGTTTTAATCTATGGATGAATTGATGATAGTAGTTCTGAAGAAATGTTTCCTTTGCTTTTAGACAACATGGTACCATCGCACATGCAAAGAAGAGGCATTCTCCCCTAAGGTAAGAAGAGGCACTCTCCCTAAGCGAATGAAATAGGAGTGCCTCTTTTCAAATGGTGCTTGCCTTCTAGATTTCAATGTATTTTTGTATTTTTTAAAAAAGAATGCTGTCCAATTAATTAATTCAGATTTAACAGGCTTTTTTTTCATTAATTGAAAACTGCTGCCTGTCATAGCAGACCATTTCTCTTCCTCACAGCCGTCCATTCCTCTGCAAAAGTAGACAGATCTCGAGTTTAATGTCACTGTTCAATGCATGTTTAACAGGCTTCCAATTCCGTCTTCTAACAAGAATAAATTACCCATCAGTATCAAGGGAGGCAAACCTGCAGAGCGGGTTGCTTTGCAAAGCTTTGAGGAGTCCCATGATCAATGGTTTATTTGGAAACAACTTAGGCCAGGAGAGACTACTGGAAACAGCAAAGTCCAAGATAAATGGCTCCGGCTGCAGAAGTTCAATGCACATTATTATAAAGCCACTAGATTCTATTCACTGCGGTGTCTATGGGGCGACTTTTATGAAAAATCACCACGCAACAAGCATTATCTTCCCTGCTACCAAGAAGCCTTGAAAGGCTCATCAGATTCGGACTCTGCTACCGTAGATGGATGTCTTCCTGGGGACCGGCTTTCCGCAATCAGTATTCCTCTCATTTTAGCTACCAACAAGCTTGATTGTAATTGGTGGGGACCCCAGGGCAGCATTTTGTAGGGGAACACAATACAATGCCGTGAATAGGGCAGGCATCAGGATAGGGCAATGAACACCCTGCTCTGAACTAAGGGTTGGGCTCATCAGCCTATTTTTTTTGGGGGGTGCGCTAATTTCACACGTGTTTACTCCGAAGTCTGCTCTGATCCATTTCCACACTGAGCCACAATTAAAACAAAAACCTGCAAAAGAATATACATTTAAGTACAGTGGTACCTCTGGTTAAGAACCTAATTCGTTCTGGAGGTCCGTTCTTAACCTGAAACTGTTCTTAACCTGAGGTACCACTTTAGCTAACGGGGCCTCCTGCCGCCGCCGCCACACGGTTTCTGTTCTCATCCTGAAGCAAAGTTCTTAACCCGAGGTACTATTTCTGGGTTAGCCGAGTCTGTAACCGGAAGCGTCTGTAACCCGAGGTACCACACTGCACACGCTCCCAAATGTGTCATCTCTCAAAATAGCATTCTAGCTATATTTGCCTTCAACGTCGGGAAAAGCATGTTTTGAGCAGAGAAATGCGTTGCAGCTTTCTGAAAAATGCAACATCCGATAGCTTGGTTTTGAGCCATGCATCAGCCCTGAAGGTGTAGATTAGAGCACTTCAGTTCAGAGTTCACGAGGGTCAAATTTGTCAAGCACACTGCTCCAACCACGACACCAGCGATGGGGGAAATGAAGACCTCCAGATGCTGTTGGACTGCCACTCCCATCAGCCTCAGCCGGCATGGCCAATGGCCAGGGGTGATGGGATCTGTAGTCCAGCAACATCTGGAGGACCACAGGTTCCCCACATCTGGTCCACAAAAGCAGCAGGCACCCCACTCCCAACCAAGCCTTTCCCCCCCATACCACTAGTGACTTTTTCTCTCCTTGCGCTGGCCGGCTGCTACAACATTTGCGCAAACCATTTCATCTGAAAAGTGCTTTACAATCTTTATTAGGTTCATCCTCACAACAACCCTGTGAGGTAGGTCACTCAATCCCATTTCACAAATGGAGAACTGAGGCTGATCCGCACACACACACTCGGCGTGCGTGCGCATTCATACTCGCATCACAGTGCTCATCCAGTTCCCGCTGAACTTAGGATAGTTGCCTCGGCTGGGGATGCCAAATCCCCATTTGGGCCCTTAAGAAGTGCAAATCAAAGCCAGCGACTTGAACCCAGGTGTCTTGGATATAGTCCACTCGCTTAACGCCCTCATCTCTCTGCCCACCGATCCATCTGGCGATCTGGGCACGGGTGCCTATAATTTTGACTTAATTATAGCGCATCACACTCTACAAATTTAGTTGCTCTGAATATAATTATTTATTTCTCTTTTAGAGAAGGGATGGCGATGGGTCAATTTCCACTCAACTCCGGTATATAAAAAAAAAATCTTTTATACAGTATATGTACAACACATGTCACAATAGGTTTCTTTCTTTCTTCTTAAATCGGGAGCGAACATTCCGTTTGCCTGATCCATTGTTACCAGCACACATACATCCACACAAAAGGAAGAGAAAGAGAGAGAAGAAGAAGGGGGAAAACCCAAAATATTTAGTGCTAGTCATACAGTTCCAGATTGCAGCCTAGCGTTGAAAGCTTAGCTTTGGGTTTAGGGAACTGTCTGACATAACAAAAAAATAAAAAATAAAAAACAAGACTTTTGAAGTCGTTAAGACACAAACATTTTAAAAGTGGGTTTTCCTTTTTCTTTCTTGGTCTCTCTGTTTCCTTCTCTCCCCCCCCCCCAAAAAAAACTAAGATATATACATAAAAAAGAGCCCAAAAAAGGCATTGGTTTTTAATGCTATTAGAAAGCTATATAAATGTGCACAGGTCCTTTTCTTCTTTTCATAAAAGACCAATGGAAAACAAAACAAAAAAGCGCCTTCAGCTTCCAGGAATTTCTTCTGGGGATAATTCTGTTTTAAGTACCTGTATGTGGAATGTAGGGAACGGGTATGAAACAGGTTTTTGTGAGAGAGAGAGAGAGAGAGAGAGAGAGAGAGAGAGAGAGAGAGAAGAATGACAATGGTTAGACTTTTTTTTCTAACAGTGAAGATCTATACACAGGTTCATACAGGAGCTCTAAAACAATGCTTCCACATAATCAGAAGCCTCAAATTGCCTGTAGCAGTTTTATTGGTCCTGACAGATGCTACAGATTCCCAGGAAGAGACATATTCTAGTCTTCACTCAGGGCTGCTTACTCACAAGTACACTCAATATCCAACTACCAGCTGGTAAGCCCCAGTTCAGTCAATGGAGCTAACTTCTGGATAATATATAGAATTGAGCTGTCAGACACTCACCCTCCAACAACTGCTTACAGCAAACAAAAAGAACCAGGAGACTTGCAGCTTCCTCGTTCAACTTTGCTGCAAGAAATGAGGCACTGCCTGAGGTTGAGCAGATGGGATGCACTAAGGACATAAGAGGGCCTCCACAGTGCGCTACAGGAACTGTTAGAAGCCATGACAGCTACTGTCACCTGGAGGCTTCTGACCACATGGAGGCTTTTTCAGCAGCTCTTGCTTGAACCAGCTATAAAACATAATGGCCAGTGATACCAGCTGATGGCATGGTTTGTGGAAAATACCCTTTCGGGCCACCGGGCTCCCTGGTGGGTCAAAATTTTCCTGTAGGCTTCCCACTCATGCTATATACAGTAATACCTCGGGTTACGAACACGATCCGTTCCGGATCGCAGTTCGTAACCCAAAAAGTTCGTAACCCGAAGCGCCATTTTGCGCATGCGCAAAGCGCCATTTTCACGATTTCCACGCTTTGCACATGCGCAGACCGCACGCACCGCTTCTGTGCACGTGCGCGCTGCAAAAACACTTCCGGGTTCGCGCAGTTCGTAACCCGAATTGTTCGCAAACCGAGGTGGTCGTAACCCGAGGTACGACTGTACACACCACCATGTTGAGGTATTCAGTTATGGAGAAATCTTACTCATTTTTTAAAAAGAACAGGGGAGGGCAAGATGGCAAGCACTGTATCTATTCGGAATGTAGTTTAAATCAAACATTTAAGAAGAAGGGACTAGCTTCCTTAGGGAGTACACAGGGGCAGAGGAAGCTGCCTTTCATCAACTCAGTTGGTGAAAGGCAGGGGCATTTGCTGCCCTAGCTGTAGGTGCCAGGAACTGAACCTTTTGCATGCAAAAGCAGGGGCTCTGCTGCTGAGAAATGGCCCTTGCCTGGCGCCTTTCATCAAGATCTATTCTGTCTCTTCACCTTTAGCCAATCAGTTTGGCAGGCCTGGAGAGGAGAGCCAGGCCACTTCTGTGCTCTGTGAAGCACTTAACAAATTGCAAGCTTTTCATGCTTAACAGCAAAGCAGCAATCACAGTAACTAAGGGAGACACTCAAAACACGCAGCGTTGTCGCTCCACAAGGAACCCCTGGCTGTACCTGAAGCTTTTGCCTCTTATGCTTCTTCGCCATCGTCCATCTCAACCTCGTCCAAGTCAGCTGTATCTGCAGCTCGCGACAAAATGTCTGCCATTAGCGCCTCCTCCAGCTTTTTCCGTACCTGCTGCACTCGCTCTTCTTGTTTCCTGTGGAATAACCCGGAGGGGGGGGGGAATCACTGAAATATTATCTCCGCAAGTGGAAAGAGAAGTCAATCAGCAGGTCAATGCTAGCTCTATAAATCAGGGGTTGAAGGTGGGCAGGTGAGGGACCTGTGACCCTCTGTTATCAAATTTAATCTCTACCCCTATAGTTCTTCCTCCCTCATCTTTGAACAACGACTTCGGGTCCAAACTAGGTTTTGTGTAATTAGCACTTTTCTTTTCCTGCAATCAATTCTATTCCGAATTTCCCATTTTGTAAAACTCTTGTGTGATTATTGGAGATATGAGTTTCTTGTAGACTTATAATATCGCATTTTTTTCCTCCTTTAACACATGTTCTATTTTGTTTTTGAGTTTACTATTCAACCCATTTACATTCCATGAGACGTACTTTAATGGCATACAGATTTATTGTATTCACGTTACCTTACCAGATTCAAGAAATAACTATAAAGCAAACTTTTCCACTTTATTCCTGTCTTGTCTCTTCTAGCTCTTGAAGTCTCTCTCCACCTAGATCTTTCCAGTGCTTCCTGCAGAAAGTTTCTGCTTCTTCTACCGTTCTAAAGGTCTTGTCTATCTTTATACATGAAAGTGAGTCCCCGACGGAACCTGTGGCCCCCTGAAGCTGAAAATCCCATCATCCCTGACCATGGTCCATACTGGCCAAGGGTGATGGGAGTTGGAGTCTAACAACATCTGGAGGGCCACAGGATCTCCAGCCCTGACCTAAAAGAAGGCATTCCCACAGAACCACAGAATTGTAGACTTGCAAGGGACCATGAGGGTTATCTAGTCCAACCCCCTGCAATACAGGAAACTTAGCTGTACTGAAAATCCCATCATCCCTGACCATGGTCCATACTGGCCAAGGATGATGGGAGTTGGAGTCCAACAACATCTGGAGATCAGGATCTCCAGCCCTGATCTAAAAGAAGGCATTCCCACAGAACCACAGAATTGTAGGGACCATGAGGGTCATCTAGTCCAACCCCCTGCAATACAGGAAACGTAGCTGACCTGCGGCTTGAACCCATGACTCTGATATTAAGGGTCTCAAGCTCATATCAACCGTATCAACCTGGAGAGCCATAATTGACAAACTGGAAGAAAAAAAACAACCACTGACAAATGAGATGCTCTAAAAACTGCTTGTGTGGGTGGTAATAATAATAATAATAATAATAATAATAATAATAATAATAATATGTATACTGCCCTATACCCATAGATCTCAGGATCTACCCGTAGATCAGGTAGATGGATACCTTTTACTAGTGATCAGGTAGATTTCATAAGAGAAGCCCAAATTCACATCCATCCAAAGTACAAATATCCAAGTCAATGAGGAAAGTTTCCACATCAAGAAAAACACCTGCTGTGGCCAATGTTAAAACTATCTGCATACAGTATTTTTCGCAGCAAATTAAAATCCATGCTCCCCACTGAGGCAAATTATGTGATTCTTTTAATGAAACTCTTCATAGGTAGCTTAATAGGGACCCACCACTAATCTCATCAACATTCACTGATTTCACTTATGAACTCTGATGTAGCAGTTGAGAAGAAAGCATTTCAGCTAAACTGAGCCAAATATATATATATGTATACCAGTTTGGAGGTCATTGACTTTAAGACTAAAAAGAAAGCCTATCCACCATCTTTTTTTCCTGGAAGAAGAATTAACATAAACGTGGAACTATTGAATTCAGGAAGAATAAGGTCACTGGGGGAATGTTTGTCCACAGACAGTTTTTACGGGTCATCTGGCCAGCATGACTAAGCCGCTTCTGGCGAAACCAGAGCAGAGCACAGAAACACTGTTTACCTTCCCGTGGAGGGGTTACCTATTTATCTACTTGCACTTTGATGTGCTTTCGAACTGCTAGGTTCTGGGACTGAACAACGGGAGCTCACCCCGTCGTGGGGATTCGAACCGCTGACCTTCTGATCAGCAAGCTCTAGACTCCGTGGTTTAGACCACAGCGCCACCCGAAAATTTTCAGCGTCACCTGAAAATAATCCCATCAGTGCTATAAATTCTCCCACCCATCCCTGCTGGCCAAAAAACGTGGTCTTTTAAAACATCAAGTTGGGTGTGTGTTTTTTTTAAAAAAGACAGTGATTTGGTTTTAGTGCAAATAAAGTCCTGGGATGATGTGACTGTGTCTTAAATTTTAGTTCCTGCCCTGTCCTTCTGAGCTGTAAAATTCTATGTTTCTAATACCCTTAAAAGGTCCGTATAGTTAAAGCTATGATTTTCCCAGTAGTGATGTATGGAAGTGAGAGCTGGACCATAAAGAAGGCTGATCGCCGAAGAATTGATGCTTTTGAATTATGGTGCTGGAGGAGACTCTTGAGAGTCCCATGGACTGCAAGAAGATCAAACCTATCCGTTCTGAAGGAAATCAGCCCTGAGTGCTCACTGGAAGGACAGATCGTGAAGCTGAGGCTCCAATACTTTGGCCCATAGCTGCCAAGTTTTCCCTTTTCTCACGAGGAAGCCTATTCAGCATAAGGGAAAATCCCTTTAAAAAAGGGATAACTTGGCAGCTATGCTTTGGCCACCTCATGAGAAGAGAAGACTCCCTGGAAAAGACCCTGATGTTGGGAAAGATGGAGGGCACTAGGAGAAGGGGACGACAGAGGACGAGATGGTTGGACAGTGTTCTCGAAGCTACGAACATGAGTTTGACCAAACTGCGGGAGGCAGTGGAAGACAGGAGTGCCTGGCGTGCTCTGGTCCATGGGGTCACGAAGAGTCGGACACGACTAAACGACTAAATAACAACAATACCCTTAAAGCCCCTGCCCTTATGTCACGGATAGGAAGCGATCGCACTTTCTTTGTTTATTTCAAAACTCTTGGATCAAGCTGACGCGGAGACTGCAAATGTGCCTCGTAAAAAGCATCTCACTAAATAATAAAGATGCTTTATGCTGCTGTTTACAGATCTTTTACTTTATCTTTCCATTCAGTACATTGCGCTGGGTCAGGCTTTAGTAGTGTTGGGGGGCAGTAATGTCAAGGCTGATGAATGAGATTTATTTTTGAGCAACACACAGGCGATGTAAGGATAACTCTGCAAAAGCACAGGTCGGGGAGCTCAAAAGAGGCGTCCTGCACATGCAGAAGAGCTGGTGGAGGTGGGAGTTCCAGATCCCAGAGCTGAAGCTGATTTAAATGGTGGAAAACAGAGAACGTGTCGCCAAATCATCCGGCGGCATTTAGAGAGCGAGATGAAAGTAAATGAATGGAAGGCACTAACTTATGCGTATTTGCACAAGATACCTTGTGGTCTGGGTACAAATCACAATTGAGGATTACTTTAGTGAGAGTGGGAAGTTGGAAGTGAAAAGCAACATATACGAAAAGCTTATGCAATGTATATTGCATTACTGTACTTTTCTGTGTACAGTGGTATCTCTGGTTGCAGACGGGATCCGTTCCGGAGCTCCAGTCGGATCCTGAGGTTTCCGCAACCAAAGGGACAGCTTCTGCGCATGCGGTGGTAGAGCGCTTCTGCGCATGCGGCAAAAACCCGGAAATATATTCCCGGGTTTGCCACTTACATATCCCAAAGTTTACGTAAGCGGAGGGATATGTAAGTGGGGATACGACTGTGTAAGACTTTGTTGTTGTTTAGTCGTTTAGTCATGTCCGGCTCTTCGTGACCCCATGGACCAGAGCACGCCAGGCACTCCTGTCTTCCACTGCCTACTGCAGTTTGGTCAAACTCATGTTCGTAGCTTCGAGAACACTGTCCAACCATCTCGTCCTCTGTCGTCCCCTTCTCCTAGTGCCCTCAATCTTTCCCAACATCAGGGTCTTTTCCAGGGAGTCTTCTCTTCTCATGAGGTGGCCAAAGTATTGGAGCCTCAGCTTCACGATCTGTCCTTCCAGGGAGCACTCAGGGCTGATTTCCTTAAGAATGGATAGGTTTGATCTTCTTGCAGTCCATGGGACTCTCAAGAGTCTCCTCCAGCACCATAATTCAAAAGCATCAATTCTTCGGCGATCAGCCTTCTTTATGGTCCAGCTCTCACTTCCATACATCACTACTGGGAAAACCATAGCTTTAACTATACGGACCTTTGTCGGCAAGGTGATGTCTCTGCTTTTTAAGATGCTGTCTAGGTTTGTCATTGCTTTTCTCCCAAGAAGCAGGCGTCTTTTAATTTCGTGACTGCTGTCACCATCTGCAGTGATCAAGGAGCCCAAGAAAGTAAAATCTCTCACTGCCTCCATTTCTTCCCCTTCTATTTGCCAGGAGGTGATGGGACCAGTGGCCATGATCTTGGTTTTTTTGATGTTGAGCTTCAGACCATATTTTGCGCTCTCCTCTTTCACCCTCATTAAAAGGTTCTTTAATTCCTCCTCACTTTCTGCCATCAAGGTTGTGTCATCTGCATATCTGAGGTTGTTGATATTTCTTCCGGCAATCTTAATTCCGGCTTGGGATTCATCTAGTCCAGCCTTTCGCATGATGAATTCTGCATATAAGTTAAATAAGCAGGGAGACAATATACAACCTTGTCGTACTCCTTTCCCAATTTTGAACCAATCAGTTGTTCCATATCCAGTTCTAACTGTAGCTTCTTGTCCCACGTAGAGATTTCTCAGGAGACAGATGAGGTGATCAGGCACTCCCATTTCTTTAAGAACTTGCCATAGTTTGCTGTGTGTAAGACTAGGTTATTTTAAAATTTATGTTTAAAACTGGGGGGGGGCATCTTATACACGGATAGTGCATTGGGGGGATGTGTGACTGGTTGCTGCTGCGAGCTGGAGATTCTCAGTGGCTATTGGGTGTGTCATTTGTTTCTGCAGCAAGGGCATGTGTTGATTGGCTGTTGCTGCATCAATCGGCGATAGGCGGCATGTGCGAGCAGTAGTGTAGTTCTGGTGTGTGAGCAATTTTCGGCAATCCCCTCTTTAAAAAAAGCTCAATAACTCTGGGCAAGGCTCCCCCAAAAAACCCTCAACAACTATGGGAAATCTTCCCCCATTTTCTTAATATGGAGTCCCCCAAAATAGGGGGTATCCCTCTGCTTGACAGGACCTTCTCCAGATCTATGGCAGAAATGGCTTTTCTGCTACCTGTGCCCTTTTCAAAAACTGGGATCAAAACTGAGACCCTTTGCATGCAAACTCATGCTCTACCACTGAGCTGGGGTCCCTTGCCTTTTGCACATACGAGAGGACCACTCCAGCCAAAGGCTTGGCAGGTTTGCCATATCAATATGTCATCGCCAGCCAAGTGCATCTCTCAGCCAGGCTGCCCTCTGCTCATTCCATCGCCCACTTTTATTTCCCCTTTCACCCCCTTTCCTGTAGCCTCCTCCGCTTTCCCTGCTTTAGGTTTCTTATTTTTCCAATCTTAAGTTCAGTTCTCCACATTTCCACGTTGGTTTGCAATTTAAAAGGAACAAAAACGTGAAAATTTGTCATCGTTTTGGTACAAATTTCTCTCTATCTATACATTTTTGTTTGGCAGTTTTGCCTTAATATACCCAAAGCAACCCCCCCCCCCAAAAAAATGCAGTGCATTTTTGTACATTCTTTTCACTAATATATGTAGCTTATGAACACTACCCTGGTGTATGCTATTTTGCATGCATTTCTTGGCCGGCGAACCGCACTGCAAAATTCAGAGAAGTGTTAATTCTGGTGGGCGCCTGTGTTTTGGTTCTCGTTATTGCTTCAGAAAGTTTGAATTAGGTAGTTTTGTCTTTTGAATGCAAACTGAATCGAAATTCTCCCCCACCCTACCTGGGACTTTCTTGCATGCAAAGCAGATGCTCTAACACTGAACTGCAATCTTTCCCATGTTTGGATGAGGAGTGTTTGGATATTAGCATCATAATCCTGATGAAGCACAAGAGTCTGTCAAAGGAGAATGGGAACACAGATCCTTTGGGGAAAATATCACAAAATATTCCCCTGTTATTATATCTTGCGCTTACACAGCGTAACCCTGTCCTGCATATATCACCAGAGAGGGACTCAGCAGTCACAAAAACCCAAAACGGCAGCCAACTTGTACTTAGGAAGCTACCTTTAAGTGAAAACGCATCATTACAAGTTAAGCAAAAACTGCAGGCCTGAAGCAAATTACTTTCCCATTAAAACGTTCAGCTTGATTTCCTATGCTAATTTGCAGAGAAGGCACTCTGGAAACAAAAGTCCCTGAATATGCAACTGAATCAAAGGTAGCCCGTGCAAACATAATATGATTATTATTTTTTTAAATGCAAGTGTGACGTGGAGGAAAAGGAAAGAAGGAACAAGAGATATGACTTTTTAAAGCAAGCAAACCTTGGAAACACTATTTTTCTGACAGATCGGGATTCCATTGCTATTAGAGAACTGTAGTTCAACATTGCCCTCTGCCGGAGGCAGTCTGGGACTTCAACTGCTAAAACAAAACCAAAAAAACCCACCCCAAAACCCTTTGGAACATTTCTTTTTATGTGTTAGCCATCTCCTGCCGGCGGCAGAAATAATAGAAGGGGGAACCCATGCTGTGTTAACTTTTTATGTCTCCATTACATCCTTCGGGACACAGTGAAGCTGAAAAAAACGCTTAGCCCCAAACTTTAAGAAGATGGTAGAGACTATTGAACAAAACTAATTTTCAAAGCGAGAAATAAAGGAGTGGGGGAGAGATTTGCGACATCAAGGATCTGCATTCATCTCTGAGCTTCCAGGGCAGCTCAGAAATCACCAAACTCTTCTAGCCTATTTGGTTAAAATCTTTGTGAGCAAAGTATACTAAAGCAAAAGGTTGCAAGAGCAATTTTGCAAAATTGTTGTATGTTAGGACTGGCTGGGATAGCTCAGTCGGCAGAGCATGAGACACTTAAGCTCAGGGTTGTGGGTTTGAGCCCCACTTTGGGCAAAAACATTCCTGCATTACAGGGATTGGCATATTTGACCCTTCCAATTCTATGATTCTATGATTCCAACACAAGCACAGGTCATATACAGTGGTACCTTGCTTCTCAAACACCTTGGTACTCAAATGCCTTGGTTCCCGAAAGCCAAAAACCCAGAAGTAAGTGTTCCTGTTTTCAAACATTTTTCGGAAGCTGAACATCCAATGCGGCTGTCAGCTATTGTTTCCGGGGCACCTGCACCAATCAGAAGCTGTGCCTTGGTTTTCGAACATTTCAGAAATTAAATGGACTTCTGGAACAGATTAAGTTTGGCGCTTTTGTTTGCTATTTGTTTTGCATTTTTGATTTTGAGGATTTTTCGGTTAATTTGTTTTTGTGACTGTGTGGAACCTAGTTCAGCTACTGATTGACTGTGTGACTGCGGAAATGGATAAAAGCCCCCCATCCTAACAATGACTATCATCAATGCGGGTAAGAAAAAAATTAATTTTTATTTTTATCATCTACAATACTGTCTTATTTTATAGTACAGTACATTGATTATTGCTTTCATTTTATGGATCAATGGTCCCGTTAATAAAAGTCATGTTAAATTGTTGTTTTAGGGGTTGTTTTTAAAAGTCTGGAACGGATTAATCTGTTTTGCATTGCTTTCTATGGGAAAGCACGCCTTGGTTTTGGAACACTTTGGTTTTGGAGCGGACTTCCGGAATGATTTAAGTTTGAGAGCCAAGGTACCACTGCAGTAAAAGTGGGCCCAGGCTGTATCACTTCATACTGCAGGGGAGGAGGGGACTGGGTTTCTCAAAAATCCCCTGTATTTTTAAAAATAATTCCTGCGCAAAAAAAGGAAGCACTTCAGGAGAAAGCCTGGTATAAGTCCTCCTCATTTTCCAAGAGCTGAAGGGAGAATATCCAATGCTGGTGGTCTGCCATGGAGAACGACCACTCTCTCATGGCCACCCATCTTAACAACCTATGAAGCGGACCTGCAGGAAGCGTCTCTGGTGCTTAGCTCCTCATGCCAAAGGCCCAACTAGTCCAGCAATGTAGAATCATAGGATTGTAGAGTTGGGAGGCACCCCAAGGGTCATTTAGTCCAGCCCCCTGCAATGCAGGAATCTCAGATAAAGCTTCCATAACAGATGGCCATCCAACCTCTGCTTAGAAACCTCCAAGGAAGGAGAATCTGCCATCTCCCGAGGGAGATTGTGCCACAGTCAAACAGCTCTTGCTGTCAGAAACTTCTTCCTGATGTTTCATCAGAATCTCCATTCTTGAAGCCATTGGTTCGAATCCTACCTTCTGGAGCAGGAGAAGGCAATGCTCTCTCAATGGCCAACCAGATGCCTACAAGCAAGACCTGAGCAAAACCACACACTGCTCTGTGATGGGCAGGATTATAGAGGTGCAGCCAGTCCAAGAAACAACTTCAGTCCAAACCATTTAAGACTTTAAAGGTTACAAAACAGAACTTTAAATTGGGCCCAGAAACTCACTGTCAGCCGGTGAAACAGCTACAGCAATGATATCATCAACACTGACTGCCTCTGATGGCCGCATTTTGGACTATTTGACATTCCTGAACTATCTTCCACATAATAGCTACATTTCAATCCATATCCGGGAGGCGAGGAGCAGGTCAAGTTAAATGGGAATTTGGAAATACAGAGGTTCCTTAAGCATCCTTAGTGGAAACACTGTATGCTCCACAGTGCATTTACCTGTTTGCAACTAGATAGGGCAGGTGGCAGCATTTAATGGTTATTGAAAGCTTGTACAGTATCTCAGTATTTTTCAAGGGGGTGGAAAGGAGCCGTGCAATTTGGACAACCCACCCCGGTAACACATCCTCACACAAAGATTTGGAAATGGGCCACTCTGAGGCTCATCTCAAAAGCCACATGTAAACAGAGCATTAAAAAGAAAGGCATGTGGCAGCCATAATCGAGTCTGACTCCACAGTGCAAACTTTTATTGGGAAGGTGCCAACTCTCGTTTTTCATCCAGCACAGGACAAACATGGCCCCATTTGATTTACTTCCTTGTTTATGAACTGGCACGGCCGCGGGCTGTTGTGTCAGCAGAAATGCACAAAGCTCTGCGAACGCTGCATTGCTGCTGAGGTGGCAGAAGCTTCAAACACGCCCTTCAAAATCTGGGGTCTAGCAGGACAGGAAAGAGAAAAGGCACACCTTTTCTTAAGTCACAAAAGCACAAAGAGCAGCCTCATGGAACAAAGTTATCTCTGCAATCTGCTTTCAGGTGCAACATTCTAAGCATCAACAGGAACGAGTCTCAATGGGCAGAAAGGATGCAGGAATCTGGGGGAAGTGAGTGTGCAGGTGATGGTGTTGTGTGCAGCCCCGACGCAGCAGGTGTCATGATCCTGACCTTGCTTTGCAGGGGGGCAGAAATCTCCCACTGGGGTTGGAGGTTTATTATCTATTTTATAAGAGTCCTTTCAAAAAGCATCAGGCCACTGTACAACAAGATAAAAAAACAAAATAAAAGCAATACAGAGTGATGATGTAACGACTGGCTACCTGAGAAAAATTTTAACCACTGCTTGTCGGCACAGAGGGGTCCTCAAGAGACACTTGGGGGTGCCTGCCAAATCTCTGCTAGAAGGGTGGTCTGCAGCATGGAGGCTGGTGACACTACACACCCGATTTAAGGTTTCCTCCAATTGTTCTCAAACGGTAGGTAACCTGGCCCTTCAAAGAAAATAGATCAGCTGAAACCATCATTCTTACTACCTTTTTTTAGGCATCGTTTTCTAGTTATTACACCTCTAGTTACCCAAAGTCTCTCATGCTACAGAAATTGCCTCTATATATCATTAAGTCGATTACGTTAAGGGAGCATGCACGATTTTTTTTTATTTTATTTTGCAGTTGCTCAATATCCTTTTCTCTTCCTGTCCTTTCTGAGGCTTGCCTGCCTGGATAGCTCAGCTGGTTAGTGTGTGGTGCTGATAATGCCAAGGTTGCAGGTTTGATCCCATCCACTTTAAGATCTTTTACAAGTGGATCAATCCAGCAAGCGTGGCACCACGGCTTGCCCAACTTGCGCTTCCAGCTACAGGTCCTCCCATTGGAGCCCAGCTTCTGAAAGTTCAACGGTTCTTCAACAAACTGCGAGGGGGTGCAATGGACAAGACTGAGCTCATAGAAGACCTTCGAAACAGCAGAGTGTGGTAAAACTGTAAGGTCAGAAGTCTGAAAAGTTGGCAAGATCCAGAAATCAACTCGGGAGAAGGAGAGGAAGTGTGTGCAATGTGAACACGTGTAGTGATAAAAGGAGAGAATTCCATCCACCCCACAGAGAATGGGGCTGGTTGCGGTGAGAGGAAAAGCCCTTCAGCGGCAGTGGGGGCAAGGACAGCGGCAAGGACTTACCTAATGTCCTCGTCCGTGACGATGAAGGCTTTGCAGAGAGGTTGGGAGGTGTTCAGCCACACGGCTGGGTTCTTCTCAACGGCAGCAGAGAGCTGCCCTGTAATGGGGGCAGAACTCGTGTGCAGTGCGCTGGCAACAGCAGACAGGAGGGTGTCGTCGTTGTTCCCCGGGCCAACCCCTGGAATGCAAACGCAGCCCTTGTCAATAAGGTTCACCAGAGCAGAGTTCAATAGGCAGGATCCGGTGGCAAGAATCCCAAACCTCCCATCCCAGAGCCTAGTCAGGTAGTCAAAGAGCACATGGGAGGGAGATGAAGCATGCAGGGACACACACACACAGGGATCTCACCCCACACCGTGCTGGCCCCATTCAGTTCATCTTCCTGCTTAGTGTGGGAAAGCTTGACACTGCTCAACACTATAGGAATTCTGGACAATCAATTATCTGTGAGGCAAGAGGGCGGCCTAACCACAAAATTGGCAAGAACCGGCTTCGGAAGAACCTAATGGCCAAAGCAACTGCAGATATGGTACAAGGGGGGTTCTAACACATACCATTTCCATGGACTGCGGTTGACTAAAAGATGGTGGGGCAATTTCAGGGACTGGGCAGAGGAGGAATGGTGGAGACCACCTCCCCATCCTGACTCTTCCAGGGAGGAGGAAGAGGAAGGCAGTATAGATTTACAACAGGGGTTTGAGGGAGTTCGCAGCTCAGAGCCAGATGAGAGGAAAAGCTGGAAAATCACGGGAGAGCCAGAACAACACCCAGCTGACATGTTGTCATTAGAAAGCATTTCAGACCCTCCATCTCCCAGAACCCGGTGAGCCTTAAAAGTAGGAGAGCAAAGAGCTCAAAGACAGAGGGCATGTAGCAGCACCTGCAGAAGAGACGAATGAGGAAGTGGGAAAGACAGGGGGGTGGAGATTCACTTGGGACAATGCCATTGTCCAAGAGGCTGGGTTCTACAGTCTCACTCTGTAAAGATTAAAATAAAAAAGGACGATAAGAAACTTTCCCTTGTCTTTATACTTTCCTGGGCAACCCACCGGGAGCCGCTGACAGCATCCTGACAGGCAGTGGGGTGGCAGAAGATGGTAGGGGAGAGGAGGAAATATCTAAGGTGACTATCTTTACTATATACCATGTTTCCTAATGGGAAGTTCTCGCAGACTCTGGACTCTGTCCTGTAATGAATAGACAAACTGGGAATTTGGTGACAGCCTCTGTAATGAAACCTCAAAGGGAATTTCTCCCCATACCAAACAGGCTGTTGCTCACAGAATAGGACTAGTTGCTGCACACCTGAGAATCTGGACTAAATGAAACTTTGGTCTGAACCAGCAGGGCCACTGCTGTTATGTTCTTATCACCCTTTAGCCTTCCACCAGCATACCAAGATGTGAAGCTACAATGTGGACACTGGGGGCCCTCCCCACCCCTTCAGATGCAAAGAGTACCTTGAAGGCCTTTCGGCAGCTCCATGGATTTTATGATCTGCTCGCTCACATCTGATGCGCTCAAGCCTTGCAGTCTCTTCTCCCAGAAAAGCTGAAAAGATTGAAAGATTGCCGGGTTAATTTAAAATGGAAAAAGTAACAAAAACACTGCAGGGGGGTGGGGTGGGAAAACCAAGACGGAATATTCATTTTATAGGCATAAACTTAATCCCTTCTGCAACAGCGCTGGAAGATTTACAGACAGCCTCTGCACGCTGCCAACTTAACGAAAAAGCAGACGGAATCGTTTTGTTTATTTGTGGGTTTAGTTCAAATATTTATGCCCCATTTATTTAGATGCAATCAACCTCTCAAAAGCAGCTTGCAGTGATACTAAAGCAAACATCCCTTGTTTTTATTCCTTTTTAAGGTTACTTCCAGGGCAGATTCTGGGTGCCAGTTCCCTGCGGAGCTTTGCTACTGAAGAGAAACTATCCTCCGGGAAGTTCTCTTGCACAAAGACTTGCGAAAGGAACAGTCGCTGCCCAATAACACAGTTGCTTCCCCACACACCTGAATGGGACTTGTGTACAGGACAAACCAACACCTGATTGCTCCAATGCAGATGAGTGCCGGCTATGCTTGCTTACTTTAAACTGATGCAAAACCAATTAAGCAACAATTAAGCATACACACACTTTTTCCAGTTAAGAGTTCTGACATTAATATCCTTTAGCTTTAAGGACAATCGTCTTGAGCCCTTGATTGCTTTCAATATGCTAGTGTTGCATGGTCAACTTAAAAGGGGGTAGCTTTCAAGGATACTCACCCGAGGACCAAACTAAGTGTGATGCAGAAGGCACCTTTGTTGGGGGCTGTTGCTGTTTTTAAAAAATGCAGATAGCATCAGCTGCAGGGAGAGCAATGGATAATTACAAGGAGCATAGCAGGTGTGGCGGGAGAATTTAACCCTCTCCTCTCCTACTGCTGTCCTAAAGAAAAGTCCTCTTCTGAAGGTGCTATCTGTGTTGGAAATCACTCACTGGGACCAGCTAAACTTTGATTTGGCGTCTCAGTTGCTAATTCTGCCCTAGTGTAAGTGTAATTTGCCCTGTGGCACAGAGTGACTAAGTTCAGCACCTGAAAACATGTGCATCAGTAAGGTGCTTGTGAACTTGCACATGCAGGTAAATCTGCAAGGACTGTAGACCAAGGAGACCCAGATTCGAATCCATGCTCAGCCATGGGTAAGCTTGGCCCAGTTAGCTATATCTCAGTCTAATATGCTTCACAGAGCTGATGGGGGGGGGGAGAGAAGTACACATTGAAGGAAAGACAAAATGAAAAAATGAAAAAATAAGTTTGAGTAAAACTTAGTTGAATTACCAACCTTGCTGCTTACCATGAGACCCACTGAAATTAATGAACATGTCTAAGACATTGCCATTAATTTCAATGGGCCTACTGTGAGTAAAACTTAGCTGAATACCACCCTAAGCAAGTGGATGTATCATGCAAAGGGAGATCTTACATATGGCACCTAATTAGATTATTTTGAAATGTGCTCCTTTCCTGAAAACCAAGGCATTCAATTGCAACTCCTTAATTAATAATTGGAGCATTTTCCGTTACCCCCAAGTAATTTTTCATTATGAAAATGACAGTACAATTTTTTAAACATCTACAGTACTTAATTTAACTTAAATAGGAACTAAAATGATACAATTGGCATGATTACTGTAAGAACTATATAAAATGTTCCCATTTAGCTGATTTTAAAAAATCAATTTAGGTTACAATTATGTCAGATGAGTTTGGTGATCCCTGTAGACCCTGGTCAGAGCGATAATGTGATGGATGAGTTTTGTACGTAACGTAATTGCTTTGTTTCAGTGCTCTCTACACAAGCCATTAATATCTGGTTGTCCAATTAAGATCGCTTTTAAGACAATCATGGCAGTGACCAACTTCAGTCCATATTTACACATTTTGCAAGACAACTCAATTATTTCATTCCTGTTTTCCTTCACCAGACTATCATCAACAGCCTTTGCTACTTTACCTTGTGTGTTTATATGGATGCCTGTACAGTGGTACCTCTACTTACGAATAACTCTACTTACAAATGTTTCTACTTATGAACGGAGCTCCGTCCGCCATCTTGGATGCGCTTTAGATAGGCTTTTTTCTACTTACGAATTTTTAGATAGGGTTGCTTCGACTTACGAATTTTTTCTCCCAATGCATTCCTATGGGATTCGACTTACAATTTTTTTCGACTTACGAATGTGCGTTCGGAACGCATTAAATTCGTAAGTAGAGGTACCACTGTATATAATTATCTCTACCCTTCTACTGCATATGGGTATTCAGATCAGCTTAAATCAATTAAAACAACATCATCATAGAGACATCCACACCAAGAAAATACAAAAGCATGTTTGCACATTACACTGAACCCAGGTACAAGCTGTCAAATACACATGTACAAGTGTGTGTACAAAAGAGCAAACACTCGTTGATTTCTACAGCTCAACTGTTGTGAACACAGGTACACAGACGGTACACTCGTCGCATATCACACTTGAATAACCGGGTGTACCAGTTCAAGCAATGGTGTACACAGATTGAACATGCATGGAATGTAGTATGAGGCAGAACAGGCACAGCACATCTGGGAGGAAAATACTCTCTGCTCGACAGGGCAAAATGTCTCCCGGAACAAAAATGACTTTCCTAGCAGGTGGAAGATGGTTGAAGAGAGGGAATCATCTAAACCTCATGGGGCAAGATATGCCACAGTTTGGGTGCAGCAGTAAACAAGATGCCTCCTTTTTAAAAGCAATGCCAGAGGTGTTGAGGGAGAGGAGAAATCAGTTGTCTGTATCAGACATCTAGGCCTGCAGCAACATCAATCATGCGATGGAAACGGATGAAGATGAGGTCATGGACTGGTTGGACACAGAGGAATGGTGGGAGGAACCAGCTGGGGAACCCCAAGAGGAAGAAGGCTCAGAGCCCTGGGTTTGATGGTGGGACAGCAATGAGTGATCAGAGGGAGAAGACTGGAAGGAGGGGGTGTTGGAAACTGAGACATAACAGGGCTCAGTAAGAGAGAAATCCAGAATCGGAGGCAGATGCTGAAGGAGAGGAGGAGGCCAAGATGCAGAGATGGGTCAGGCTTGTGAAGAGGCAGGAGAGGCATGAAGTGGGAGGAGCAAAGGCAGGCACGGAGGCACGATCTCAGATTGCTTGGGAAACATCCTGGAGAGGAGGAGACATAGCTGGCTGTGGGGAGGCAGGGATCTTTAGTCTCAGCAACTACTTCATGGGGGCAAGACCTGAGTTTCTGTGCCCGTTAGGCCTGAAATTCCTGTGCTGATCCTGTTTTGCTAAGAAAGAGGTAACTCCAGCTCGCTCAATGTGAATTACTGCTGGCTTGGGTCCTGCCAGGTGACTTACACCAAGTAAGACTATTTGCCTCTTCAACTCACAGCAGTGGCTCCCCAGAGTTCTTTCCCTGAGTCAACAGTGTGTTGCAGCAGCAAACAAAGCTAATGCTATTCTAGGCTGCCTCAACAGAGGTATAGAGTCCAGATGAAGGGATGTAATAGCACCACCCTATTTTGCCTTGGTCAGACCACACCTGGAATGCTGTGTCCAGTTCTGAGCGTCACAATTTAAGAAGGATACTAACAAGCTTGAGGAAGGGTTGATGATCAAGGGTTTGGAAACCAGGCCTTATGAGGAACGGTTGAAGGAGCTGGCATTTAGTCAGCTTCTACAATATGTGATCTTTTCAGTTCTGTTTTTACTGAAGGTTCTGGGGATTGAGAAACCAGGACCTCGGAATGCCTACGGCTGAGCTACAGTCTCCTCATGATAAGCTCAGCACTGCACAAAATGAAACGAGGTGCTGCGTGGAGAAATAGGAAGCCTTAGTTATATCAGACAAGCCACCTGTACTCACAAGGATAAGACCCTAGTTCTTCAGGTATCTGAAGAAGTGTGCATGCACACGAAAGCTCATACCAAAATAAAAACTTAGTTGGTCTTTAAGGTGCTACTGAAGGAATTTTTTAATTTCACAAGTGTGAGGGACAGGGGATATCGCGAAGTCCCTCCCCTCCTGAGTTCAAGCCCATCACCGACCACAGAGGGAAGCAGAGGGAGCTCCGATTCCAGTGGGGAAGCAGGAAGTCGGGTCCGAGGCTCAGGCAAGGTAGCGGAGCCAGGGTCCCAGGTGGGACAGGAAGGGGGAAGTAAGGGGGGGAGACCCATCCCCCCAACTCCAGAATTACGCCGGAAGAGGAGGGGAAAGAGGATGGGGCTTCCAAGACTTTTGTGCTGGGGAAAGACGCGCCAAAAGTCACTTGGAGGTTCTGAAACCGACTGACCACATCACTCCGTGTAAATAGCATGACTTCAGCACTGTAAATACGCAGCACCAATAAAAGAATAAAAATGCAGAGCTGCGTGGCGTCGTTACTCTGAAGTAGTCCACTCCGGCCACTGTGACAGCAACCTCCAAGTCTTTTTTGGGCTACTTTGGAGTTGCCGGGATGAGCGTGTCAGAGGCGGAGAGATGGCGGCAGATCGCGGAGCAAGCCCAGCAAGAACTGCAGCAGCTGTCGCTGCAGGCGCAGGGGGAATTGAAGGCAGCTAAAGAAGAGACTAAGAAGGTCCAGGACGACCGGCTACAACTGGCGGAACAGGTGAGAGCACTACAGGAAAGAGAGCAGGAATTAAGGGCGGTGGCGGTAGACCTCCAAAACAAGCTGGATGCAGAGAAAAACAAGGCGGGAGGGGCACCCCAAGTCCAAGTGCTGCCAGGAAGGAGAGCCGGGACCCTAGTGAGCAAGTTCAATGGAGACCCGAAGGAATATCAGGGCTTTGAGACTGAGATGGTGTATGCTCTTGAGCTACACCACGCTGAGTTCCCTGATGATGAGCACAGAGTAGCGTTTATTGTGGAGCACCTTACCGGGGCAGCCAGGGAATGGCTAAGACCGTTAATCGCAACAAAGAATCCTTGCATGAAGGATGTCAAACTATTTCTAGAAGGTTTGAGAACGATGTATTCGTCCGATAGTCATATGGACCAGACTAAGGAGGAACTTCATAATTTACGCCAAGGAAATATGACAGTTCGCGCGTACTGGGCGAAATTCACCATGCTGGTGCACAGATTGGGGTGGGAATTAGGGTCACCCCCAATGCAAGCGGCGTTCTACTTGGGGTTGCATGAGGACGTGAAGGATGAGCTCTCGAGAGGTCCAAAGCCCAGTGATATGGATCAGCTGAGCAAAGCGGCTCTGGCGGTGGGGGTGAGACAGGAATCCCGGTGGAGCGACAAACAAGCAACGCGCGCAAAGCGGGCTTGGTTCCCACGGTCGCAGGAGAAACCACTCCCCCAACAACCCTTTCAAGCCACGCCTGGGGCCAGCCAGGACCAGGAACCCATGCAGATTGATAGCGCGCGCGCGCGGGCTTTTCAAACCCCAGCGGCGCCAAGACGCAAGGAGGGAAAGGGCGGGAATTGCTTTCTCTGCAACTCCCCCCAGCATCGCGTCAGAGACTGCCCACATCGCAGGGAGTGGCAAGGAAGGGCGGGAACGGTGGTGCCCTCCCCCACTGACGCAGCACCACAGCAGGGAAACGGGAAAGCCTGGCTGCAGGAGACAAGGGGCAGCAGCCAGGCACAATCAGCAGAGAACAGCCCCAGCCCGCCCACCCGCACAGAGAGGAGCAGAGCCAGCCCACCCCTCCCAGAGCAGGAGTGGTTCTAGAAGTCACGCTAACGCTCCCAAATGGCTATCCCCTGACAGTCCTTGCCTTAATTGACAGTGGTGCCTCAGCGAACTTCTTCTCGAGAAACTTTGCAGAAGAGCACCAGATCCAGCTTCTGCAGCTGGATTTTCCCCTTCACGTGGCAACCATTGACGGCAGAGAGCTGCTGGGGGGGGGCCATCACTCATCAAACCCCCCCCATGAGAATGACGGTGGGACGGCACTCAGAGACACTGGCATTCAACGTCACCACCATCTCAGACCCCCCCATCGTCTTGGGCATGAGCTGGCTGGCGCGCCACGACCCCTCCATCAGTTGGCACCAGAGATGCATCACTTTTGGATCGGACTTTTGCCTGGAACATTGCATGCAGCACCAACCAGGGGAGGGGCCTCCGATAGCCACGGTGGCCACCATGCACGTCAAAGGGGGTGAGGCGATACCCAAGCCGTACTGGGACCTGCAGGAGGTCTTCAGCGAAGCGGAGTCCGACCACCTACCCCCACACAGGCCTTTTGACTGCCAGATCAACCTGGTGCCCGGGGCAACTATACCCCCAGCCAAGCTGTACGCCATGTCAGACCAGGAACTGGAGGATCTGCGCGCTTTCATCGACAAGAACCTCAAGCGGGGGTTCATCAGAGAAAGCAAGGCAGCAGGGGGCAGCCCGGTCTTCTGGGTGGACAAGAAAGACACACAACAGCGCCGCCTGGTGGTGGATTTCAGACGGCTGAACAGCATGACGGAACCGGTGGCTTTCCCTATGCCCAGAGTGGATGATCTGCTGACAGCAGCACGCAGGGGCAAGATCTTCACCAAGCTCGACCTGAGGGGGGCGTACAACTTGATCAGGATCCGGGAAGGCGATGAGTGGAAGACCACGATGTTCACGCCTCTGGGCTCTTTTGAATATCTGGTGATGCCCTTCGGGTTGCAAGGGGGCTCAGCATGCTTCCAGGCCTTCATGCACCACGTCCTGGGGTCCCTACTCTTCAAGAACTGCTTGGTCTTCCTAGATGACATCCTTATCTATTCCAATGACCCAGTGCAGCATGTGAAAGATGTCAGGGAAGTGTTGCAGCGCCTGAAGGAGAACCACCTGTATGTGAAGCTGGAGAAGTACAAGTTTCACACCAAGGAGGTGGACTTCCTGGGCTACAAGCTGTCAGACAAGGGGCTGGCGATGGACAAGGACAAGGTGCAGGCCATCCTGGACTGGCACAGCCCCAGGACGCGCAAAGATGCCCAACGCCTACTAGGCTTCGCCAACTTCTACAGGAAGTTCATCAAGAACTTCTCTCGCGTTACGGCTCCCATCACTGACTGCCTGAGAGGCAAGCAGAAGTTCAGGTGGACACCAGAGGCGCAAGCAGCGTTCGAAAGCCTCAAGAGGGTGTTCGCCTCGGACCAGAACCTGTTCCACGTGGTCCAGGACGCGCCCCTACGCATTGAGACAGATGCTTCTGAGAAAGCTGTGGGCGCCATTTTGTTGCAACTGGACGCCAACAGGGAGTGGAGACCCTGTGCCTTCTTCTCCAGGAAGTTGACACAGCCCGAGCGCAACTACACGGTGTTTGACAAAGAACTTCTTGCGATCCACGCTGCGTTCAAACATTGGAGACACTTCCTGGTGGGCGCCAAGCACCCCATCCAGGTGTGCACAGACCACAAGAACCTGGAGTTCTGGAGAACGGCCAGGGTGCTCAACCAGCGGCAGATACGGTGGGCAGAGTTCTTCTCGAACTTCAACTTCTCCATACACTACATCCCGGGGGAGCAGAATGTCAGGGCGGATGCCCTCTCCCGCAAGCCAGAGTACATGGAGGAGGAGGCGCCACCAGCACCAAGGCACATTTTCCCCCCGTCAGCATGGTCCTGCGGAGCAGCAGTGGTGAGCGAGGCAGAACTCACAGCACTGACGGCAGCGGATGAATTTGCCAACCGCATCTTCAGAGAACTGAGAGGGGGGAGGGAGCAGGCAAAGGACTTTGCAGAACGCAGGGGGCTGCTTTTCTACAAGGGTGCACTGTACCTGCCCACCACCCAGCTTAGACGTACGGTCCTCAAGCAGATGCACGACAACCCAACGGCGGGTCATTTTGGAAGGGACAAAACCGCTCACCTAGTCATGAGACACTTCTGGTGGCCAGGGGTGAGGGAAGATGTTCGAGACTATGTACGGGGCTGTGACACCTGCCAGCGGGCAAAGGTGGTCAGAGCAGCGCCAGCAGGATTGCTGGAGCCCTTAGCCACACCACACAGGCCGTGGGAAGTGGTGTCCATGGACTTCATCACAGATCTGCCTTCTTCCAGGGGCAAGACCGCAGTGTTGGTGGTGGTGGACCTCATGTCCAAAATGTGCCACTTTATACCGTGTGCCAGGGCGGTCTCTGCAGAAGAGACAGCCAAACTGTTTGTTGATCACGTATTCAGACTGCATGGATTACCTTTAAGGGTTATTTCGGATCGTGGCCACCAATTTGTTTCCAGGTTCTGGCGGCGGCTCATGAACCTCCTGCAGGTGGAGGTCAGCTTGTCGACGGCTAGACACCCGCAGACCAATGGACAGGCGGAGAGGGTCAACGCCATTCTGCAGCAGTACCTGAGATGCTACGTCAGCCAGCGGCAAACGGACTGGGTGGATCGCCTGCCACTGGCAGAATTTGCCTACAACAATGCAGTGCACGTCTCCACAGGGGTGTCGCCCTTTAAGGCCAATTACGGGCGCGACCTCAGATCTTTCCCAGAGAGGGAGGGGGAGGAGGAGGAGGAGGGCCCACAGGCTGAGGATTGGGCAGAGGAACTGGAGACGGTGCACCAGCAGCTCAGAGAACACTTGGAGAGGGCCAAGGAAGCGTACAAAAAGGGGGCGGATCGCCACAGGCGACTAGGGGAGGTCATCAGGGTGGGGGACAAGGTTTGGTTGTCCTCGGAGGGCCTTCCCACCAGAGGGAGGTGCAAAAAGCTGGCACCCAGACGGCTGGGCCCCTTCACGGTCACGCAACAGGTCAACCCGGTGGCATACAGGCTGGCACTGCCAGAGGATATGAGGGTGCATCCAGTGTTTCATAGATCGCTGCTGTCGCCGTACAGGGAAAGCAGCAGGCTCCGAGACAGCGAGCAAACCCCCGAGGGAGGGGGGGAGAGGGGAGGCAGGGAGCAACTCAATGAGGCCACGGCCATCCTTGATTCACGGAGAGGGGTGGGGGGCCTGGAGTACCTCATGGCATGGGAGGATGCTCCACCGTCCCAGAATGAATGGGTCCCAGCCACTCAGGTACAGGAGGAATTCTTGGTGGAAGAATTTCACGCCCTCTATCCCCACAGACCCAAGCCCTGGCACATGGAAAGGGAGGGGGAGGAGGAGGAGGCACGGGAGAGCAGCTCACCATGGCGCTGGGAAGCGGAGTTTGAGGACTCGGGAGACGAGATATGGGTGTCACCGAGATCCACACAGTCAGAGGCAGAAGCAGATTGGCAGCACATTTTTACCCCCACCAGCTCGGACGCCACGGAATTTTTGGGATTCCAGTCCTCCCAGGCGGAAGGGGGAGCCTCGCAGGACTGGGGGGAGGTGTTCACACCAACGGGCTCGGAAAGCACTGAGTTCTTAGGCTTCCAGTCGTCACCGACACCTGGGGGGGACCTGGGGAGGGGAGAAGGGGAGCTTGGAAGGGGGGTGGATGTGAGGGACAGGGGATATCGCGAAGTCCCTCCCCTCCTGAGTTCAAGCCCATCACCGACCACAGAGGGAAGCAGAGGGAGCTCCGATTCCAGTGGGGAAGCAGGAAGTCGGGTCCGAGGCTCAGGCAAGGTAGCGGAGCCAGGGTCCCAGGTGGGACAGGAAGGGGGAAGTAAGGGGGGGAGACCCATCCCCCCAACTCCAGAATTACGCCGGAAGAGGAGGGGAAAGAGGATGGGGCTTCCAAGACTTTTGTGCTGGGGAAAGACGCGCCAAAAGTCACTTGGAGGTTCTGAAACCGACTGACCACATCACTCCGTGTAAATAGCATGACTTCAGCACTGTAAATACGCAGCACCAATAAAAGAATAAAAATGCAGAGCTGCGTGGCGTCGTTACTCTGAAGTAGTCCACTCCGGCCACTGTGACAGCAAGGATATTGTCTGAGTGGTTCCGAGCATGCAAACACTCAAGGCTGGCTCTCTGCTAATGTGGACAGCTTTTAACGCAGGTCTGAATGTCTGAAATGGGCCCCTTCCCTATTCAACACATTCGTAACACAAAGTAAAAGACACTTGATTAACCTGAAGTCTAAAGCTGCTCCCATTTCAGCTTTTTTTAGACTGCTCCTTAGGTTTCAAAGCTCAGCGCCTTCTTCGCAAGCTTTTCTGCAGAGCTGTCACAGTAACAATGCCTTTGCAGTTCTAGAACACTTAAGAAATCCATGTTGGAGATATTGTGCTGGGAGCACTGGTCTGTAGCTACTGGGAAATGGCAGCTAGGGTCTGGAGGATGCTGCTGGATTCGAGAGAGTTCTTCATTCTTTTGTGCATGGAATGGTCTCCAATATGAATATATATATATATATATACATACAGAGGGAGAAGTTGCCTTATAAACGAATCATCCCGACTTTGGCTGGAAGCAACTCTTCAAGGTCTCATCAGGCAGAGAGGTCTTCCCCCATCTCCACCACTAGGGCTAGATCCGAAGAAGTTAACCCTGTGTGGGCCACTTTCGACAGGTGGGGTGGGTGAACCACCTGTCCCTCGCCTGATGTCATAGGATGCCAGGTGACTGACACTTCAAACTGTGGCTGTGAAAGAAAAATCAGGAGCAGGGCAGTCTTGAGTAGGTTGGGCGCCCTGGCGCTGAGATCGCTCTGGTGCCCCCGCCCTCGCAGCGCAGCTTCGCCGCGCATCGCCCCACCTGCCGGCCCCGCACCCTGGCGCCCTGCGCCACCAGGACTATACCTACAGCCGGCCCTGATCAGGAGCATGCTCTTAAGTGTGCTCTCGGTTTCTCCTTTGCAGACTACAACTCCCATGATCCCTAGCTAACAGGACCAGTGGTCAGGGATGATGGGAATTGTAGTTCCAAAACATCTGGAGGGCCGAGTTTGCCTATGCCTGAGTTGGGAGTTACCCCGAGGGTCACCTAGTGCAACTCCCTGCAATGCAAGTATCTCAACTAAAGCATCCATGGCAGATGGCCATCCAACCTCTGCTTCAAAACCTCCAAGGAAGGAGAGTCCACCACCTCCCGAGGGAGTCTGTTCCATTGTTGAACAACAGCTCTCACTGTGGAAATATAAAAGGTAACAGCCAGGCCCACAACAGAACCAATATTACACACATACCCTTTCTAACAGACCAGATCATGCCTTCTGCTGGAGAACTGAAAGAGTTTCTCCCACAAGTCTGCCAAGTCATCTCGAAGGGTTAACCTATTTTAGGAGGACCTAATCATCCAGGAAGATCAAAAGGACTTCCAACTGATGCATCTGGGAGGCAGAGAAGAAACAGACATCCAGGAAAAGCCTTTGACTCACCCAGGGAACCAAGAGTATGGGCTCGCAGGATATGTGAAAAGTCAATATTCTCACACACATACAAAGAAACTGTGACCTGGTCCTAAGGCTGCAATCCTAATGGGGAATTCGAGCCCCAGTAATACCAGTGGAACTTCTGAATGAAAACAGTTCTGAGGGGAAGCTCTTTACGGTGCCCCAGAATACAATATGCGGAGGTGTAGTGGTTAGAGTATCAGACTAGAAAAAGGGAGAGGCGGCTTCGAATCCTTACTCAGTCATGAAGCTCACTGAGTGACCTTGGGCTAGTCACCATCTCTCAGCCTCACAGGGCTATTGTGAGGGTGGGATCATGTAGCCTTGAGCTCTTCCTGGAGGAAAGGTGAGTCATAAATGCAATAAATAAAAATAAATTAGCTTTCATAACTTTCTTATTCCTTTCGTTGAGTTGTTGGAACACTTTGTTAGCCTTGTTTAAGATGAGTCAGTCATTTAAATAATCTTGCATTGCTTTTCCTTCATGCAAATTACATTTTTCTCTATCTAAATTATATTTTAAAAGTATCAATGTGAGATGCACATTAAGCATCATGTTGATATTTGGACGGCGTCGATTATGTATTTCTGTAATAAAAATGGAATTACAATGGTGGATATTTGACCACAACTGCCAATTGGCAGGTGTCCCAGTATTTCACGTCATTTCCTCTGTGACAAAATAGTTTCCAATTGCTGTCCTTCTGGGCTGTATCAGAAACCACCCATCGCCCCCAGTTACCTGTCTGGGCTGTTCAATCACTCGCTGTGGATCGGACTTCACTTTGTTGCTAGGATGGTTGGTAACTTTGGTGACCGGCTGTTTAAAAATAGACGCCGTTTGTCTGATTGGCAGTGTTGTGTTTAAATCTGGTTTGCCCTATTCGAAGACAGGAGAAAACCACGTGTTATCACACAGCTGATAAGCAGAACGGGGAAACAAGAGAAGTTATTACATGGCTGGTAATCATGGCGGGACATGCAAGAACTTGCTTGTATTTTTCTCCTGAACCCCAAATGTTTTTTAAAAGGAGTTACCATGATAAACTACACTTTGGGAAAATTTCATGGACCAGCTTACCTATGCATGTACGGCAAGAGTGGGGGCAAATGTGGCCCTCCAAGTTTTTTTACCTGGCCCTCAGGACTCTCACTACATCACACCCACGGCCACACCCCCTCTGTGGTCCTGGCTTCACATCCTCCATGAGATTTCTACCCGGTTGTAATTCTGATAATGCCTTTTGCTTGCCTGCATGCAAGGTTACTGAAGAGGGAGGTTTTTATTTGGGGACATTTTGATGCAAGGATGCTTTTCACCTGGAGCCGAGCTGAAAGAACATACATAGAACTTTATCCATAACAGCCAAAAGCATCCCCTTCCTGGAGTGGTTTTCCAGGATCACATTGGAAGGAAGCTGTAACTGCCTGGAAAGTCGATTTCCAGTGAGGTCAATCAGTGATCCACTTGGCAAGGAACACCCATATGACTGACTAGTCCGGGAAAGCATTGCCTCACTTCGCTTTGTTTCGACCTCAGTGACGTCTTCACATCACTGAACCGGACAGGATATGTAGCGTTCACTGCACTTGGTCCTGGCTGTCTAGGGTCACTAAGGAAGGGGAGAGAGGACAGAACAGCACTTAAACAGCCACCAAGTTAGATGGCTTTAAAAGAGGATTAGCCAGCCATACTGTCTATGCTCTGTCTCCACAGTGGGGGGCAGAAATGCATCTGAATACTGTACCAGTTGCTGGAAAACACGGGGGGGGGAGTGGTCTTGTTTGAATCCTGCTTGCGGGTTCCCCATAGGCATCTGATTGGCCACTGTGAGAACAGGATGCTGGGCTTGATGGGCCACTGGCCTGATCCAGCAATCCCTTCTTATGTTTTTACGAGAGAAGTAATGGCTCCATTCTTAATTTTATTATCAATCAATCACCCTTCAACATATATCTGAAGGTGATATACAAAACAGAAGAAAAACCGTCACAAAGCAACAACGAAACAAAAGATCATAGAATCCTAGAGTCGGAAGGGACCCCTACAATACAGGGATGTTTTGCCCAACAAGGGGCTTTAACACACGACCCTGAGATTACGAGTCTTTTGCTCTTACCAACTGAGCTAGCAAGGCAGATATGTCCTGAAACAATACAAAGCGGACACCTGTTGGCAGAGGCCTCTTTGCGCAGCTGGAAAAGCTTGTCAGAACAAGATTGTTCTCTGTTTGCTTCCTTGTAAGTGCAGTTAGGGCACTCCAGTGATTTCTCGACAGGAATGCTGTTCCGCAGAACAGGGGCAGCCACACTGAAAGCCCTGCTCTGAGACAGAGCTGTATCAGCAACCAAAAAGAGATTGCTGTGCCAAGTAAAATCGATGCACCGTGCAAATGTAATGATCTACTACTTCTGTTCTGCTAGCACAAGAGGAGAACTACCCCACTCCTTTCCCCTGCAGACCCTTTCCTGTGCACCCTCTAAATCAGGCCCAGGGGAGATGGGAGCCTCTGGAGAAGAGTGAGGTGCCAGTGGGTCAATGGAATGCCAACCGCTTTGAATTCAGCCCATTGCCTTTCTGCCATTTCCAGGGAGGATGAGAGCAATGCAGATCAACTGATCCCTTAACTACTGGAATCCTGGCCTGAAGATCGGCCCCTACAATGCCCTTTAATGCACACACCAGCAAGAGGCAGCCTTCCTGCCAAAAAAACCCTACTTTTGCTCCCCCGATGACGAACGGCGATGACAACATTGTGAAAATGCACCAGGTAATCTCTTGGCCATCACCTGTTGCATCAAAATGTTCCCTGGAAGTGTTTTGTCAGCCTTATCGTCGTTCATCATACAGATGGAAAGCAGTGACATTTGGTACCTTTGATTATACACGCAGAAGTTTTGTTGAATTATTTTCAAGGGTTATGTTCCAGGCTTACTTCTATTTATTTTGTCACTGCCAAAGCATTGCAAAAAGAAAAAGAAAAATGGAAAACCAAGCAAACCCCTCCACTACTGATCAAGATAAATGCAAAGATGTCAGGGAGAAGCTGATAGGAGTTGCGAAGAGTTTATGGAACTGACACATCTATAAAGTGTGCTTGTGAACAAACCTTGTTTTGACTGAGCGAATCGTTCCTTAACCTCTGCTTGTTCTTCTGTAATTTACTAGGCATCATCTTCCCTGTCCTGAAGTCAAAACTGCTGAGGTCAACAGTATTCCCCAAGTATCTCGACAACTGGGGCTTGCTTCGGAATTTCTTCCCACTCGGACTGCAAATATAAAGAACAGGAGAATGAGACATGCTTCATTCAGAACTTAATACTCCTGGCTGGATCAGGCCAAAGGCCCACCTAAATCCAGCATCCTGTGGCCAACCAGTTGCCTGCAGGAAAAACCGCAAGCCAGACCGCAACACAGGGGCACTCTCACCGCGTGGGGTTTCCAGTAACTGGCATTGTGGAGCTTTTAACACATGTCTTTTTCTGCCCAAAGGCCACATTTCCTTATAAGCAACCTTTTTCTCGCCAGGGGTGGGGTGGGGAGACACGACAAGCCAGGCCAGAGTCTAAAGGACAGCAAAGGAATGGTTGTGACCTTCCTCTGCACAGCAGTTACAATCCAGCTATGCAAAGGTCAGAGGTTTAAACATATCTCCATCCTTTGTTCAAGGACACATTCCAGCCAGACAAAAGTAGTCACCGAAGGCACCAAGTTGAGCCAAGGAAGGGAGGAATCCTGGACACTGGAGGAATAGAACTGAATAGAACTTGCCTGCAGGCAAGAGGTTCCCTAAGCTTGCTACAGATTCATTCCTGACCACTGAGCCTACACCGGTCCCTAGATCAGTAATTGATTTACAATATATAATTGATACGTACTAATTGATTTATATTGTGATTATTTTACCCTTAGGCTGCCTGTCAGTGTGCTTTTTTTTGTCAGTGATGTTTGCAACGTGTTTCTAATGTTGTACACCACCCTGAGATCTTCCCATAAAGGGCAGTATATAAATCGAATAAATACACAACTTTTCCATCCTTCGCTTCAGCACGAAAAAGGAGGGGGGCAGAGTAGGTTACAAACACCACCTATAAGGCAGGTTGTAAACCCAAGGACCAGGACCAGAAGTCACAACACCAAAGGAAAGAGGAGTGGGAGGGAAGAGGAAGAAAGCAAGCTTGGGGACCATTTCTTTCATTAACAGAAGTCTTACAATGACCAGCTGGAACTGAAAGCTGTCAAGAAAACAAGGCCGCTAAAGTTTCAGCAGAGATTCGTGCTGGCCAAGCCTGCTTTAAAAGAAATATGAAGGGGCATCTAGGCTTCCACCAGGTGTTTAAACCACATCTTTGCAGCCAATCCAATTGCAGCACCAGGCACACTTGCTTTTACGCTTCTGTTTGGACCATGCACATGGTTTACAAAGAGGAGCTGTGTATCTCCAAATACTTTGCCGTAAGGGCGGGGGAGACACACACTTACCAGTGTGTCCCTGGAACATGCCTAACGTGCATTTAGGGGAACATGCGCCACTCCATCGCACTCTGCGTGATCTTCACAGGAAACACCGGGGCAAAAACGCAGCCAGCTGGCTGCCATGAAATGTGCAATCGACCCTGCTCAGCAGTGAACAGGACGTGAGTAGGACGTGAGAAATTCAGGTTCTGGTTTCTACTGAAGCAAGCAGCTCGGTGGGTGGATTCTGGCAAGCCACCATCTCTCAGCCTAAGCTCCCTTTCCAGATACAGTAGTTAAATATAGCAAAAAAGATTCCAATTCACTTTTTGGAGGAGCCATTTGACACCCCCCCTCGGGGGTATCCCACAGTTTATTTGAGATACTTCCTAATGCAGATAGCTGCCATGTTCAAAATTCATCAAGCCCTCATTCACACATTCTTGTCCATCACCCAGTTTTCATCCACCTGCCAACTGAATGCAAGCACCGATTTTTTGGGGGGTGGGGTGGGGAATGCTGCTATTGAGCTAATGCATGAGATCCATGACAGGCTCATTCACACATGGTGCCATTGCCAAACAACGAGCATGTACATCAAGCCCCGAGTGCTAAGCAGCTGAGTGACAAGGGATCAATACTTGTGCGAACCTGCCTACAGACGCTGCTGGACGTGCTCATTCTCATCAAAGATCTCTTGCAGCTTTGCAGATTGGCTAAAATGGTCCTCAAAAAGATTGCAGGTGTCTGACGGCATACAAAAGGATTCCGCCTTTTCAAACGCAGTTCAGAAGCTTGTTCTTCAGGGCAAATGCCCAGAGATTAGGTATTCTCTTTGCAGTGCGGCTTTGAAGCTTCCACAAAGCCACGTGGCTCCAGGAGCCCAGCTGAAGTGGTGCGACTTTTTTTTTTTGCAGAGCATTAGGATTCCTAGGCTCACACAAAAGAGTCAGAATGAAAGTGGCACCTTTTTAAAATAGACGTTTCGAAATTAAAACGGCACTTGCAGATTCCTGATACATGTCTCCTATATAACTAAACCATAAAGCAGTTTTCTCCTCCTGTTTTCCTTTGCTGACTAAAGCCACTGTTGTTTCACAGGCCTCCTGGCACAATTTTTAAAAAAAGCATGCACAGCCAATGGGCAGAGCTGATGCGAATTGTAGTTCAGCAACATCTGGAGGGCCAAAGGTTTTCCCCGCACCTGCTTCTAACAATTTGCAGCATGCTGGCTCTCTGGATGCTTTTACAAGTTCCTTCCGTCTCCACGCATTTTGGAAGGGCGAAGGCCCTGGCAACGGGCACAGCTCGCTGGAACCCGGTAATAATCTGCAACAGGTTCAGAAGCACAGCAGATGTGAATGGGGTGTGTGTGGAGGAAGTAGAACTATCAAGCAAATTTCAGAACATCTGGATGAAACATGGACAGAAATACTGCAAAAAAGAAAGAATTAAGAACCTGTTTTAAGAACCAGGTTCCTATTATTTGTCTTTATCAAACCAATGTTTCACAAGAAGGTTTGAAGAGGAAGTCCACCCAATAAAACCACTTGAAAAGAGATACTCTGTTCAGATGGACTTTTTAAAAAATTACACAGTGGCTCTCACTACTGTAATTAGTCAAGGAACCAACCGCAATTAATAGGGCCGCTCATTCATGTGGGTGACACATCATTTCCTAATGTGAAAGACCAGTCATATTATCTCTCCTCCTCCACACACAGATAGATAACCTTCCACCTGCCACAAATAGGGCGTCATTCAACTAAGTTAAAATCACACACACACACACATCCTTCATTCTCTTATATTCAAGTGGGTGGCTAGGGCAGCTCAGAAGACCCTCGTGCAACAGTAGAGGCCTGGCTGGAAAGTTTCAAGGCGACAGCCGCTACACAAAAGGACTGAAGAAAAAGAAATATGAATTGGCTCTGCTCTGTAGCTTCTGGGAGAAGATAGAAGCCAGGTGGAGTCACAGATCTTTGAAAAGTGTAGACTCGCACGTGCCAGCCAGCTTCTGTTTCGACTTGAAATATTCATTTGGGACTTCTCGGAAGTTCATAAAGGCAGGAAGCGGGCAGGAGGAGCGCCGGTCCAAAATAGCACCCATCGAAGAGGTGCCAGAACTGCGCTCTGGCACGTTCCGGCTGAAAAAAGCACTGCCTATCCTTGTATCATCAGCAGCAGCGCCAATCATTTTTCACTGGGGGTCAAGGGAGTTGTAGTCCAAAACATCTGGAAGGCGCCAGGTTGGCAAAAAGGCCCTCTAAAGCAGGGTTTCCCAAACATGGGTTTCCAGCTGTTTTTAGACTACAGCTCCCATCATCCCTAGCTAGCAGGACCAGTGGTCAGGGTTGATGGGAATTGTAGTCCAAAAACAGCTAGAGACCCAAGTTTGGGAAACCCTGCTCTAAAGAACCTCCACGCCTTTATGGAAGAGTTGTTGCTTTTCAAACAACCAGGAAGGCACCACTGCACAGCCTGTCGCCTTAAACAACACCTCTGCAATCTCATCTCTTTCAGCGGGTTTGCACAGCGCAACTGAGTCAGAAGGCAAACAAGCCTGTTGACAAGGGGCAGGTAGGCACCAGCTCCCAGCTCCATTTCCCTGGCCGCAACACCACTGACAGCAGGGTTTCCAGACGCCGCCTTTGCAGCCTGGAATGCACAACCCAATACTTAAAAGTGAAGGATTTGCTCAGTCAGAGGGAACCAAGCTCGAAAGGGAAACTTCTTCCAGTACGACAGCACTTGACGGCTTGCTTCCCCACGGCCAAACCCCATTACCTAAGAGTCAAAACACACACCCGCTGCCGTGCAACAAGCTCAGATTACCTTTCACTGCAAAGATCATGAAAAGCACTCATCACATTCAACTAGCAACAACGGCGCTCGTGCCGGCCGACTCTTTTGAGGCTAGTAATGGTGCGACTGTTAAAAGTCTCTGGTCTTTTGCTGGTGCATCCCCTGCTCTGCCCGCTTCTGGCCCTCAGAAACTGGCCCAGAAGGAAATGTGGCCCTCAGTCTGAAAATGGTTCCACATTCCTGCTTTTAACAGTCCTGCAGAAAGAAGGAAGCTCAAGCAAGCAGCTGCTTTTACCTATGTCAAAAAATTCCCGTTTTTTGTTCAACCACTGAATTTTCTTGCATCTGGGCACCCTAGAGAGAGAAAACATAGGCTGCTGCGGTGTCGTTTGGTAGCAGCTAAGAGACCGAGTTTGAGTGCACACTTTACCTTTACAGTGCCAAACAGTGTTCAAAATTAGCCAGGTGCCAGGAGCATTTTACACTGGGCTATTGGCCACATGAAGATGACTGTGCGTGTGATGTCTCCACCATCCAGAGGTGCATGCCTGGGGATTGCTGGATCTTTATGTTTTCATACACTAATACCCCATCCTGTGGAATTCTATCAGTTATATTTTATCCGCACAATCAGAATGAATTCCCGGAATCAATATGCCTTTTCTGTGCAGCTTGAGCAGGAGCAGTGAACAACGGCATAGCTAATTGTTGAAGCTTGTCTCCACTTACCCCACACTGCCCTGCTCACAGTTGCAAAGAATGGTCTATTTCACCATTAAGAAAAAGAGGCCAGGATATATGTGGAAGGCCCCTGGATCAAGGGCCTTTTCTTCTTCTCAAAGGTCTTAACCTAGCTCAAGGTTGTCATCTGAACTAGCCAGATGTTGAACTGAGAATCAATCAGTCAGTCAATCATTTGAAAAATAAGACTTTAGAGCTGTCTTGCCCCAAAATAGCAACTAGACATTCAGTTTTGTCAACTGCAACCTTGCTTTTGAGGAGCTTTTATATCTGAGTTTCTAAAACTGCCTTCAAACTGCACTCCCTCCAAAAAGGGGGGAGAATTCTGGGCACTGATGTCTGCGCCTCACAGAGTTACAATTCTATTTTTTTTAAAAAAAATATTTATATTATATTGAAACTTTTCAGGGGGACACAAAGTGAAAAAATGAAGGGAAAAAACCAAGAAGGTGCTTGAAACTGTAACCCAGTAGAATAATAGAATAAATATTTGTTGCCATTGTCCCTTTGCGGGAACAACGAAATTTCTCGGTTGCTATATCAACTCAACTCAACTCAAATAAGACACTCCACATAAATTAAAATACAATACAATACAGAACAATATAACAGATAAATAAGATGACTTCAAAGTCCAGAGTTTCCATTTAAGGCAAAGATTGCTCTAGGAAAGAAACTGTTCTTGAGACGGCTCGTTCTCGCCTTCATTGTTCTATATCTCTGTCCTGATGGCAGGAACTCAAAGAAGCGATGACCCAGATGTGATGGGTCTCCTGATATATCTAATGCCTTTCTGTGGCACCTGATGGTATAGATATGTTCTAAGGTAGAGAGTGAACAGCCAATGATACTCTCTGCTGCTTTAATAATTCTACACAACATTATCCTTTCCCAAGAAGCGCAGCTTCCGAACCATAAGTATGATATATATAACTAATAGATTCAGGTGCTGTGTTGGTCTGACACAGTCGATATATATATATATAGAGAGAGAGAGAGAGAGTCCAATGTTATGATTCCAATGAGTATACAATTATTAACAAGGCATTATAATTTTTGTAACCGCATTCCAAGTATCATTATACAGTATTTCATTATATCATTATATTTTTCCATATACAATCTTTGACTAAAAACAATCTGTTTATATGTTGCAAGAGTTGTCATATCTTCTATCCATTGATCAAAGGGGGGCATAGTATTATCGTTCCAGTGAATCAATATCAGTCTTTTGGCAGAAGTGAGGGTGTAAATAATCCATCTACGCTGACCAGCTCTCAAACCCCATGTAATTAGCATGTGATTTAGGAGAGTAAACCACAGTTACAATTCCTAAATTTCGCCTTCTGCCATGAACTCCCTAGATGAGCTTAACACAGCACTTCTGTAAAGGTTACAACTAGATAGTGCATGAGAAGTGCTTTGAACTCTTAATAGCGCTATGCAAAGTTTATTATTTTTTGAATCACATATAATTAAAAGCCCAGAGCAATCGCATTCAGTAACAAGCAACTGGGAGTGTTAATCACTACAGACTAACGGCACCTTAGAACTGTAACACACATCAGCAAAATTTACAGTAATGGTAAAGGTGCGGGTTTAAGGGAGCAGAAAGATTAAAGGGAAGAGCTTCCCCTAAGAACAAAATAAGCAAGCATACATAGAAACACAGAAGGGACCCCAGAGGTCATTCAATCCACCCCCTTGCAATGTTTCAGCAAAATCCACTACTGTGAAATTTGGAACTCCTAGTTATTGTCCCACTTGGAGGAAAACACAGATTTTAGGCACATGTTAAGCACGTTTCCTCAATTTCAATTAAAGTTCAGTCAAAGACATTGGCTGCATACACATTACCCGCTTAATATGCTGTGAGATTGTTCTTTCGCTCAATTTGGAGCACCATGACGGAAACCAGAGTGCACATAAATGCCGTTTACCTTCCCACCGCAGCGGTACCTATTTATCTACTTGCACAGCTGTGCTTTCAAACTGCTAGGTTGGCAGGAGCTGGGACAGAGCAACGGAAGCTCACCACCGTTGTGTGGATTTGAACCACCGACCTTCTGATCACAGACCACAGCGCCACCCGCACCCCTGTTTGGGATACAATGCATTGAAACATAGCATTTCATAAGAAACAACAGGATATGTAGATTGTGGCCAAAGCTGCGTGTACACTGCTTCCCAAACCAGCAGTGGGAGCACACTTTTCGCTGAGTAAACAGGAGTGTGTGTGCACAGCCACCCTGAGGTCTTGTGCCATGAGGAGTTTTCAGTTCAGGAAGTTCAGGAAAGCCACGCAGGCTGCAGGATAAATGTGTAATGGAAATAAAAACTCATACCCCCAAGCCCTTGTCCACCTCTCAACGATAAGGACTCCATATCCAACAAAGATCTAAAGAAAATCTCATAAGCCTTGAGAATGAGGTTGGAAAATGGAACCTTCTTTCACAGGGCTAGTTGAGGGGACAAGACAATTTGAGAAACTAAGAGGAGAGATTTCAGCACAACACTAATTTTAGGCTTTTGAGAGGAGCCTGAAATGCAAACTACCATATTCCTTCTATACCCACTTCTCTTAACACCCCTTTTTTTAGAATAAATGGCAACTTTGTTCTTCTTAACCTTTCCTCTCCTTTATGTATTTTGCCAAAGTCTGCTTAAGACTTTGGGTTTGTTTTTAAAGAAAATCTATATAGAATTCACAGAAGAAAAATATTTAAAGGTGGCTTCTAACTATGGTTCCCAAATATGAAAAAGGAAAAGAGAAATTATGTGAATTTCTATACATTCCATGGCAGTTTGTATCTAGCTAAACAGTTGTGTTCTACATACACACAATATTTCTCTAGGCGCCATCCCACAACTGGCATTTAAATATATACAGAGATGATTTGCAAAATCAAGACCTTAGCTTTGAGATGCTGCAGTCTACAGAAGAACACATCAAACAACAAGCCCCAAGCTGTCTAGTTTGCATTTCATTTCAGGGTTTTTTGGGGTGGGGTTTTTGTGTTTGTTTTTGCTGAAGACTGCCATCATTGCTCAGGGCCTGGGATTGAACCCGCTCATAGCCTGTTTTCCCCCAATATGGAATTCCAACATCAAAAGTTCTCTCTGCATATTAGGAGGCTCTACAAATTACGTAGCTTCCTCATGTGGGAAATGTTCGACCTTATTGAAGAACACTAAGAATCTGCTAAGCAGCAGTTTCTCAAAGCAGCTTGCTGTGGGACTCCTAAACACATTTACTCAAAAGTAAAACAGCCCTTAATCCCTAGAAAGCTCGTTTGAGGTGGTGATCTCAAAGCGCAAACCTTTGCAGGTTCAGTTTGAAGTACGATCCACCCAGCTTCACCACATTTACTCCTCAGTGAGTGCATACAGGGTGGCAGTATTACAGCGCAATCCTGTCATGTTTACTCAAAGGTAAAGGTAAAGGTAAAGGGACCCCTGACTGTTAAGTCCAGTTGCGGACGACTCTGGGGTTGCACGCTCATCTTGCTTTACTGGCCGAGGGAGCCGGCGTTTGTCCGCAGACAGCTTTCCGGGTCATGTGGCCAGCATGACTAAACCGTTTCTGGCGAAACCAGAGCAGCACACGGAAACGCCGTGTGGGACCTATTTATCTACTTGCACTTTGACGTGCTTTCTAACTGCTAGGTTGGCAGGAGCTGGGACCGAGCAATGGGAGCTCACCCTATCACGGGGATTCAAACCGCCAACCTTCTTACTCCCAAGCAAAAGAGTATTGTTGTTGTTTCAAGTTCAGTCTATAATTTTTATTATGATGACCCGCCCTTTAGCAGCAAGTCCCAGGGCAGGTTATAATAATTTAAAATTCAGTATAAAAAAATAGTGAAAACAGACCGCAGTCACATGAATGGGCTGAGCCTTGACATCACGTAGTTCAGGTGTGTCTGCATACACACAACCACCCTCCATTCTTCAGTCAGACAGAAGCACTCAAGGAGGACACAACGTGGGAGTGGAAGGGGGTGTGGTCTGGGAAGAGGGGTGTGGCTTACAGAGAAGGAGTGGCCTAGGAAGAGACCCGAGGGCCACATCTGGCCCTCGGGTCCTGATATTTCCCCCTTCCTGATATTTGTAGTGCAATTCTTGAGCACTCACAAGTGATTTTCTTATATCTCCAGTTATTCTCACTCAGGTAGGCTGATGATATTAACCACATACTGCAGCTTGCGTAGGTTGGACCTGAGTTGTAATTATGTTATTATTATTTATTACATTTATATACTGCCCTATACCGGTGCTTCACAAGATAAAATCGCAAAAGAGTATTGTTGCATGCCACCCCAAACTCTTCCAGGCTCTTTCCCAGCGTTCATTTTCCTCAGAATGAGGGGCAGCGGAGACTGCAGTGTTTAGGATACGAGTTTAACTTACACATATATACATATATACATATATATGACAACTCCAGGTTCAATACTCGAGAAGTCAGAGTGTCAGCGTAAATAGGTAGAGTGTTGCAGTAAATTGGAAAGGACTGTGTGGCAGGAGCTCCTCGGTCCTCTTCGCCTAGACATGGCAGCCAGCTCTGCTAGTGGATCTGATCTTGGTGAAAAGCACCTCAGGGGAGGGCATGCTCTTTATCAAGGACAAGGCCTTTGGAACCACCACTGACATTGCCTGTAATTTTTCAAAGTGCAACTTTCCAAACTTGTGCTTGAACTTTGCATTTCCCTCCTCCCTCCCATTACTTTTTCCTTGTGTGCTGCGTCTTCTTAGATTGCAAGTTTGAGGGCAGAAACCATCTAAGTACCAGGGGTTTTGGGTATGCCGTTCCAAGAGTCTTGTGATTTGATACTGGGCCGGGGTCAAGGTGTTGCTCTTAGTATATAAAGCTCAAAGCATTAACACCCCAAGAGGGTGGTGCTTCTCCCATAGCTGCAGCCTTGGTTTCAAGAAGGAATCAGGCATGGCTCTGTCTCTCCCAGCCTGCAGCCTGCAGCTTCCCACTTTGAGGTTCATACACAACTCACAACTCTGCCTTTGTCTTTCTAACTACCAGCGAGTTGCCATCCTCCTCCTTTTCGTGGAATTAATTAATGATGAAAAACTGGAAGTCAGTGACAGGCCATATACCATATATGTGTGTCTTGCAACACGCTTCATATTCTTGCAACACACTTCAAACAAAAATAGATATGAAGGGAAACCTTTTACACACTGAAAATTGGCCCCATCAATCAATCAACTAGTGCTTTCACTGATTAGTCAAATGATTAAAGCACTATGAACACCACATATTTATAGCACTAAGATCTACCCAGATAGTTTTCGTATAGCAGTATTGCACATTTTAATAACCGTCAAGATCATTTGCTTCGATAAGCCAGCTTTTGGGGATTGTAAACTTAATCAGCGTTTCATATCTGAAGGCTGGGAAAATCCATTTCTCCTGTGCTACATGGCCTTAGGGGTGTATTAGGTACACATCCACACAGCGAACTCATGCGATATTAATGGGGAAAGTATGTATTGCAAGCCTAAAAGAAATCATTACAAAATGCAGATGAGTCCAGATTGCAACACACTAATAATACTGTGAACTTGCCCTGTATCTATTGGACTTGTGCAAGATTTCCTTCATAACTGAAGTTTTGAAAACCTCTTCCTCCATTTCACTTGCCATCTCTGTGACTCAGGGAAGACATGAATGTTCCCCATATCCTAAGCATAGTCAGGAGATTAGGGGAAGCTGCATCAGCACCGGGACCAAACGTTGCATTGTTTTCTTTTGAGTTTGTGTGGCCCTGAACGCTACAGACTTAGGTCCGCCTTGCGATCTTTTCTACAGTCTCGGGCATGTCACAGCCTCTCAGCCTCAGCTTCCCATCTCTGAAATGGGCATAAGGTAAAGGTAAAGGGACCCCTGAGAATACACAGAGGAATTATACCAGAAAGATATGGAGGTCTCGTACACCCCAGGTAGTGTGGTTGCTGACCTTGAGCCAGACATCTTGGAGAGTGAAGTCAAATGGGCCTTAGGAAGCACTGCTAATAACAAGGCCAGTGGAAGTGATGATATTCCAGCTGAACTATTTAAAATTTTAAAAGATGATGCTGTTAAGGTGCTACACCCAATATGCCAGCAAGTTTGGAAAACTCAGCAATGGCCAGAGGATTGGAGAAGATCAGTCTACATCCCAATTCCAAAGAAGGGCAGTGCCAAAGAATGCTCCAACTACCGCACAATTGCCCTCATTTCACACGCTAGCAAGGTTATGCTTAAAATTCTACAAGGCAGGCTTAGGCAGTATGTGGACCGAGAACTCCCAGAAGTGCAAGCTGGATTTCGAAAGGGCAGAGGAACCAGAGACCAAATAGCAAACATGCGCTGGATTATGGAGAAAGCTAGAGAGTTCCAGAAAAACGTCTACTTCTGCTTCATTGACTATGCAAAAGCCTTTGACTGTGTCGACCACAGCAAACTATGGCAAGTTCTTAAAGAAATGGGAGTGCCTGATCACCTCATCTGTCTCCTTAGAAATCTCTATGTGGGACAAGAAGCTACAGTTAGAACTGGATATGGAACAACTGATTGGTTCAAAATTGGGAAAGGAGTACGACAAGGTTGTATATTGTCTCCCTGCTTATTTAACTTATATGCAGAATTCATCATGCGAAAGGCTGGACTAGATGAATCCCAAGCAGGAATTAAGATTGCCGGAAGAAATATCAACAACCTCAGATATGCAGATGACACAACCTTGATGGCAGAAAGTGAGGAGGAATTAAAGAACCTTTTAATGAGGGTGAAAGAGGAGAGCGCAAAATATGGTCTGAAGCTCAACATCAAAAAAACCAAGATCATGGCCACTGGTCCCATCACCTCCTGGCAAATAGAAGGGGAAGAAATGGAGGCAGTGAGAGATTTTACTTTCTTGGGCTCCTTGATCACTGCAGATGGTGACAGCAGTCACGAAATTAAAAGACGCCTGCTTCTTGGGAGAAAAGCAATGACAAACCTAGACAGCATCTTAAAAAGCAGAGACATCACCTTGCCGACAAAGGTCCGTATAGTTAAAGCTATGGTTTTCCCAGTAGTGATGTATGGAAGTGAGAGCTGGACCATAAAGAAGGCTGATCGCCGAAGAATTGATGCTTTTGAATTATGGTGCTGGAGGAGACTCTTGAGAGTCCCATGGACTGCTAGAAGATCAAACCTATCCATTCTTAAGGAAATCAGCCCTGAGTGCTCCCTGGAAGGACAGATCGTGAAGCTGAGGCTCCAATACTTTGGCCACCTCATGAGAAGAGAAGAATCCTTGGAAAAGACCCTGATGTTGGGAAAGATTGAGGGCACTAGGAGAAGGGGACGACAGAGGACGAGATGGTTGGACAGTGTTCTCGAAGCTACAAACATGAGTTTGACCAAACTGCGGGAGGCAGTGCAAGACAGGAGTGCCTGGCGTGCTATGGTCCATGGGGTCACGAAGAGTCGGACACGACTAAACGACTAAACAACAACAAAGGGACCCCTGACCATTAGGTCCAGTCGTGACCGACTCTGGGGTTGCGCGCTCATCTCGCATTATTGGCCGAGGGAGCCGGCGTATAGCTTCCAGGTCATGTGGCCAGCATGACTAAGCCGCTTCTGGCGAACCAGAGCAGCACATGGAAACGCCATTTACCTTCCCACCGGAGCGGTTCCTATTTATCTACTTGCATTTTGAGGTGCTTTCGAACTGCTAGGTTGGCAGGAGCTGGGACCAAGCAACGGGAGCTCACCCTGTCACAGGGATTCGAACCGCCGACCTTCTGATCAGCAAGCCCTAGGTTCAGTGGTTTAACCCACAGCGCCACCTGGGTCCCTGAAATGGGCATAACAGTGGTCTATTGTGCAAAGCTGTTGCTGAGAACAAAAATAATAAAGCTGGAAGCTCCATTCCAAATAATTTGCACATAAGGAAGGAAATAGAAGACAAGGTTCTTGTGCTTGCAGGTTTCCACCAAGGTAGCAGGTTTGCTACTGTTTGAACAGGATTATGGTCCAGATGGGCTATTGGCCTGATCTAGCAGGCTCTTTTATGCTCCTTTTTTTAGTTTTAGCTTTTTTGTAAACTGCTTGGAGGTTTTATTACAATCAAATGGCACACACATTTTGTTGAATAGAAAGCTAAACAGACTGGGCCTGAGCAGCTTGGGGATGGGAGACCATGGGGTGGGGGGGCGCACGGAGTGGGTGAAACTACAATGCAACCGTGCTCCTCAAAGGCAGAGGGGAAGAGCAGGATATATATTTGCCCAATTAAATCTTGTTCCTCTCTTCCAAAGTGCTCAAGGCAGTGTTTTCACCCAACAACCCCGTAAATGAAGCTGGTAGACCTTGACTCGCTCAGGGCAATTCAAGCAACCAGGGGCGTTGCAAGACATTTTGCCGCCTGAGGCAAAACTCCCTGCTGTTTGTTTCCTCCATAGGGGAGCTGAGGCTCTGAAAGGGCCTCCTCTCAAGGAAAAGACTTCACCACACTTCACCAGGTGGGGCGGCAGCGCTTTCCGCCTGCTGACGCAGCTTTGCCATCTCGCAGGCCTTCCAGAGAGATTTGCCACTGGTTTTCCTCTGCTCCGAGGGGCAGTGTAACGCTGTGCTGCTCCCTTACCTGGGTTGCTTACCGTAGGTGGTGGCAGTGGGCCTCAGGCCCACCTCATGGGTGCCCATGTGGCCCCTGCAGTCAGGTGCAAATGCCCAGACAGGCCAGGAAGGAGAGAGGCCCTTGTGCCAGTATCCTGGCCCCAAGTTGTTAAGGGTTTTTTCCAGGTTAACTTGGTCCTTTAGCTTATCAGCGCCCAGTGTAGCTTCTTCAGGTGTAACAAAATGTGTGCTAGCACATTCCACAGAGTAACCTCACTGATGCCCTTTTAAAATCTGATGGGGAAAGGAGCGAGGTGGGGTTATTGGGTTGTTTTGTTTTTTGTTCTTATTATGTATTTTGTGGTTTTATGTTGTGGTTTTATGTTGAGACCTGCGGGTGTAGGGAGGTATACAAATTTAATCAGTGCTGTCAGAGGTTCTTGTGACTACTCTAGAGTAACGACGCTCTGCATGCTTGTCTTTCAGCAGTTTTTATTAGTGCAGGCTATTTACAGTGAGCTGGGTATGTACAACATGTCTGCTCAGTCCGATGCAGAATCCGGCACTGCCCCCCCCCCACGTGACCTTCTCCAACATAGAAGCCTCGGGACAGTGAATCTCCTCCCTCTCTTTCTCCTGTGTAATTCCAGAACCGGAGGAAGGGGTCTACGCTCCAGGCTTTCACTTTCTCCCTTCTCCCCCTCCCTTTCCTCACTCCTGTGTGGCCGGGGCTCTCTCATGTTGCTGGAGCCCTGGCCCTCTCTCTCCATTCCCTCACTAGCTTCCTCAGAGCCCTCACTTCCATCGCTACTTGGGGAGGAGCTACTTCTGATGCAAGGGGGCGGTTCTCTGTACTTCCCCCCCCTTACAAGTGCTTTTTTTTCTAATAAAATGTTTAGGGGTACTCTCATTTTGACTCAAGAAAATCACCATTTTATAGTTCAAATTGAGAAAAATACAGTAAATGGACAGAAGTACAAAGATTCACAAAATCTTTAGGGGTACGCGGTACCCTTGCGTCCCTCCGAGAAAAAAAGCACTGAATTTAATTAATGATAATAATACCGGTACTTGCACATCATACATGCACTGGAATGTTAGGGGGGATTGAGGTCTAAAAAGCCTCAGTGACATTAGGACATGGTGCAAGTTGAACTGGACTTTACGGAAACCAGACACTCAGCACTGGAACCACTGGTTGTGGCAATGGTCCTGTGTCCTATCTAATGTCCGGGGTCTACCCTAAAGCTAGACATTTGTTGAGGACCAAAAATGAGCTCATACGGCTTGAGGCTTTTCAACACAGAAACAGAAGAGGAAAAATAAAGCAAAAGGTAGTTGGAAATGAAGCGAGGCTTAGGAGTGCAATATCCTTTGCTGCAATTCGGGAATAAGTATTTAATCACTGCACTCAAAAGAGGGCTGCAGCCCCCCCCCAACTTCCCCCATTAAACATATTGCTGGAATATAAAAGCATGACAACTGCTGCACATTAGCATCCCTGCACGCTTAGGACATCATTCCATTCTCCCATTTCGAAGCAGCCTTTCTCACCAGCCTGCCGCACACCACAGGCAAAGATGAGAGTGGGCGCCCAACGCTGGCCAATCACCGGCCAGCGCATTTGCATACGGCTGGTGGCACCCCGGGTCAAACAAAGGCAGTAACCCGGAAACGGGGGGGGGGGGTTGCAGAGAGAGAAGAGCGAGCTTTGATGGCGAGACATAGTTCAGAGACAAAAGACCTGCTCCTTTTCTTCTCTCTTTTTTTTTACCCCTTCATTTGGACAGACATTTGTCAGCTCCCTCTTGTTCGGCAGCCACCGCACAGGCGCCTTTTCAAACAATCTGACAGTTGTGAAAGAGCAAGCGGGATGAAACATTCCTTCTCCCAAGAGAGCAGGGCGGGGGGGGGGGAGCAGGGAGAGAGAGGGAGCTAAATGCCTTTGCTTGTTAAATGCACTCGAACAGCACGCAGTAAACAAAAGTGAGAGGATGGCCTTTTGGCTACAGCTCATTATGAGCCCTAGGAATTTGGGCAATAAAGGGAAACTGAACTGATAGCATCCTCTAAAATTACAAAGCGGTTTTTACCTCCTCATTTCCCCCACCTTCTCCCCTTTACAGAAGATGGAGGGGAAAATGAACCCATAGTCCTGAAATTTGGCTACATCACCCATTTAAAAGAGATCTCGACAGCACCCTTGGGCTGGGCGTGTTTTCATCACTGCTGGAAACAGGGAGATTGGGGGGGTTTAACGCTGAGCTTCCATTAAGGTTGTAAAACCGCTTTCCATTCTCTCTCCCCACCACACACAGAATTTGTAAGAACCTCGTGACCCATTTCTGCAATACACACAGCATTATCTCCTCCCCTCCCCACCCAAGTTCGGCTTCCACAGGGTAAAAAGAGCATGTGTCTGACACTGTCTATTGCCAGTCATTTCGGACAGGTGGCACCTAAGGAATAATGGGCCATTTCACACTTTGCACAGAATCAGCTGGGTTTCTCACTCAACATGTGGCCAGTCACAGTCACCTCACCTTCCCACTGCATGGGCAATGCACACTTTTGGAAACTGTGTATTTTTCAATGTACAGAAGAAGTAGTAAGTGGTGCTTCATGAGGCCTCACGAAAGCCACAAAAGAATATGTGATCCAGGAGCGAAGTGAAATTGAAGGGGAGGTGTCTGGCACCCACAGGGAAATCTCAAGCCCAAGCCTGAAATTTTGTCTAGTCTTTTTACTTATGGAGAAGGGGAAACTTACTGAACGATTGCAACGAACATTGTGTGCAAGAAAAGTGAACCTCACCCTGCCCTCCAAGTTGTTCTAACCAAGAAGTACAAAGGCCCTGGGATACTGGGGGGGGGGGGGAATCTGAGCAGTTACCACTGATTTCTAAGAAGGGAAGTGCTCAGGGTCCGGGAACAAGCTACCATCTTCCCAGGACAAATTTCTCCCTCGTGATTATAATCATGTGGTTACAATTGTGCAATGGAGGAGACGGGGGCTGCACTTCCAGAAAAGCTGAAGCAGGAATAGGGAATCTTTTTCAGTACAGAGAGCTGCATTCTCTCACAAGGAAATTTCGGGGGGGGGGGCATGTAATGATGGGGAGGAGCAATGCAGTGGCATAGCATGGGTTGCCAGGGCTGTACGAAAGTGGGCGGGAGGCATGAAGTGAAATGGATGGAGTATGCATGCACATTCAACTGTTTTATAGTGTCTGAGTCACCCAGGAGATCGCAGAGGCTGGAGAGTCTGTTGTCTGGAGTTCACTTCCTGGTTAGCATGGAGAAGCTCAGTGGCGGAAGTGCACAGCTACATTGAGACCCCCACCCCTACGCTACGCCACTGGAGCAATAGATGCAACTTCTACCTTTGTATGCCACACTATAAATCCACACACACCACCCCTCATCAGACAAGCAAGAGGCTTTATCACTGTTTGAAGACATACTCCAGTCATGCAAAAGCAGGCTGGTGAAGGGATTAGCAGGGAAACGGGTGTGGTCTTGTGTCCCAAGGGCCAGGCGGAGAGGGATAGAGGCCCACATGTGGCTCCTGAAACTGAGGTCACCTACCTATGAGATAGAAAATCAGAAGCAGATGGCTGCCCCCTGCTCTCCTTGAAGACCTCCAGTGCAGGAAGAGCCCACTACTCTTATAGGCAACCAATTCCATTGCCAAACTGCTCTTACTATTAACACGTTTTGCAGAAGGTTCAATCAAAACCTACCCTCCTGTGACTTCAGCCCCTGAGGGCTAATCCTGCCCTCTGGAGCAGCAGAGGAGACAAGTCTTTGCTCTTTCCTCTGAGGGATGAGGCAGCCCTTCAGGTATTTCAAGTGTGTTATCATGATCACCCCCTCTCAGCATTTCCCCCCTCCAAGGTAAATATCCCAAGTTCTTTACATATTTCCTCATAGCACTTGCTTTCCCTGCCACTGGATCCTCCTCTAAAGCCATCTGCATATATCCTAGTGGGTAAAGGTAAAGGTAAAGGACCCCTGGCAATTAGGTCCGGTCACGAATGACTCTGGGGTTGCAGCGTTCATCTCGCTTTACTGGCCGAGGGCGCCAGCGTTTGTCCGCACACCGTTTTTCCAGGTCATGTGGCCAGTATGACTAAGCCGCTTCTGGCAAAACCAGTGCAGCACACAGAAACGTCGTTTACCTTCCCACTGGAGCAGTACCTATTTATCTACTTGCACTTTGACGTGCTTTCAAACTGGTAGGTTGGCAGGAGCTGGGACCGAGCAAAGGGAGCTCACCCCGTTGTGGGGATTTAAACCACCGACCTTCCGATCAGCAAGCCCTAGGCTCAGTGGTTTAGACCTAGTGGGTAGCAACCAGAAACAATTGTTCAGGATTCACCAATTTGGGGTACAGAAGCCCCCGATGTGGCGACTGCTTCTAGTGCTGCTAACCTGGATCTTAACATAGCCCGCTTTGAACTTGATGAGAACCCCAGCTACATTTGCACACATGCAGCAGAAAGCAATGCAGGAGCAGTTCTTCCCAGATGCTCTTTTCCACCACTCTCCTGCAAGTGCTGTTTGTCAGTCTGTGCATCACACAAGGGCAAGGGCAGAGAGAGAGGCCTGCATAACATCTATGTTCAATCCTGAGTGCAGTGTTAGAAATTTGCCAGGTGCCAGGCGCATTTGCAGCTGGCTACTGGCTAGTTGCAACCAAGTGGAAGATGCCAGGGCGCCAAAATGGCACCTGACATCTCCACCTTCTGGGAATCCTTGGATCTTGACTGTTTTCACACACTAATACAGTCATACCTCATGTTATGTCCACTGCGGGTTACATCTTTTCAGGTTACGGATGCGCCGAACTCGGAAGTCCCGGAACGGGTTACTTCTGGGTTCGGTGTGTGCAAAAGCGCCAAATCATGTCACGTACATGCGCAGACACGACACTTCAGGATGCGGCCTTTTCATGTTGCGAATGGGCTTCCAGAACGGATCCTGTTCGCAACCAGAAGTACCACTGTACCACATCCTGCAGAATCCTTCCGTTATATTTTATCTGCACAATCAGAATGAATTTCAGCAATCAAATTGCTATTTTTTTCCTGCAGCCTGAGCAGGAGCAGTGAATGACGTTATATTTAATTGTTGTCGCTTTTCTTCACTTAGCCCACCCCACTGCCCTGCTCATACTGGCGAAGAATATTCCTACATTATCAATGATCAGTGTCACCCTTTAAAAGAGGTAGGAATAGGCAAGGATCAATTACTTTTCTTCTTTAAGTTCTCGAAGTTCCTAGCCTAGTTCAAGGTTCTCATCTGAACTAGCCGGATGTTTAACCGAAAATCTATCACAGTCAGTCCATCATTAGAGCCGTCTTGCCCCAAAACGGCAACTAGACATTACATTTTGGCAACTGTAACCTTGGTTTATGGGACCCAGGTGGCACATGGGACCCAGGTGGCGCTGTGGTTAAACCACTGAGCCTAGGGCTTGCTGAACAGAAGGTCAGCAGTTCGAATCCCTGTGACGGGGTGAGCTCCCGTTGCTTGGTCCCAGCTCCTGCCAACCTAGCAGTTCGAAAGCACGTCAAAATGCAAGTAGATAAATAGGAACCGCTACAGCGGGAAGGTAAACGGCGTTTCCATGTGCTGCTCTGGTTTGCCAGAAGCGGCTTTGTCATGCTGGCCACATGACCTGGAAGCTGTACGCCGGCTCCCTCGGCCAATAATGTGAGATGAGCGCGCAACCCCAGAGTCGGTCACAACTGGACCTAATTGTCAGGGGTCCCTTTACCTTTACCTTTAACCTTGGTTTAAGGAGCCATTTTGCACCTAGCTTGTATATCTGAGGTTCTAACGCTGTGTATCCTTTACACCTATCCTCAAAAGAGCACATACTATTACCTCCAGCAAACAAACAAATAAGTGCAGCCTGATTCTCAAACACCAACAAAATGAATGAGTAAGGACAGCTCACCAACAGGATCAAAGTGTGGTTGACTCAGAAGAGGGGTGCAGAGCATTTTGCCCCGACAAGTTTGCATTCCCAGACAGTGGTGCCATCTGGGCTGTATTTTAGGGCAGAAGTCTAGGATCTCACTCACCAGACTGACCCAGAGGGCACCAGGACTGGCTTGCCACACTTTGAAATAATTTAATGACACATTTCTGTCTTAAGGATGGGGAGCAGACACATCAGACCATTGGTAAGTCCAGAGACTGAAATTAGGTTTGTTTACTTATAGGATTTGTTTATATCATACAATTTATACACCACCTGACTGTATTTAAAAAAACACAAAACCCACCTCAAAGCAGTTTACAAAAAGACAGAACAATAAAATCAAGAAGAACTCACGATCCTACTTTAAGACGTACAAAATAAAAATGCTGAAATGGATTAAAATGACCTCAACTTTCTAAGCACTTAGGTAGGCTTGTCTGAAGAAGAATGGTTTTTAGCAGGCACCGAAAAGAGTACAGTGACGGCACCTGCTTGATCTCAACAGGCAGGGAGTTCCAAAGTTCAGGCGCTGCCACACTAAAGCTGAATGGGTATTATGTGTCACCTGCAGTAGTGCCAATTACACCGATTGAGGCAGTCGAGTGGGCCCATGTGGGGAAAGGCGATATTGTAGGTAAATGGTCCCAAGTAGTTAAAGGGCTTTATATACTAAGAGCAACACCTTGACCCCGGCCCAGTATCAAATCACAAGACTCTTGGAACGGCTTACAAAAAAAACCCTGGTACTTAGATGGTTCCTGCCCTCAAACTTGCAATCTAAGAAGACGCAGCACACAAGGAAAAAGTAATGGGAGGGAGGAGGGAAATGCAAAGTTCAAGCACAAGTTTGGAAAGTTGCACTTTGAAAAGTTACGGCAATGTCAGCGGTGGTTCCAAAGGCCTTGTCCTTGATAAAGAGCATGCCCTCCCCCTGAGGTGCTTTTCACCAAGATCAGATCCACTAGCAGAGCTGGCTGCCATGTCTAGGCGAGGAGGACCGAGGAGCTCCTTCCACACAGTCCTTTCCGATTTACTGCAACACTCTACCTATTTACGCTGACACTCTGACTTCTCGAGTACTGAACCTGGAGTGGTCATATCCTGCCATGCACAGGAAAGACAGCTGCTGTTACATCAGCTATGTAGGCCTGCTGTACATGCAAAGCAGCCTGGGGGCGCATGGGCCTGCGGCTATCACCTGCCTTCACGGCTTCCTCTTAGTGACAAACGACAGACCTGAAAGCATCTCTTAAAAATAAAGAGTGGCCTGATACATTTACTCCCCCCACCCTCCTGTGCACACAGGGAAGAGTATGGGACCAGTGAGCACAAGATCCCAGGGAAAGCGCAGAATCATAGAATCGCAGAATTGTAAAGTTGGAAGGGACCCCATGGGTCATCTATATCCAACCCCCTGCAATGCAAGGAAGGGGTTGGAGTTGGGCAAGAGAGGATGGCCAATTGGTTTGTAAGTCACTGCCTTTGTCAAGGATAAGCAACTGACAATTTTAATTAGCAAATAGAAAATAAAGCAGCAGCAGAAAACCCTCGTCCACCATCAGTTTTTGCTGTGCTAAGATGAATTCCAAGGCACATGCCATGAACTCCAAAAATTTGCAAAAGCCCAAAGTGGCGGGGGGGGGGGTAACACACAAAAAAGCAGCTGATACGCTTAGTGCTTACACCACGGAAAGGAAAGAATTTCAAAGCAATTTCGGCTGGGGGGAATCCTATTAATGCATTCCCCTTTTCCTAACTGTACAGCAGTGGTAAACCACAGTCCCTGCTGGGGAGCACAGGCCTGTTCTTGGCAGAGCACTGGGTGTTAATGCTACCTTTGCACGTTTTTGGCTAGTTTCTAGGCATGCTCTCTCTCTCTCTCTCTCTCACACACACACACACCACTTCTCTAGCTTCCGTCCAAGCAAGCAAGCAAAAGTCCATATCAGAGTTCAGAGATGCATCTCCGTCAGCCCAAAACACTAAAGGAAGGTTTGGAGCAGGGCGGGTGATGTGTGTGGCCTGCGGAAACTCCCAAAGGGCAAAAAGGGACAACTGGAGGGATGCGTTGTGGCCTACCCATCCGGGCCTGAGGTTCCCTACCTCTGCTGGACAATGGGGAACAAGAGAGCCAGCAAGAAATGGATTTGAATTTGGTGGCTTGAGTTCAGGTTTCGCCTCCGCCACTGCTTCCTCGTGTGACCTCTGGTAAGTCAATTTCTCTTGGTGTAAAATGGGAATAATATAATTGGTGTAATATGGGAATAATATAATTGATGTTTCTACCAGAGGGAGCAGCCTGGGACTAGAAAAATGTTCTCCACCTCTGGAGTAGACCATAGTTGGCCAACTGCTTACAATACTCTGACACATCCCCTGCATTCAGGTCAAACTGGATGTTACACGGAGTTAGTCATTTTTTTAAAGTAAATACTTCAGGGGGAAGTGTGTGTGTGTACTGTAAAATGTAGAGAGACAAGACCTTCCAGGAGGCAGGGCAGAAGCCAGAGGTGGGTCAGGATGGAGCTGGTGGTGAGTCACCCATTTTCTCTCCCTTCGCCCTCCCCAATGCTGTGTCTCCCCTTTTCCCTTCCTGCAGAAAATCCCCACTGTGCAGGGAATTAGTGTGGGAAAGGCCCAATTTGAGTTTTTTATATAGGGGCTGAAGGAGAGGTCACAGGTTGGACCCCAAACAACCATGGGCTTCCCCTGGCTTATGGATGAACAATTGCCAGCCTCTGCTCTAAACATTTGATGCCCCCATCAGACCTTTTCCTCTTATGGGGGGGGGTGAGCGCTCCAGCTTTATTTTTCCCTCTTTGGAGAAAAAGCAACTGGGGGACGGAGAGATGAAAGAACAACTGACAAGGGTTAAAGCATCTCCTCCCCACCAAATCTCCAATACCTTCCTTTTATTACAATAATAATAATAATAATTCAGAAAAGAGTTACATGAAGCTCTGTGCAACTTGTAGCATGGTGCTTATAAACGCACAGCCTCAATATTATTATTATTATTATTATTATTATCAAAGTTTTAAAAACATACTGCAGGCTGATGATGCACCAGCTGTAAGAAGTAGTAGTAGTAGTAGAAACAAAAGGAGTAACAGTAGCAGAAAAGAAAGGAAAAGTTGCTGCAGCAGCAGAAGTAAGAAAAGGGTGTGGCAGGAATGGTTATGAAAGTCACCTGGTGACTTACGGGAAGGGGAAGAAGATGCAAGGAAAGTCGAAATCCTGCTGGTCCAAGGGAGATGCTCTAGGGACATTTTCCCGGCTGGCAGTATAACTGGGGGAACAGCCTGCCCAGCCTCTGTCTGGCCCACAGAAGCCAACGAGGGAATCACAGAAGCACAGGCGTCATTCTCTCTGACCCTGAAGGAAACGAGAGAAGACAGGCTGCATGGTTTCGCCAGCCCTGAAGAGGACAGCTCCAAATGCAACGTCGCCGTCCCAAACTGGAGTGTGCCAGCTTAACCTAAGGACTTACGAAAAGCCCCGCTGGATCAGGCCAAAGGAACATCCTGTTCTCACCGGGGCCAGTCAGATGCCTGCAAGCAGGGAGACCTGCAAGCAGGATCTGAGTGTGAGAGCCCTGTCCCCATCTGTCACTCCCAGCAGCTGGCAGGAGAACCTGGACACTGTGGCTAGGAGCCACTGATAGCTTTGGTGTAACCTGCTTTTTAAACCATGCGAGCTGGTGGCCACCAATGCCCCTTGTGACCCTGCCTGGGACAGCAGACTGGTTGGGTAAAGCTGCAAGGGGACTAGGATGCAAGGGACTGCGCTGTTTTGAGGCGCAGAATTGGACATGAGGAAGAAGCCCTTTGCCCTCTAAAATCAGGAAATAAGTGGGCAACACTACGCTTGGAACGCCACGTCCTAAGTTGTCCTTTTGCACTGGGCAGGCAGGTGTGTTTCTGTAGCAGTGTAAGACGTCAGGTATATAAGCTCATCGCCAAACAGCGCCTTAAACCTAGGTTACAGTCACCACATATTGGGACGCGGATGGTGCTGTGGTCTAAACCACTGAGCCTCTTGGGCTTGCCGATCTGAAGGCCGGCAGTTTGAATCCCCACGACTGGGCGAGCTCCCGTTGCTCTGTCCCAGCTCACCTAGCAGTTCAAAAGCATGCCAGTGCAAGTAGATGAATAGGTACCGCTGCAGCAGGAAGATGAACGGCATTTCCGTGCACTCTGGTTTCCATCACAGTGTTCTGTTGCACCAGAACCAGTTTAGTCATGCTGGCCACATGACCCGGAAAGCTGTCTTTGGACAAACGCCAGCTCCCTGGGCCTGAAAGCGAAATGAGCGCCACAACCCCATAGTCGCCTTTGACTGGACTTAACTGTCCAGGGATCCTTTACCTTGACATTTTATTTTATTTTACAGTCACCACAACAAACTGTCTAGTCACCTTTTTTTTTCTTGCAGTGAAATTTATCATTTTTATTCTTCCTTTCTTTTCTATACCACTTTATTTTTAAAGGGGGAAAAATCTCAAAGCAGTTTACAACACATTGAAACATTAAAAAAAAAACCAGCGCCAAGAAATCTCCAGATGGTGCAGATGCCAGGCGCCAAACCTGAAGACAAGACATCTTCACTTGGTTGCAAAATGCGCCTGACGCCTGGGGAATTTCGAACACTGGTCTGTGTAGCCTCCTCTGCAAGGTGAGATGCCACCAGACGATGGCTCAAGTAACATTCCACAGATATATAAGGCCATGGCTGGTGCTAGGGGTCAGTTTTGTGAGGCACATGAAAATGCCCTCAACCCTGGTAACAACACACACAACGTAACAGGCTTTTTTTGACTACAGTGGTACCTCTACTTACGAATTTAATGCGTTCCAAATGCACATTTGTAAGTAGAAAAAAATTGTAAGTCGAATCCCATAGGAATGCATTGGGAGAAAAAAATTGTAAGTAGAAAAAATCCTATCTAAAAATTCATAAGTAGGAAAAATCCTAGCTAAACCGCATCCAAGATGGCGGACGGAGCTCCATTCGTAAGTAGAAACAGTCGTAAGTAGAGTTATTCGTAAGTAGAGAGAGGTACCACTGTATGTAACTTCTATTTCCGCCTGGAAGGAAAGTCCGATGCTGTAAAGAAAAATATTGCATAGGAACCTGGAATGTAAGAACCATGGATGGAGGTAAGCTGGATGTGGTCATGAGTTTGACCAAACTGCGAGAGGCAGTGGAAGACAGGAGTGCCTGGCGTGCTCTGGTCCATGGGGTCACGAAGAGTCAGACACGACTAAACAACAACAACAACAAACTTCTATTTCAAACACAATTCAACATATACAGTAATATCATACAAAGTGTAATTCCATAGACCAACACATCATGCAAACAGAACGTATCAAGAGAAATTAAAGTCCAATGGATGGTCAGGGGTCCCTGCTGAGCCCCAGAACTCACTCGCTTACTCTTGCTGTGTGTTCGACTGACTTCTCAAAGAGCAAGGGAAAGCAGTTCTGTACTTGCTGCTTCAAGACAGTGGTTCATATCGCGGCAAGCAGGGGTCACAAGGAGGGGGCCCCACTCAGGGTCTCCTTCTGCCACCCTACCCCCAAAATATTGAGCAGACACTGTATAGGCAAACAGTTCCAAAGGAGCAGCAAGAGCAAGTGTCCACCTGGGTGGATGATACAGGCATGCAGCAGGAAGGAAAAGAAATGTCTGCTGTGGACTAGATGGATGCAGAGGGGGGTGGGGGGCACCAGCTGGGGAACCCCCAGGGGAAGAAGACTCAGGGGATTGGCGGTGGGACGACAATGAGTGGTCAAGAGCAGCGGCCTAACTAGTTGCTCGGTTGCTGGGTGCGGCACATGCAGCCTGGGGCGGGGCGAGCCGCGCATGGGGTGGGAGGCACTGTGCAGAGCCTCTCCGCCGCCTCCCCCTCAGCTGTAGGGCGGCTGAGGGAGAGGTGGTGGGCAGACATAAGCCCCACACTGCCATTTCAGGCAGCGCAGAGCCTGGAACGCATGGCTTGGGCACGCTGCAGGCCCAATGGTAAGTGTCGGCTCCCGCGGTGTGACACGCAGTGCCAGCCACGTTTCATTAGGTTTGTTGACTGAACTAAAAAGTTTCATGAGCCCAATTTTTTTCAAAAAAACCTCACAGTTTTGTCATTTTGTCACCCTCAGTGATGGCCCCCCCCCCAGGGCGGTCCGCAACCTCCGCACCCCCCCTTCCTCCACCACTGGTCAAGAAGGAGAAGAGGGAGCAGACTGGGAGGAGGAGGAGGTGTCGGAAGCTGAAGAGGGAACAGGGTTTAGTGAGCAGGAAGAAGCTGTGGCAGAGAGCAGTCCAGAGTCCAAGGCAGAAGCAGAGGCTGGAGAGGAGCGGGAGCAAGAAGCAGAGATGACAGGCTGCTGAAGAAGCCAGGGAATCTCCTGCTCCTGCTACTGCTGTGACCAGCTCCCTTCCCCCAGGTCTCTCAGAGAAATGAAACAAACAGAGTAGAGGGTGGTTGTGCGCAGGCACAGCCTGAGATAGTGCAGGAAATACCCTGCAGAGCAGGAGTCCTAGTGGGCACTGGGAAGGCAGGGACCATCAGTCCTTGCAACTGCAAGTCCTCCTAGAAAGAGTTGCTGAGAGCACTAGGCACCGGTCTCGGGCGATTTGTTGTTTTTGTTGCTGACCTATGCCTGACTCCAGCCTTGACAATGCCACTTCATGCAGCAGATGTAGGCAATGTGGTGCCCTCCAGATGTTTTGGACTATAGCTCCCATCTTGCCCAGCCAGTGCAGCCAGTGGTCAAGAGTGGTGGGCATTGTAGTCCGTAATATCTGAAAAGCAGTAAGTTGGCTACGCCCCTGTTGTCCAGACACACCCAGGGCAGGTCAGAGAAAGCAGCTTTCTTTGCTTTCGGTGGGGGGGGTCACTTTTCCAGGCAGAGATCTGGAGGACGTAAATGGATCTTGCCAAACAAACCGAACCCTTCCAACTGGCCAGGCTGCAGGATCCGGGCTTTCCGCCTGGCAATTATGGATATGCATGTGTTGCACAAAGCCGGAAGGGGGAGAAAGGGGGAAGAAAGATATTACTGTTGAAGTGAGGCATGTTTTTCCTACCTAGAAACTTTGAGGAAAAGTTCTCTTTCCCTTGCAAGCGAAACTGCAGGCAGAAGTTTTATCATATCTCCACAGGGTTACGCCGAGGCTGAACTACTGCTTTGAACCCCAGAAAGGGAGGCCAAGAGACCAGAGTAGCAAAGTATAAAAAGCAGGGCCAACAGAGGCCACATAAGGCCGGTTTTGAGTCTAGCCTGGCTCCATCAGTCAGCAGTCCCTTTTGTGGGTTTGGAAACAAGAAGAGAAGGCTCCCCTCCCCCCCTGCCTGCTAAAAGTATAGGTGACACTGATAGAAAATAAGAGGGGGGAAGAAGCCTTATTGGAATGGTGCAGGGAAACAAATGGGAGGAAAGAGGATAGAGAATGCCATCCTACCCTTTACACCAATGCACGGATTGGCTCATCTCCCAAAGCCACTCAAAGTTACGCAGACCAGACTTTGTTTCAAAAACTAAATGCACCAGGTTGCCAATTCCTGATAAAGTTACAGCTTTCCACCACAATGGGTGGGAATCACGCCTAAAACTTAAGACACGTGGAACCTGGAGCTCCGTAGAAACTTGGGAGGCAGGAGAGTAACTTGGTCTACTATGTTCAGAGGAACCGCCTGAAAGTTGCACCCTTTTCTATCCTATTATCCTGTATGTGGACTCTATAACACCTGGGGAAGGAAGCCCCTCCGCACATGGTCAGGGGGCGCTGCCAGAAAGCCACGACAACTCCTGCCATCTTCAGAGCCACTCCCAAGCGGGGCGTGTCGAACTCTCCGGGAGCCCCTCACTCTGCACATGCTCAGAGGGCGGCGGCGCTTCTCCTGCTGCTAGTTTTGAACCCGGGCATGACGAAACCGTCTCTGGGGTCACGCCCTGACTCGAGCTCCGCGGCTCGCGCTTCCGATGGAGAGGGGTGAGGCTTTACCTGAAATAGTAGACATCGCTCTTGCCAGCGCTGAGCCCCGATTTTCGGATGACCTCCTCCTTCTTCCACCCGGGAGGCAGCGCCGGGCAGTCCACCCGCTTCCCCCGCTTCTCCATGCGCGGGGCTCGGCGGCGGCGCCCCTCCGACGGAGCTCAAGAAGAGAGTTGCTCCGGAGCCCGCGAGGCCTGCTGGCCGGCTGGTTGTCCGGCTCGTTCGGCGGCCCCTTGGCCGGCGGAGGAGGCTGGCCGGCCGGCGGCTGGACAGGCGAGGGGCGCCGGAGAGACCCGCTCAGCGGCCGTCCGTCGAGGCGCCTGTCCAGCGGCGGCAGCGGCGACGCTCCCCGCCTGCTGCTCCTGCTCCTCCTGCGCCGCTGAACTCCGTCGGCCAGAGCTGGGAGGCAGAGTTGGGGCTGCTGCGCGCGCAGCGCTCTCCTCTTGCCCGGTGGCGGCGGCGCTGGCGACAGCGGCGGCCGCGGGAGCGCCTGCTTCTCCGCCTCCTCTTACTGCTGCTTCCGTAACTGAGCCTCGGAATCCGTGTCATCGACGCTCGGAACCTCGGGGTCATAGAGCCCGCGCGGCGCAGCCAAAGGAGGCGGGGAGGGGAGGGGAGGGGAGGGGGGCGGCACGCAAGCCAGCCAGCCAGCCAAGTGCCCGCCCCCCCAGACGAGCCAGCCGGGCACACGCACCCGGCTTGGCCTGGAAGACCGCCTCCCCTTCCTCCGCGCTCCAACTTTGCGCGCCCCCCTCGTCGCGGACGGCAGAGAGGAGTAGCGCTGCCCTCCGAGGTAGTGCTACTGCCGGGCTGCCTCTCTAACACCCCTCCCTCCAAGATCTTGGTAGGGTTCTCCAACTCCCATCAGCGCCGGCCAGCGGGAGCAATGGTTAACGTCGACGTCTGGTGGGACACAGACTCTCCCGGTGGTTGGGGGGGGATTTGTGTGTGTTAGACTCAGAGGGCGGTGCGGTGTGGTGCAGTGCAGTGGTTAGAGTAGTCCTGCTAAATGACCCTCGTGGTCCCCTTTCCGACTATATTGGGTTCTGTATGACTCTGACCTGGGAAAACAGGGTTCGATTCCCCGCTCACGGGGCTGACCCGGGGACTGTCACTGCCCGTCAGCCCGACCTACCTCGCAGGGCTGTCGTGAGTTTGAAGTGAGCAGGGGGAGGTCCATGTGAGCCGGAGGAAAGCGCGGGATCGAATTGCGATGGTTTTGTGTTATCCTTATTATTAGTTGCATTTATTCGTGTCGTGCTGCAAAAATGTCTCAAAGCCACTTACAGTTCTAAAAGCGCGCATGATACAAAATATAACTATACTCAATAAAATAATATTGATATACGTGCCGTAAGACTTTCGCTGTTTCCAATGGAGCTTTACTCCTAGGTAAGTGTGTCTAATTTACAAAGGAGTAGGTTTAGGCGCTCCAGTTCTCGCACATTTGGAATCTCGGGCCAAGGGTTTTTACTGAGTTTACTATTTTAGAGAGCGCCCTTGAGCATGTGCAGAATGGCCTTCTCAGTGACTACTGCGAAGGGCTAGATCCCTCAGTATGGGGTAAGGAAGGGCTTACTTCGAAAAAGTTTGTTTATAGGAAGCGCCTCTGAGCATGTGCAAAGTGAGAAGCTCCAAATCCCACACATCTGGACTTTAAAAGTGGGGGGTTTTCTCGGATAAAGACAGTTTAACATTTTTGAGAGCACGGCCACGTAGGTCGCTTTCCCCGTGGCAAATGGAGAGGCACAAATCCCAAACTGGTCGAGAGCTTCCTCGGTAAAAGTTTAAACTTTTAGGCAGCGCTTCTGAGCACGTGTATAGAATCATAGAATTGGAAGGGACCCTGAGGATCATCTAGCCCAACCCCCTGTTGGTTAGAGCGTGGTGCTGATAACGCCAAAGTTGCAGGTTCTATCCCCATATGGGACGTTTGCATACTTTTGTAAAGTGGATTTTCATACACACACAAATACACATCAACACACACAGCTACTGAGTTTCCAAATCTCTGGGTTTACTAGCGAGGTTCAAGGACAGAAAGAGTTCTAACTTTCAGGCAATACTTCTGAGCATGTGCAGAGCGCCGCCCCCCCCCGGCTCCTGAGCAGATCCACTCCACCATTCACCGGAAATTGTGGGCGAGGTCGTGCATCTCCGAGAGCGGGAACTTTCGGGAAAACGAGCCGTGCGGATTCCGGACATCTTTAATTTTAGAAACGGAGAATTGTCTGCCTGGGCGGAGCCCGCCGGGTCTGAGCCTGCAATTGGGCGCGGAGGAGACGGGGACGCGGAGCGGGTTCAAATCTTAGGCGTTGCCTACGTGGAAAACTGGGAGAGGCTTCCTTCTGTGCCAGCCACGTGTAGATGCCTACAAGAGAGAGCTGGGCATCTTCGCCCTTCTGAAACTTAAAACAGCATCAATGGGGTTTATTTGCCATACAGTGAATGCAAAACAGAAACAAGAGCAAAGCTACTTCGGCTGTGAGGCTCTCCCTCATTGCAAATGCTTTAAGGCTGCACTCCCGTGCAGTGAAAGCTTAGCTACTTGGGATTAAACATGCAACACCTCAGGTTGTTTATTTGAGCGTAAGGCTTTCTGGTGAGCAAGCAGGTGCCAGCACAGGAAACTGCCTTACACCGAATCAGACGACATAGCTCACTGTCTTGCAATGGTTTTCCAGGGTATCAGGCGGGGGTCAATGCCAGCCCTACGGTGATATGCTAGTGGCTGAACCTGGGACCCTTTGCATGCATAACATAGAATTGTGCAGGTAGAAGGGATACCAAGGGTCATTTAGCCTGACCCCCCTGCAGTGCAGGAATCTTTTGCCCAACATGGGGCTTGAACCCACCGACCCTGAGATTAAGAGTCTCATACCCTACCGACTGAGCGACCAAGGCAGATGTGCTCTGCCACTGAGCTACACCCCTTACACAATGGGCACAGGGCACACAGGACGAAAATCTTTTGCAAGGCTTGATGCAAAAGGCACACAGAGTGGTTTGAGAAAGCCCCACCCAGCTGGGCCAACCAGTGTGACTTCCATATCCACAGAGTCAGGGAGAAGTGCAAGGCAATATTGAAATGAATTATCTCCCCTGCCAGTGAACTCTGAATTCCCTTCCAAACACACCTTTAAAACTTTCTGCTTGGCCCTGGTTTATAATTTGGGGAAGCAAAATGCAGATTCTTAGAAGCTGTTTGTGATTACCTCTAGACTCCTCTAGGATTTGCCATCCTGTTTCTAAGCAAAACCCACACAATTTGGCCTTCTAAGGGAATTGGAGGCTTCAAGCTCTTGAGTGGAGAGGAAAGGAAGGTGTCTTTGGTATTGGGAATAAAGCAGAAGTGGGTGGCACTACCTTCACCCTAAACCATGCTCTTCTTTATGTGATGTGACAGTTTCCAGGAGCATTTGCTTGACTGCAGCTGGAGACAGAATACTAGATGGATCCGGTCTGATCCTGCCTCACTGTAAATTGTTTTGCTTTTTTAAAGTGATCATATAAATGCAAAGGCTGAGGTGCCTGATCCACCTTGAGGCCCCATAAACAAGCTCACAACCTGTTTCGCAAGCTTAATTGCTCTCACGTCTTGCTGTCCTAAACACACTTGCCATGAGATTCCTGCATTGTGGGGGTTGGACTAGATGACCCACGCGATCCCTTCCAACTCTTTGATTTTATTATTCTATGAGACCCATCACATATATTTAAAGCACTATGTTTCCCACAAGAATCCTCTTAAGGGTGCTGGTAACTCTTGTTCTCTTGAGGAACTACAGTTCCCAGAATTCTTTTGAAGTCATGTGCTTTAATTGTGCATTGAATATGCTTTAAATCAGGCATCCCAAACTCGGCCCTCCAGCTGTTTTGGGACTACAACTCCCATCATCTCTAGCTAACAGGACCAGTGGTCAGGGATGATGGGAGTTGTAGTCCCAAAACAACTGGAGGGCCAAGTTTGGGGATGCCTGCTTTAAATGTTTTGTGTGGATCTGCCCTATAAAGCAACGAAACTTGATCCTGACTCAAGGCACTTTCGAAATGACACTTGCCCTAATAATCACCATAAATTAAAATTCCCACGCGGTGCTTACTTGCTCGGTATTGGATTTGAAATTGCTGTGCATATGAAGTTGTCTTGAAATATATTATTGTGTTTTCACGTGCGGACTTGCTTTGTGTGCTGATAGTTTGACTGTGAAATCGCTTCGGGATATTTTTTCTTTCTTTCCCTGGGAGGCAAGGGGTCCGTCCATGGGCAATCCATTGTTGCACGCACGCCTTACTCGGAAGTAAAAGCAGCGCCACTCCATCCAACGGGACTTCTCTCTTGGCGTGCAATGTTTTGGCCCTCCGCCTCCCATACAGGAAAGGGATACAGGGCAAAGGGAGGACCTTGAACTTTAACCAGATCCGGATTAAGCGATGCCGACCTCAGAGCCCTCTTTGCGCGGAGAGACCAGACGCCGGAACGAGGAAGGAAGGAAGGAGTCTCTTCGCGTAACTCCGCCTTCCCAGCTGGCCGGCCATGCGCAGCGCGCGAGCGCGGACGGAGGTGGTGACCGGTTGCCGCGGCCGCGCCGACGCTGCTCGCATCTAATGGAGGGGTCCGGAGACGACGAGGAACCGGATTGGCTTCTGCCGGAGCCCGGCGGCAGCCCTGGGAGAGGTTCTCTTGCTGCTGGAAGAAGAGTCCCATGTAAACAGGGAGAGAACAGTTGGGGGCGTGGGGTTCCTGCTTTGCGTCCACTGCGCCATCTACCGAGCTCGGTTCAAAGCAGCGTGGAAAGCGATTCAGAATTCGGACCCGCTCCTCTTTAGTCTGCCGGGGAGCTGGAAAGCTGGCGCCTCTCCCAAGGCTATTGCGAGCAGTTGTGGTCGCCTCGCTTTGTAGAACTGGGAGCGTTTCAGAAAAGGGCAAAGGAAAAATGATCCGAGGGGATGGAGGGGTCCTGCTGCCTGCTTCCCATAAGGCGCCTGGGACTAGATGGGCTTCTGGCCTGATCCTGCAGCTGCAGGGCTCTTCTGATGCCCTCTCAAAAATGCAGGGAGTTCATTGCAGAAAGAGAAAGGCACAGCTAGAGGGGAATAAAATGTGAGAGTGGGGCTGTCGCTGCTAACCTTGGAGGAAGCTGGCTGAGAACAGTAGGGGAGAATGGAATAAGGAATACTTTATGGTTTACTAACACCAGTGTAATTTTGCACACTTGCAAACTGCTGTGGACAGTCATGGGGGTGTATGCATGAGTGCAAGCTGCTGCTGTGTGCAAGAGATCTGTGGACTGGTGTGCTCATTCTTACTTTATTATTAACTGGATTTTATTACCTTCCCTCCAAGAGCAGCATTAGAAAAGAGGTGGAGGAGGAAATGTATTGGATCCCTTCTGGGAGCACACACAGAGAGAGGTGCCATTAGGCAGCGGCTCTCAAACTTTTTTCTTTTCTGGGCCACACTTTTAACAATAAGATATTGCTCATGCCATTTATTTATAAGAAATACATTGGAAAACAAAAGGTCCACAACTACCGGTAGGATTGCCCTTAGTATTGTTTAAATGTTTCTTTGACCTTGAATCTTCCCAGCACACTTGTCATCCTCTCCTGCCACACTCTTTGAGAACCACTGCTATAAGGGGGTGGGGAGCAGCAAGCTTCTGCCAAGTCTGGTTAGGGCAAAGGAAGGAACAGCCTTCTTCTCACAATATTGCCATTGATCGTTCCTTTGCTGGAAGGCATTTGCCCCATCAATGTGTCTTGGCTAGTGATGGAGGAGGATGTTACCTCCTCAGCATCCTTCCTCTCTCTCGAACTTTCGGCCCCACTTTTGGTGCCCCCCCCCATGCAAAGGTGGTGCTGTGCTCTTATGAGAATCAGTGCACAGGTTGTAGCATGTGCCCCCTTACAAAGATGGCAAGAGGATACAGAGGAGAGGATGGTGCTGTATCCTCTGTGAGATTCAAGGAGGAGACCCCTTGACCTCAGCCCAGTATTCCTGAAGGTGCATCTCCACCCCCATCATTCAGCCCAGACACTTGAGGTCCAGCGCCGAGGGCTTTCTGCCGGTTCCCTCCCTGCGAGAAGTTATGTTACAGGGAACCAGGCAAAGAGAGGGCCTTCTCAGTAGTGGCGCCCACCCTGTGGAATGCCCTCCCACCAGATGTCGAGGAAATAAACAACTATCTGACATTTAGAAGACATCTGAAGTCAGCCCTCTTTAGGGAAGTTTTTAATGTCTGGTGTTTTATCGTGTTTTTAATATCCTGTTGGAAGCTGGACGGAGTGTCTAGGGAGGTCCAGCCAGAAGGGTGGGGTATAAGTAATAATTTTTTATTTATTTATTTATTTATTGACAAGTTTGCTTGAATCTGAATGTCTGTGAATTCTTTGCATCACGGATTAACACTTTTCCTCCTTGCTGCTCTCTTAAAACAGCAGCTTGAGGCCCCAAAATTTAGCAGGAAGATGTTCTTGTCCCTATAGTAAGAGAAGCTTCCTTTCCAAATATCTGTTGTTTAGAAGGCTGTTAGAATTGTGGAAGCAGGGCCAGTAGAACACTGGTAACTGTAGTTACAGCTGGTAAAATGTTAACATGCTTTAGTACTTGGTGGCGAAAACATGAAAAATGAATTAATCTCTGTTTTGACCTTTCACTGCAGCTTGCCATGGCAAAGTGGTATCAGCAGGAAGCTCTCGGCACCGAATCATTGTGCACCTTGACCTGGATTGTTTTTATGCGCAGGTGGAAATGATCTGCAATCCTGAATTAAGAAGCAGACCTTTAGGTAATCTCTTAGTTGACTGCTCTTCTGTGTGCACATTGAAAATCAGGGTATGCCTGCATTTTTCATTTTCCCCAAGTAATTATTACCTGTAACTCTGCTCCGATGGAAAAATATGTCAAAGGTCTGTATTATTGTGCAGTTAAGCTTTCATTTGCCAAAAATGCAGTCCTTGACTACAATCTCAAAGTGAGTGCCTAAGGCTGCAATCCTGAACACACTTGCTAGGGAATAAGACTAGGGTTGCCAGACTCAATAGAGGACAGGACTTCTGTGCCTTTAATTGCCCTGCTCTCTTTTGAGTCTGGAAACCTTAAAGAGAAACCAGAAGACCCTTTGTTTAATTTCCAAGCAAAGGGTCTTCTGGTTTCTCTTTAAGGTTTCCAGACTCAAAAGAGAGCAGGGCAATTAAAGGCACAGAAGTCCTGTCCTCTATTGAGTCTGGCAACCCTAAATAAGACCCACTGAACACAGTGCAACATGCTTCTGCTTAACTATGCGTTGATTTGTGTTGGAAATTATTCTTGGCAATTTAAAAAAGGGGGGGGAGCAATACCGTGCGAGTTACTGAAATATACTTTGGCATGTTGAAAACTCCAAACGGATTGTTCATTTCAGCTGCTTCATTTCTACCTCTTCTAGGTGTGCAACAGAAATACCTGGTGGTCACCTGCAACTATGAAGCTAGGAATGCTGGAGTCAAGAAGTGCATGTCTGTGAAAGAAGCCAAAGAAAAGTGTCCAGAACTGGTGCTGGTTAATGGAGAGGATCTGACAAAATACCGGGAAATGTCTTATAAGTTTACAGGTATCATCACCTTGACAGTTTTTTTTAACAATGTGGAATTGGCAAACTTTGAGCTAATTTTCTAGGTTTGGATGTATATCCTTCTCTATCCCAGGGGTTCAGCTATGAGTACAGATCTCACCTCTATGCCCTGGGGAAGGGACTATATCCAATGAGGAGAGTATGTTTCCAAGCACAATTCAAAGTGTTGGTGCTGACTTCTTAAGCCCTAAAAACAGCCTCAGCCCAGTATATTACAAGAAAGAAGATTCCACCTAAACATTAGGAAGAACTTCCTGACAGTAAGAGCTGTTCGGCAGTGGAATTTGCTACCAAGGAGTGTGGTGGAGTCTCCTTCTTTGGAGGTCTTTAAGCAGAGGCTTGACAGGCATATGTCAAGAATGCTTTGATGGTTTTTCCTGCTTGGCAGGGGGTTGGACTTGATGGCCCTTGTGGTCTCTTCCAACTCTATGATTCTATCTGAAGGAGCATCTCCGCCTCCATCGTGGACTGAGGTCCAGCCCCAAGGGCCTTATAGCAGTTCCCTCCCTGTGAGGTTGCAGGGAACTTGGCAGAGGGCCTTCTTGGTGTTGGTGCCCGCCCTATGGAACACCCTCCCATCAGACGACAAGGAAATAAACAACTATTTGACTTTTAGAAGACATCTGAAGGTAGCCCTGTTTCGGGAAGTTTTTAATGTTTGATGTTTTATTGTGCTTTTATTCTGTTGGGAGCCACCCAGAGTGGCTGGGGAAACCCAGCAAGATGGGTGGGGTGTAAATAATAATAATAATAATGCACTCTACTTGCAGAAGGTCTCAGGCTCAGTATTTGGCCTCTCCAGTTAAAAAGATCCGATAGTAAGTGATGTAAAATGTTCTCTTCCTGAGTCCCTGAAGAGCCACTCCCAATCAGAGTAGAAAATACTGGGCCATAAGGGCAAATAATCTGAGCTGGCATAGGATAGCTTCATAGCTTCCTTTTAAAGGACCCCTGCAGACTAGGTTTCTATTGCAGGTGTATTTTGTAATATGTTCTGGACACAAGGTTGAGTTAGTGGTAGATTTACTCTGCTTTGCTAGTTGCTCTGAAATGTGTGTGTCGTCGTTCCCCCCCCCCACACACACACCGGATGCTGCCATGTTATTGCTGTCCATAGGGGCTAAAGCACAACAAAAGTGGGCAAGGGAAATAAACCGGAAGATTTGTGTGTAGTACATACCACGGCACCGGATGTTGCGTAGAAGCTTGCCATGTGTGGGCACCGGAAGTCGCTTCTACGCATGCCCGGCGGCCATCTTGGTGGTGGCTGCATGGTGACGGCCATCTTTGTGACGGCCGCCACCATGCGGCCACCACCAAGATGGCCACCGAGCATGCGTAGAAGTGACTTCCGGTGCCGCTCTGCCCGATTTCCAGTGCCCACACATGGGAAGAGTGGCACCCAAAATGAAGGCTTCCTGGCAGGTAGGAAATCCGGGGGATTTCCGGGATTTTTCTCCATTCGGGAGGACAGCGGGAAACGGATTAAAATCCGGGCGTTTCCCGCGAAAAACGGGATACTTGGCAGCTAAGGGGTAGTATGACAAATTGAGTGATTTCTCTAGGAAGTTAAGAAATGTGTACCAATTGGAAAGGAAGCAGTGTGACGGCCCCAAAACTTTTGCAGGTGCAAACAGTATTGAGAGCAAGGTGGTCAGGAGATGTGAAGCGCACTAGTCAAGAGAAGACAAGGAAATGACTTTGAAAGATGCACAGGCAAGGAAAAGATGAGGTGTGTAGGCTTCAGCTGTGGAAACAGCTTGTGTCTCACACCTCCAGAACTTCCCCTCTTGGTCCTCCTACTTTTGTTGCAGCTAATGTGTGGATATTGGCTGGGGGCTTCCGGACTTGAGGAATCTTCCCAAGGTACTGTTGTGGTGATGTCATAAAGTTGCCTTGTGATGTGTGCATCTCCCGGAAGCAGGCACATCCTTCATTGATAGCTTACTCCCTTAAAATATAAAGTTGGAGTAATAAAGGGCCTGGAACTTGACAAAGCTCTCTCTTTTCTTGCACTTAAAGTATTTCTTTCCGTCTCCTCATGGCTGAAGCAATCCCAGAGTGGGTTACATTGATATCAATGCACAGAGAAAACAGGTCGGGTGCAGCGAGGGAATAACCTGCAAAATCATTGCAGCGATCCTCTCCTCAAAGCCTGGGGAAATAAGTCGCAGCTCAAGCCTGCCCACGTCTACTCAGAAGTAATGCAGTGGGGCTTCCTCCCAGGCAAGTGGGGTTGGGATTAGGGCCTGAGCATTCAGCTGCCACCAAAAACTTGCTCATTTCAATCGGCCTTGCAAAGGAGATGTTTATTGCGTTGGCTTTGGACTTGAAAGCTGTGGGTGGAAGTGTCAACTCGTATCATCTCCCCCAGGTCTCCTTAAGCAAGATGCCTTGTCTCACTGTTGCTTCCAGTCTAAAATGCTCCATATACCGTATTGGACCGAATATAAGCAGGGCCAGCCCTACGGCCAGGCTGGGTGGTGCAGGGCACCACGGCGCCGGCCCACCCGCTGGCCGCCGGCCGGCCCGCCGTGCAGCTGCGCCCACGGCAACCGCGCTGTGCCTGCCCGCCCGCCCGCCCGCCATGCAGCAGCGCCTGTGGTAGCCGCGCTGCGCCTGCCCACCCGCCCACCGCGCTGGGAAACGGGGTGGGGGTGGGGCGCCGGAGGGATCTGTCGCACCAGGGCGCCAGGGGCGCTTAAGACAGCCCTGAATATAAGCCGCACCCACAAATAAGCCGCACCTTTAAAATTAAAAAGACAATACCTGAATATAAGCCGCTCCCTTAAAATTCCGCAGGCACTCACACCCCTTCCGTTTTGCTGTATGTCTGTTTCAGCAGCGATACCGTAAAAGCCAATTTTTGGAAGGTCGCGAATTCAAGTCGCACTTTTAACTTTTCATGGTCGGAATTTGAGTGGTGCAGCTTATATTCGAGCCAATGCAGTAACATGGTTGCTGCGAGAATGGGCAGAATGAAAAATAAATAGAATAATTATTTTATTAGAAAAATTATTTTGATCTGGATTGACCAGGTATGGTAGACATTATGGTGGGCTGGCCTTCTGGCTTTCCTTACATCAACAGAGCAATGCATTCCTGTGTTTATGTTTAGCTTCCAACCCAGGCTACTGACTGTGGGGACCCTGAGCTGAAAAGTGCATCCTTCAGGTCTGGACTTTGATCCATCTGCCTCTATTCTTGTTCAGCCAAAGAGAAGGTGATTAAGGGTTCCTCAAATGAGCAGTTCAGAAATATTAGACAACCTTGTCAAAAAGTGCCTGGCCTAGGCTATGGGCAGCAGTGTGATGAGCCTTCAATTTTTCTATTAAGGGGGTATTAATTTTCTTCTCCTCCCTGTAAGGTAAAGGTAAAGGACCCCTGGACGGTTAAGTCCAGCCAAGGGAGACTATGGTGTAGTGAGTAGGCACAGGTCACAGGTACGAGAAGTGGGCCTATGCTTTCCTGGTACCGTATATAACTGCAGGGAATGAGCTATTTTGCCTTTTTGGTACATGCCATTTTCCCTTTCTGAAAAATCCTATATTCTGTCTCCCTTTGCCCTACTAAGATACTGTCCCTATGACAGTCAGCATTGCCTATCCTATATAATAAAGTGCAAGTGTCTCTGCATCCAGTCCCTGTGTCCGCGCTACTGCGCATGTGCCCCAAGGACACAGGGATTGGACGCAGAGACACTTTGGAGAGGGGAGCTTGGCGCCCGCTCGGCCTGGCAGGGAGACGAGCCAGGCTAAGGCGGCGAGGCAGGCACGAGGATCGCCCTCCCCCAGCCGGCCGCTCCCCTTCAATCCCCTCACAGCCGGAGCGGCCGCCTCGAGCTCCATGCTCCTACCTCCTCTTCCTCCAGCAGCAGCAGGAGGAGGAGGAGCGCGACACCTCTGGCCGGGACAATAGCGGGACCCCCTCCTCCCACCTCCCGGCAGCTCCAGCCGCCCCTCGCGGATCCTTATGGGCGGAGGCTATGGCGACGCCCCGCTCCTTGCCACTGACCTCCCCGGCGGCCCCCTCAGCTTGACGCCTGCCGCCTCGGTCTGGGTCGCCTCAGCCAGTGTGTCCCCCGCTCGGCCCCACTCGCCATCCCTCCAGCCTCCTCAGGCGGAACTGGGATTGGCGCGCCCCTCTGGAACTAGGATTGGCGCGCCCCTCTTGGGTGCATATGGGGAGCGGGAAGCAGGGAAGCGGGAAGCAGATCCAATATTTCTGCGTGGATGAAGAGGGCTGGGAGTGGCACTTCACATCCTGGAGACGAAGGCAACCTACCCGGGCGTGCGAGAGAGGTGGTGGTAGCGGCAGCAGCGATGACGGGCGGTTAGCTGGGCCCTCGCTTGCCAACAGGCCCGCCCCTCGGGCCCAGCCACTGTGGAGCCTCCGTCCCTCAGGCGTCGTCCGCAGCCCCTGCGAGGTAACAACAAACCGCCCCCTTTGGCCGGTTCCCCTCCGGCTGCGGAGCAACGAAGTTACCCCCCCTTGCAACCCTGAACCTCCGGCGGCAGCGGCGGCCCACCTGACCTCCTTCCCTCCACCCCACGTGCTGCTCTCGGGTCCCAGCCTCTCTGCTTTGCACACTAAAATTAAATAAAATATGTTCTAGCGCCTGTTTATTGTAACGGGCTAAATGACACTAGTGTTTACATAAAGCCACCTGGCTATAGAATGTTCGGGACATTTAGTCATAGGAATAGGCCAAGCTGAAATTGCCTTGGACGCCTGCCCTTCAGGAGATGCTGGATCCAGGACAGAGGTAACTTAGTGGGTCACAGTAACCCCAGATGTTCCCAAATAAGGTTGGGATGAGCTCTTCCAATATGGGGTAATCCCGGATGTCCCAAATATGGTGGGGGATGAAATAAGCAGGAGGATATGAAATTCATAAATGGTAAACGGAATGGGCCTTACCTTCACCAATTGGTAGTTCTTTGTTCTAAATGAGCCAGTCTGATTGATTGTTCTGTAATGTATGGCTACCCAAAGGTATAAATGTTTGAGACACCTATTGTTCTGGGCTCGGCTTTAGGAAGTATCCTCTGAGCCATTGCTTGCTGTCAGCAAACAATAAAATGTACTTTCCTTTTCTCTATTGCTGTGTGGCGAAGTTTCTTCAGTCTGCGTGGCGACCCTACAATGGGGTTGCGGCACTCATCTCACTTTCAGGCCAAGGTGTTTGTCCACAGACAGTTTTCCAGGTCATGTAGCCAGCATGACTAAACCGCTACTGGCACACGGAGGACCGTGATGAGTGCCAGAGTGCACGGAAACGCCGTTTACCTTCCCGCCACAGTGGTACCTATTTATCTACTTGCACTGGCATGCTGTCGAACTGCTAGGTTGGCAGGAGCTGGGACAGAGCAACAGGAGCCCACCCCGTCGCGGGAATTCAAACCACCGATCTCCCAATCAGCAAGCTCAAGAGGCTCAGTGGTTTAGCCACCCGCGTCTCCCTGTAAACCCTCCGCTAGCTCAATTAAACACTTTGTTGTTTTGTTTACAGCACTGTTGGAAGAATTTACTCCCCTGGTGGAAAGGCTTGGATTGGATGAAAATTTTGTAGACATCACTGAGATGGTTGAAATAAGGCTGGAACAGTGGGGAAAAGATGCCTTTTCTAAAATCTCTCTCTCAGGCCATGTATATAACAATCAGGGTAAGTACCTTGCCCTTCCTAAGCGAGGTCGCTTGGCCTGTTAGATGCACCTCTTCGAAACTCTTTCTGTTTGCTTCTCAGCTGTCGATTTACATGATCCAGTGCACATACGATTGGCTGTGGGGTCTCAGGTGGCAGCGGATTTGAGAGCAGCCATGCACAGCAGGCTGGGCCTCACAGGCTGTGCAGGAGTGGCAACTAACAAATTACTCTCCAAGTTGGTGTCCGGGACCTTTAAACCAAACCAGCAAACTGTTCTGTTGCCGGAGGGTCGGCAGGACCTCATGAACAGCCTTGACAACGTTATGAAAGTGCCTGGTAAGATGGGGAGGGGGAGATTCCTCTGTTTGAGTTAGATGTGCACTCATCTGTATAGGGTAGGTTTAAGAGGAGGGGGTTGGGGGGGAAAGGTTTCTTCTTTTGAGTGGCGGGAAAAGAGAAATGTTAACTTTGTTTATTCTGTACACACATTGTGTGCTTTTTGTGTCTAATTTTTATTAAATTTTCTCTTTTACAATTTAAAATATTCATTTAAACAACCTCAAAATGTCAATGTCTCTTTCCATGGTTCATTTTTCATATCATAAATTTTGCATATTTGCATATTTTACCTAAATGAAACCATTCAGTATTCCATTATTACATCCATCAAAACTTATTCACACTGTTGAATTTATCATAATGCTGTCGACGTTTTCAAGTATACACAATTTCCCCCCATATATTCAATAAACATTTTCCAATCTTCTTTAAACATATGATGTTCTTATTCTCTTATTCTATATGTTAAATCCGCAAGCTGCGCGTATTCCATCAGTTTAAGTTGCCATTCTTCTTTAGTTGGGACCTCGCTTGCTTTCCATTCTGGGGCTAACAAAATAGGGCTGCAGTAGTGGCGTACATAAACATACATACCTTCAGACACCTGGGAATTTCAGTCTGATTATCCCCAAACAAAAAGGACTCTGGTTTTTGGGGGAAAAGTACTCAAAAAACTTTTACAAGTCATATTCATTCTCAATATTCTTTTACAGGTCCTATTCTGTACACACATTGTACATTTTTTAGTGGCTGAATACCTATCAATCTGGAAGCAAAAAAGGCCATTCAGAAATAAGGGGCCAGTTTTTACATACTAAGGGGACTTCCTGGGTTTGCTTTCAAGTAAATAAATATGCTTGTGGGCATGCCTGAAGCCTCCTGCTGTCTTTGAATTGAGGACTTCATAGTTCAAGGCCATTCCATTTCATGCTAGTCCGCTGAGAGATTTGCAGTCCCCTGTTTGCTCCAGCGCTTGTAGGGTGAACTATTTCTCTTCTGCAGGTATCGGTTATAAAACAGCAAAGCGCCTTGCGACGCTGGGACTCACCACGGTGCGTGACCTCCAGACGTGCCCGGCTGCGATCCTAGAGAGAGAGATGGGATCTTCGGTTGCCCAACATATTCAGAAGCTCAGCTGGGGAGAAGACGATTCCCCAGTCAGCCCATCGGGGCTCCCTCAGGTATATAGGAAAACACAGGTGCTCAAGATCTTCTCTGCCTCCGTTCTCAACATTCTGCCATGCCCTAGTCACTGGGGGTGGAGAACACTTTCTCAGCCCAGGGGCCACATTCCCTCATGGCAGACAAAGGCCAGAGGCAAAGATGGGCAGAGCAATGGATGCAAATATTGTTACTGTGTCATAGGTTCTATTCCAGCTACACACACACCAGCAGTTTCAATGCAGACCTACCTCTCCCCAAGAGGCATTATCACAGGCCAGATAATTTCCACCCAGGCAAAAGCTTTAAAATGGACATCGAGTAGGGTTGCGGCCTGAGAAGAGTCCTGAGGGCCAGACAGAGATATCTGGAGAGTGTGACGCTCCCCACCTCGCTGCCTGAGTTTTCTTCTTGTTGGGATCTGTCTGTCTCGTGAGACAATGGAGTGTGCCATCGGGGGTCAAGTCAAACCATTGCATTAGCAGCAACAAAATGACCTCCTCGGGGCACAAGCCTGGGCAGTGTGTCTGGAAGTCCTGGGCTGCCCAGACGACAGGACCACCCTCTCGGCCTCATTGGCAGCCAAAGGAAAGCAGAGCAATACGTTTGGTATGAGCTTGGCTGTGATTCATCAGAAATTCGACTTAATCGGTTCCCCCAAACACAGTATTTCAAAGGTGATTTCACAGCATGCAAAATCTTAAAGAACAAAGTTAGTTGGGTGAAAAATCAGCCCGTGCAGAATGTGCAAATCCACGGTTTCGGTTTCCTCCAGTTAAGACCTTCATATTTTTTCCGCCCCATTTGTTGTTGCTGTGGTATTGACAATTATAGTATTTATTTTTAATGTTCTGCAGTCTCTCAGTGATGAAGACTCCTTTAAAAAGTGCTCTTCCGAAGCCGAAGTGACGACGAAAATTGAAGAGCTGCTTGATAGTCTTCTGGACAGGTGACCTAACTATGGAGTATCTTATCAGAAGAGATGCACCTGGGCATAAGCTGAAATATCTCATATAAAATATATATTTTTGACTTGGCTATAATCATGTATGTATTTAAAACGTGTGTGTCATTTGTCCTACCAGCGGTTGTTGCATTCAAATAAAAGCAGGGCTGGGGAACTGTGAGCGCAGGGTCTAAATACCACCCCTCCAAGCCTCTCTGTCTGGGCCTCTTACCCTGGCCATGCTTCCTGTCCCCAGGTCTTGCCTCTCAACAGCCTCCTCGAATGCTCTTGCCTGGCTGGGAACATCTCCCTGTGCTGTGATCATGCCTTTTCCCTGCCAGGATGGAAGATGGGAGATTGGTGTGTGTGTGTGTGCAGAAGCTATTGGCTTTTGTGTGGTCAAAGCAAGAGTCAGTTCTGTTGCTCCGCCCACCACTGGCAATTGACACTTGCCCCCACCCAGGAGGGAGTGGGCTACTTCCATTCACAGGGGGAACTGGAGGCCAGTGGAGGCTTCTACTGGAGTCAGAGGTGATGTGGCATTCTCACCAAGGTCCCTTGAGCAGCCTTCTGCATGTGACCTCTCATGCTGTCCTCCAGAACAGGTTTCTAGGGGCAAAGGAGCTACAGGAGGAAAGGGAGATTGGCAAAAGTCATTCCCCGCCCCCTCTTTCTGCCAGCAGGAGCCACTCACAAGATGCTCCTGCCAGTAGAACCCAAATTTGAATCTTAAGCCAATGTACTTTGTTTAGTGGTGTTGATAAAGTGTTGCTCTCTCCTTTGGCTGAAAAATCTTCTCCACCCCTGACACACACACACACACACACACACACACACAGAGAGAGAGAGAGAGAGAGAGAGAGAGAGAGAGAGAGAGAGAGAGAGAGAGAGAGAGAGAGAGAGAGAGAGAGCGCCAGGCAGTTTGTGGCCCCCAGAAAATTACCTTCCAAGACAAAGTGGCCCTTGATGGGGTGGGGATGTCACCCACCGATCCACATGGCTGAAGCGCTTGGAATATTCCTGCAGTGCTGTAAAAATGCTTGATAGGGTTTGGTTTTCTTGAGACAGGCGAAACTGAAACATTTGGGAAATGGTGGGCATGTCAACCTCTGTGCTTCTCCGTGTTTGTTTGTTTGTTTTGGTCAGGTTATACAAGGATGGAAGAAAGCCACATACCATAAGATTATCAATCCGGAAGTTTTCCCCTACCAATAAATGGTTTAATCGGGAGAGCCGCCAGTGCCCCATTCCATCGCATGTGGTCCAGAGAATTGGAACAGGTAACTTGCCTTTGTGGGGGGGGACTTCCCCTTCAAGATGCGTCTTGTGCCACCATTGCATGCTTTTCAACTATGGAGCTTCGGTCGAGTTGGGCACCTTCTCACCTTGCTGGGTTGCTTTTCTGTTCTGCCTGGTTTTTGTTTTGTTACCAGTTGGTTTTGTGGCTTTATTTTCTGATGTTTATTATGATTTTGCGCTTGCTGCAGTTGCGAGATTTTTGTATCCTGACCTGGGACCATTCTGTTAAGGCTTTAAGTGCAAATAACCAATAAGAAGAATTGTTTCCAACGAAATTGTACTTTGAGTAGGCTCATTAAAATTAATGGAGCTAGGTTAGTTGGGCCCATTAATTTATATGGGTCTTCTGTGAGTAGCGCTAACGCTGGGTACATTTCTAAACAACTGAGGTGCAGAGGCTCATCACACTAGCCATAGTGATTCCTCCAAGGAGAGCAGAAAACTGCCTGCAGCTTGATCCGTTACATAATGCCTCCCTACACACACACACACACACACACACACAGGCATCAGCACATAGCACAATACCCTGTTTACCAGTTTTAGCTGACAGTGAGCTGGAACAGGAGCTGGAAAAAGCAAGGTTCACATGTTGGCCTTGCGCTGGGGAGAGCAGTGTACATGGCCCAGGTCAGCATTCATTTTGCATTTCATTCTAATCAAGCGCTATTGTGCAATGAAGTGTGGTCATTTAAACCACTTGGGTGAAGGAGGAACCCCAACTAAGAAGAAAAGCATCCAGCCTCCCTACAGCAAAGAGCAGCAATTACCTAGGCATGACAGACAATGTGTTAGGATTGCAGTAATGTTTCTTTGGGAGCAAGTTCAGTATCTTCTCGGGGGGGCACAGCTTCTTCATCCCAGGCCTACAGGTAGCAACCATTTTTTATCCACCTTGTCTCTTTGTTCCTAGCACCCCTCCCTCCCTCCCTCCCTCCCTCCCTCCCTCCCTCCCTCCCTCATAGCATACAGCCTCTCCTGGCTGTAAGGACTGGGAAGTATCTTCAGAGTCCCCTCTTACGAGCCCTTCCTTGCCTCAGTGCCCTGTCTCTTCTCCTTAAGCCTCCCTTCCTTGCTCCTCTGTCTCAGCTCTTTGCTGAAAGCATCGCTCTGCCTGTCCCCAAAAGAGATCAAGCCTTTAAAGTGCCTGACGTCACTGCTTGCAAAGGCCCATGGTCTTTGCAAGCCTGCTGTGCAGTTATTTTGGGGAAAGCCTGATGCTTCCTGCTCCAAGGTGCCCTCCTCAATTTACTACGGGGGCAGGGGTAAGGCAGAGATAGATTGGGGTTCTCCCAGTTGCCACTGAGTAGACTCTCTTCTGGTGACTAGGAGTGTCCACAACAACCTCTGCCAAACCCTTTCCCTACTGAACACCCACCCACCTATCAGTTGCCTTGCATCCGGGCTCCCTATATATTGTTTTCAATTTTTTGCTTCTCTGCATCCTGGGCTTAAGACCATAGCTGCCAAGTCTCCCGTATTCCCTGGGGAACCCCCGTTTTCCAGCCGTTTCCCGCTGGCAGCCCGGATTTTTTTAAAAAACCGTAAATCCCCCAGATTCTTACCAGCCCGGGGAGGCTCCTTCTGCACATGTCCGGAGTCTCTGGACATGCGCAGAAGCAATTTATGGCGCTGCGGCCATTTTGGAAATGGGCAGAGCATGCATAGAAGCAACTTCCGGTGTCGCTCTGCCCAGTTCCAAAATGGCCACAGCGCGACTTCCGGTCCCGTGCAGCTGCCGATCCCAGATTTTTCAATCTGGAAGTTGGCATCTATGCTTCAGACCACCCCTGTATCCCATCCAATCAAATAACTTTCCCTTCCCTCATAGAAACATGGAACTGTGCTTTGGGTGCCAGCGTGCCAGCTCTGGCAACCAGTATTGGAGGCATTATTTTTACAAGTACCATACAGTGGTGCCTCGCTTAACGAATGCCCTGCTTAACGAAATTTCCGCTTAACGAAAGGATTTTTCGAGCGGAGGTTGCCTCGCTAGACAAATTTGTTTTATGAAAAATTCGTCTAGTGAATCGCGGTTTCCCATAGGAATGCATTGAAATTCAATTAATGCGTTCCTATGGGCAAAAAAAATTCAATGCTTTCCTATGGGATTCGCTAGACGAATTTTTCGTTATAAGAAAAGACCCGTGGAACGAATTAAATTCGTCTAGCGAGGCACCACTGTACTGCATAAATCGGCAACAGCCAATCTGGTGTCCTCCAGATGTTGTTGGAGGACGGTCCCTGACCATTGGCTATGCTGGCAGGGGGTGATGGGAGTTGGGAGTCCCAACATCCAAAGGGTACCATGCCCTCTCCCCCGGTATAGATGATCTTTACTGGAATTCTGCTGCAGATCTTGTTCGGCACTGTAAAACATGTGTGTAACTTCAGGGTGGGTTTCTCCTGTTTTTAAATGTTCACATCCAGGCGACTCCAAAGTCAAGACCCACCTGGTTGCTCTCCTGATGAAACTGTTTCATAAGATGATAAATGTGCAAGTTCCCTTTCATCTGACGCTTCTGAACGTCTGCTTCTCCAGCCTCAAGGCCCCTCCTGCTTCCGCCAAGCGGTCTATTGGGTTTTATTTAACTCGTTCACCACCCTCTTCCAGCTGCAGCAAAGTCATTCATGTAAGTTCAGAACTTTATTATTTTTTGTAAAAAGAGAGAGAGAGATGTTGCCTGCCATATCCCAAAGTGATGTTGTGGTTTACAAACTCCATACAGCAGAAAAAAAGTAATATTACTTAAATTCACTGAATAAGACTTTTTGCAATGAAAATTGAAATTTTGAGGGGCTGTTATTTCTCCCTCATTAGTAATAAAAAATACTAGAGAAAGCTTGAGGCTGAGCCCCTCACCTATACTTTGTAGACAAGACTCTTATCAAGTACACCAGCTCAGCCTGTTGGTATTGGAGATGTCGCCACCACAAATACAACATAGGTCAGCGGTGGCCAACCTGGTGCCCACTGGATTACAACTTCACCATCTCCTGACCACTGGCCATGCTGGCTGGGACTGGTGGTAGTTGAATCCAACAGCATACAGAGGGCACCAAGTTGGCTAATCCTGGTATAGATGGTCCCTATCAGAATTCTGGCACAGATCTCAACTGTAGGTTTTTATATATATATATATATATATATATATATATATATATATGAGTAACGTATGTGTAGAGCAGGCAGGCTAGTAAAATTATTTCTGGACTTACTCGCAAGAGTACGGTTCAAAGAGCAATTAGAAGAGATTGACAGTCAACTGAATGATGCTTGCTGGGTATCTTAATCTACCTTTGCCAAGCTGATGCTGTCTGCAGATGTTTTGGACTATGACTCCCATCAGCTCTAGCCAGTGTTGGATGCAGAGGAATGGTGAAGGACGCAGAGGAATGGTGAAGGAACTGGCTGGGGAGCCAGCAACAGAGCTCAGTGAGTTGGGACAGTCTGTGGCAGAGAGAAGTCGAGAATCAGAGGCAGAAGCTGAAGCAGGAGAGTGGAAGGAGGGAGGTCAAGAGGCAGAGATGTGCCAGGCTGGTGAAGTTACAGGTGTCTCCCCCCCACCCTGCTGTGACAAGCTCCCCTCCCCCGTCAGGCTTTGGGGACTTTGCTTCCCCTGCTTAGGCCGTAGATAAGCAGGACAAAGCGAAAAGGGTCTCTTACCATTTAAATAGTTTTTAATGATCACAGCAAAAGAACAAAGCATTGATTCTTGGAATGAAAGTGCTCCCAATTAAGGTTTCCACCCACTTCCCCTCTAGTCACTTCCGCGCCTTGCAACCTGATCTCACAGCCACCGTGCTTTTTGTGTAGCCACCTTATCTGCTCTACTTGGCCTTGGGCTGATAGGCTAGGCACTTTCCAGCGAGAGAGAGAGTCTATTAGCTCTCTCTCTCTTCCAGTTCTTCTTCTCCTAGCTGTCCCCCACTCAGTTCTGCCCAGCTGTTGTCTTCCAAACTATGTCCCTCTGCAAAACACTGTTCCAAATCTATACTGCTCCACTGCTCCTGGGCAGTTTCAGGATCCTGGTCAGGAGCAGGGGGAGGAGGAGGAGGCTCCCACCATTTCTCATCAGAGCTGTACTCCTCAGTACTCTAACACTGACTTGCAGAACCAGGAGAGGTATGAAACAGAAGGAGCAAATACAGACCGCATGCAGGCGCAGTCTCCAACTGCTTGCACGAAACCCTGGAGAGGGGGAGGGGGGAGCTTTAGTCATGGCAACTTATTTCATGGAGTAGGCCCTACTACAGGGCATGAGCTACTGTGCTCATTAGGCATGAAACCCAGCCAAGTCTCTTGCATATCGTGCTTCGCTAATAAAGTTAGCCCCAGCTTTAAACTGTGTTATTTACTGACTAACTCTGCAACAGCCAGGCTGGGGCTGGTGGAAGCTGTAGTCCAAAACATCTGCTCAGAGCACCAGGTTGGCAAATAATGTTCTTGCACAAAAAAAAAGGTGTCATTTGTGTTGCAGGAAACAGAAGGGATGGGTGCAAAACGAATAACTTTAGGAGATAAGCTGGACCGCTGTGAAGCTTCATCAGAGGTGAGGGATGCTATAAAAGGTCGACTGGAGTCCCCAGACCTCCAGAAAGATACTGGCCCTCTTGAGTTCCCGCTTCATTTGCTTCCTGATGGCATTGACTGCAATGTGTTTAACCAACTTCCAGCAGACATTAAGGAAGAGATTATTTCTAGCCAAATGAGAGGAGGAGATTCTGCAGCATCTCTACAGGAACAAACATTATTGGTCTCGAGAGAAGGAATGCCGGTTAAGGCACAAGACCAAACGAGCCATGCGTCCTTGATTTCTGGAAGCATCCAACAGGACGTTAGCTCTTTGGCATGTGGGGGCATGGCTGTAAACACTTGTACTCCCAGCCGCTCTCTAGAGACTGGTGAAAATGCATCAATTGCTGACGCTACTATGGGTGTTAAAAGCTCGCCCCCAGTTCCACCTCAGCCTTCATTTCTGCAGCTTTGTATTCCAGAGGGGCAGAAACACCCAGACAAAGAAGCCAACAACGAAGGTTGGAAAAACGGTTCAAAACTTGTCCTCCCTCCCAGTATTGATCCCCAAACCTTTTCCGAGTTGCCTACGGAGATGCAGAAGGAACTGTTGGTGGAGTGGAAGAGCCAGGAGCCTGCCTCCAAGCTGCGGGCTGGCAAAACTCAAAACAGGCTCAAAAGGGAAAAGAAAGGGCTTCCTTCAGCCCCCCACTCAAACAGTTTATTAAGATATTTTAAACCCAAATGATCACCAAATGCACAGGGTTATCAATGCAGTGTTGAAACTAAATAAAACCACATGGCTGAATTCTAGGATGGTGCCATTTCTGACAGCAACTGGAGAAGAGGGCTTGTTTTGTTTTTGTTTTGTTTTGTTTTGTTTTAGTGCACCCTCAAGTTATATTTCTCCCCAATGTGCTACTTTGCTACATGAGAAGGGTTTGCTTCTTTAATATGTTGGGAGTGCTCAGAAAATGCAGCTACCCACATGCTATCTGCTATAATTGGGAAAGAACCTGACCGTGTGAATTTGATGATTTGTGCAGGTGAGCTCTAATCCAAAATCCCTTTTCTCTGAAATGTAAATTTCTTAAAACTGGAGAAAGGGGTACAAGAAAGGGAAGTGGGGGGTTGGATTAAAGGAACACCCCCAGGAAATATTGCTCCCCCTACTCTCGCTGTCAAGCACATTGTGGTGATGAGGTTTCTGAACTCTGGAAAGACAGGTGAGAATATGGGATGGGCGAGGAATAGCAGAAAACAGGAGAGACAGACATGAGCAGATGGAACTTGGTGGACCCAATAGCAGGGGGTTTCAGAAAATGGGGTTTTCCATTTCCATCCTCAAACTGGGAGTAGTTAACACAAACACCACCAGAATTCTTCATTCATAAACACAATAAAGTGTGTTATTACCCATAGAATAAGAGTGTGAATTCTTATGACAAATAAACAACTTCTTCCCACTTATGTGTAGAGCAGGTCTAAATACTGTCACCTTCCCATCCTGGAACTGTGCTTGTGTTCCTTAAAGAATTTTGAAGCTGGGAGAAATTTTACAGGTGCACGTGTTCCTATTTAAACATTTATGCTGTAAAGGCACCCCGTGCATGTGTATTTAGGAGCAAGCGCCATGGTTTTCAAGGGGGCTTACTCTCGGGTAAACTATGTGTGGCACAGCTGACTTTGTCAATGCAGCCTTCATGCCAAACAGTCACACGGACCCAAGTAACTCATGCCCATAGTGGTTGTGGTCAATCTATATTGTGTGTGTGTGTGTGTTTGTGTGTACCCCTAGCATTGAGATCAGGATATACCGGTAATCTGGGGCTGCTGAGTCTCGCAAGTGAAATGAGCATAACTGCACTCCTTACATCTCTCTCCTAACAAATGTCACCAAACAGGCCTGAAGCCAGACTGAAATGGATCCACATTTCCAGTCTCCTTGAAGCATGCCTGAAGTGGGACAACCACCATATTCTTGAGCACATTGCCCCAAAGGGACATTTGCCATTGGGCAACAGTTGTCTAACATTTCTGGGTCCAGAGAGGTCCTCTAAGGAAGAGATGCACCATAACCACCACCTCCTTGAAGACAGAGGGTACCTCCCCCTTCTCCAATGAAGCCTTGGCCACTCTCTGGACCCACCCAGTCAGCACCCTACAGCTAGACATAAGAAGCCAAGATAGGCATTAGTCAGGGGGTCAGCTGTACTTATCCAAGAAAATTGTCCTCATCCTTAGGCCACAATAAGATAAAGTGGTCCAGGAGGAGCAGATACTGCAGTGGATGCCTCCAGGGGGGACTTGCTCCAACTGTGGCATCCCACTCTGCCTAGATCTGAGTGATTTTTGTCCCTAAAGTGCCTTGCATGGTAGTTACAGCTGACCTCTGAAGGAGTCACAGCCAAGATCTCTTGGCCAGGTGACAAAAGCCCATTCACCAATCCAACAACATTTGGAAGACCTCACGCTCCTCACCCCTGCCATAACATGAAGATTCACTTTAGGGGGTTAAAGGTAGCCACAGATGAAACTCGGAAAATTAGAATACAGTGGTACCTCTACTTACGAATTTAATGCGTTCCGAATGCACATTCGTAAGTAGAAAAAAAATGCAAGTCGAATCCCATAGGAATGCATTGGGAGAAAAAAATCGTAAGTTGAAGCAACCCTATCTAAAAATTCGTAAGTAGAAAAAATCCTATCCAAGATGGCGGACGGAGCTCCATTCGTAAGTAGAAACATTCGTAAGTAGAGTTATTCGTAAGTAGAGGTACCACTGTATCTTCGAAAAGTGCATTTATTTCAGTAATGCAACTTAAAAGGTGAAACCAATCTATGAGATGCAAAGCAAGATATGTCAAGCCTTTATTTGTTGTAATTATTTGTCGTTAGGCGGGTCAATTATAAAGGGAATGTAATTAATGAAATGTAATTGCGATGTTTATTTTTGTATTATTGTAACTATTTTGTTTTATTACTGTGGAATTTCCAAAAGAAAGCATTTGTAAAAATTAAAATAAAAATAAAAAATAAGTTGCATTACTGAAATAAATGCACTTTCTGACAATATTCCAATTTTCCGAGTTTCACCTGTATATGTTTTCTTCCCAGTTCTTAATGCAGAGGATGGTTGTTTCCATCATATACTACCTGCAAGCTTCCATGTGTCTGCCCACTTCTGGAGACCTAACTCTGAATGAGATTGATCTTTGCCTGACCCAACATGGCAACTTCTAAACGTTCCACGCTGACCCCCACCGAGCGCACTCTCTCGGAGCCTTTACATTAAACCAAACTTCAGGGACAGTTTGTGCACCGCAAAGAACCTTCCTTCCACTCTCTGGCAGACTTTTATAGGGCGCTTCCCTTCAGTGACTTAATTCCAGCTTTGAAATCCATGATCATGTTCATGATGCTCATTGGCATAACCGAATCGATGACAGAAGGCATCAACTTCCCTCCTAAGTCCACCTGGACAATCGCCACAAACTTGGAGTGCTCTGGGTTGCTGAAAGAGAGGAATTGTATTTTATCCATTAAGAAGTCAGTAATTACACACAGTTCTAGGAATCGAATATGACACTATAACCTGGCAGTAGTCAACATTACTACTTCGCCATTATGCTTGGCACTTATTTCTACTAACCCAGGGGTCCCCAGACTACGGCCCGCGGGTCGGATGCGGCCCAGTTGGCCTCCCAATCCGGCCCGCGACGACCCCCGCCACCCGCTCTTACGGCGTGCAGCGCGGCGGCGCTCTTCCAGGTTGGAAAAAAGCGCCAAAAGTCGTTTGTGCGCATGTGTATGGGCCTCTCCCGACCCAGAAGAGGTCATTTCCGGGTCGGGGGAGGCCCATACGCATGCGTACAAACGATTTTCGGTGCTTTTTCTGACCTGGAAGCGCGCCACCGCACCAGTAAGTGTGTGTGCGCGGGCGCGCACTCCCCCGCCGTCCAGCGCACCGCGCAATCAGTGCGGCGGGCACCGGCCCAAAGCCAGGTAAGTCTGGGGACCCCTGTACTAACCCAAGCAAACAAGACAGTTTTTCTCTCTGAGACAATAACCTCAAAGCATTGCTTTATTTTTATTAGATTTCGTATCCACCCTGCACCATAAAGTCCCAGGGAGAGTTACAACAATTAAATTATACCCTTCTAAAAACAAACAGTTCTGATTCTCAGAAAGGGGGAGGGGGAAATTTAAACTGCTAACAGTGAGAATTGAACAGTACAAACTCAGCAGGAGATGGCACCCACAGAACAGAACACCTTAACCAAAGAGGGAAAATTCAGCAAAAAGCTTCCCTTCGCTATACAGGTGAAACTCGGAATATTAGAATATCGTCGGAAAGTGCATTTATTTCAGTAATGCAACTTTAAAGGTGAAACCATTATATGAGATAGATGCATGACATGCTAAGCAAGATATGTCAAGGAATGTAATTAATGGAATGTAATAGCAATGTTTATTTTTGTATTATTGTAACTATTTGTTTTATTACTGTTGAATTTCCAAAAGAAAGCATTTGTTAAAATTAAAAGAAGAATAAAAAATTGTAAGTTGCATTACTGAAATAAATGCACTTTTCGACCATATTCTAATTTTCCGAGTTTCACCTGTACATTTAAATCATTTTTCTTTTTTGCCTTGTGCCAACACCATCATCTCTGGCTGATGGTCACTTCTGTGTCTGTCCAGTGTAGGTAACAATGTAGGAAATTTAATGTAGGATTTCAAATGTTCAGGATTGTGTTATGCTCTCTTCCTTTCTCAAGGTTCAGAAGTGCTTACGGGGAACAGGGTCTGCTCACTGCACACTGCTCTCAGTTGGATGTGCTTGCCACTTGCTTGTGGCCAGCTTGCCTTTGGTAAGGCCAGCTTGCCTTTGGTAAGGCAAAGAACTTTGCTAGTCAATGGGTTGTAGAACCATGGTTTGGCATTTACATGAGCAGCCCCTGGCTAACACATTCCTTGCCCTTTGCATTTTGCTTTACTTCCACTTTACCAGGTCTTAAGAGTTTGCCATTATATACAAACTGGTAAACTATGGTTTGTGCAAGCTTTCCAAGCCAGGATTTCAAACCATGGTTGGATCCTGATTTGGCGTGCTCTCTCTCACACACAAACAATGATTTGCCAGTTTGGATGCAATGGCAATGCATGACTTCCAAGAAAGCAAAAGTATGGTAACTCCTTAAAGCTAATAGTGGCATGTCTTTTGTCCCCTTCTATATCAACGTGGGTGGCGCTGTGGTCTAAACCACAGAGCATAGGGCTTGCCGATCAGAAGGTCGGTGGTTCGAATCCCCGCGATTGGGTAAGCTCCCGTTGCTCAGTCCCTGCTCCTGCCAACCTAGCAGTTTGAAAGCACATCAAGTGCAAGTAGATAAATAGGTACCGCTCTAGCAGGAAGGTAAATGGCGTTTCCGTGTGGTGCTCTGGTTCGCCAGAAGTGGCGTAGTCATGCTGGCCACATGACTCAGAAGCTGTACGCCGGCTCCCTCGGCCAGTAAAGCGAGATGAGCGCCGCAACCCCAGAGTCTTCTGCAACTGGACCTAACGGTCAGGGGTCCCTTTACCTTTACCTTTTATATTAACTTTCAAGAGGAATTTTTAAATACTCCTGTTTACCCTGGCATTTATTTTTATTGATTATATTTTAGCAATTACTTACTGTAATTGTTAAGAGTGAATTTCTGTTTAATTATTATTTGCTGGTATTTTGAGAGTTGATTCTACATTGTACTATTGCATTCCAATGGATTATTGTCTATTACATTATCTGATATAAGTTGCTTATTTTAAAGTTATGTTTTTATTATGACTTTTTAATGAAGGGTAGGACTCAAACCAATGGCTTCAAGTTACAAGAAAGGAGATTCCAGCTCAACATCAGGTAGAACTTTCTGACAGTAAGAGCTGTTCAATGGTGGAACAGACTCCCTAGGGAGGTGGTGGCCTCTCTTTCCTTGGAGGTTTTCTAAGCAGACGTTGGGTGGCCATCTGTCATGGATGTTTTAGCTGAGATTCCTGCATTGCAGGGGGTTGGACTAGATGACCTTCGGGGTCCCTTCCAACTCTTCTATGATTCTATGATTTGGTGTAAGGCATCTTCCTATGCTCCTATGCATGTAACCAAACCACACTACAACGGATGCAATCAAGTTATAAAGCAGGGCCGTCCCTAGGACCGGGCTGCGTGGCGCAAGGCGCCAGGGCACTTGGCCATCAGGGGCGCAGAAGGGGCGCCGAACGCTGGTGTCTGCCTCCACGCGCCTCTGCTGTTGAGCGGCTTCAGGCAGCTCTCCGGAGGCGCGCGGGGAGCGCTGGCCTGGGGCTGCCTGAACAGCTGAGAGGTGCAGCGCAGTGGCCCCAGGCTCGCATTCCCCGCGCGCCTCCGGAGCTTCGCACGGGGAGCGGGAGCCTGGGGCCATCTCCTCTGCGCCTCTCAGCTCCCCGCACACCCCTCCTGCCCGCCTCACTCACGGGGGGGGGAGGGATCTTGGCACCAGGGTGCCAGATATGGTTAAGACGGCCCTGTTATAAAGAGCTCTTCTGCCTCCCAGCTTGGAAGCCGTTGTGATAATTTACCCTTTCCTGCAAATAAACAGGCTGTGAGAACCACTTACCCTGGTATGGGACAGCACGCATAACCAGAAGGGTAGTTTGTTCCACGCACATACTTTGGAGTTAGAGGAAGGTCTGGATGGTCCACACTTACAGCTATGGGGGAAGAACAAAACGGAATTTAAAACCTGCTCCACCAGCAAGCATGGTGACCCAAAACATACGTCCAAGCAACAAATCACCAATTGGCACTAAGAATAAAAGAGCAACATACCTTTGTGTGTATTAGTGAAAATAACATGCAAATAAGCTCTGCTAAAGGGTACAAGGCAAAAATACTTCGAAAAGAATTCACTTTAAAATGTTGATATATTTTCATTAAAAAAAAATTTTTTTAATGAGCAAAATGTGGGGAACTGGACATAAGATTGGAAATATGAGAAACAGATTTGTCCATCCCTACTTCAGGGGATGTGGGTATAGTTCTCTAGGAAAATAATATGGGGTTTTTTAGGGGTAGGAGGTTAACAGAGCTATTTGTTTTCTGAGTGTTTATTACAGTTCTATTCTTCCAGAGAGCTTAAGACACCTCATACGGACGTCAGCCCACTGGCTTAAGAGCCAACTCCTAGGGGCTGAGATCTCTTAGGTTCCCCCAAATAAAATAAAATGCAGGTATTGGGATTGATTATGCAGGTGGGGTGTACCTGCCCCCCTTCAACAAAAAAATTATTCAAGCTGGCACCCCTGCCCACTAGTGTATTCTACTGATGGGAATCATCAGGTGCTAAACTGGTTGTGTATGCAATCCATTTCTTAATGGATTTTAGGAGACTTTTAGGAGACATCTGAAGGCAGCCCAGTTTAGGGAAGCTTTTAATGTTTAATAGATCATTGTATTTTAATGTCTTCTTGGAAGCCACCCAGAATGGCTGGGAAAACCCAGCCAGATGGGCGGGGTATGAGTGATAAATTATTATTATTATTATTATTATTATTATTATTATTATTATTATTTAACCCCTTCCCAGCAAGTAGTATTACTTACAGTTTGTTGTCAATAAATCTCCATCATATGTCTTAACATGCAGCAAGTAGACAAATTCCCTTGGCGTAACCAGTCCCAAGCCGTAACTGTGTGTAATACTTTGGTAAATGAAAGTGTCCTGTAGCAAATACAAAACAAAAAAAAAACAAAAAAAAATGAATTGTTAAAGCATTGGCCCTAAACTTCCTTGGCTGCATCAGGGTAACCTTCCTACCAGAAAAAGAAGTTGAAGAGTCTTGATAAAAGCGGTACCTCGGTTTATGAACACAATTGGTTCCGGAAGTCTGTTCATAAACTGACGTGTTCATAAACTGAAGCGAACTTTCCCACTGAAAGTAATAGAAAGTGGATTAATCCGTTCCAGACGGTCCGTGGAGTACTTAAACTGAAGCGTACTTAACCCGAAGCATGGGTGTAATTCATGGGCGTACCCAGGATCAAAACTAGGGGGGGCAAGGGGAGGGGCCAAGGCACGGAAGGGGAGGGGCCACAAAGTGGGCGGGAACGGCAAACTCGCGCTCCGCCGGGCTGTGCCCCTCCCTAGAAGCAGGGCTGGTGGGCGGAGGCGGAGCCCAGCCCAGCGGAGCGCGAGTTCAGCGTTCCCGCCCACCGCGCCGCGCTCCCTGGTTCCCCGCCGCGCTTGGCCTTGCCTGAGGGCGTGACGGGGAGCTGGAGGGAGGGTGCGGCGCGGCGGGAATGGCAAACTCGCGCTCCGCCGGGCTGTGCTCCGCCTCTGCCCACCAGCCCTGCTTCTAGAGTAGGGCAGCTGCCCTAACTTGCCCCGTGGTGGGTACGCCCTTGGTGTAATTGGTTCTGGAAGTCTGTTCATAAACTGAAGTGTTCATAAACCGAAGCAAACTTTCCCACTGAAAGTAATGGAAAGTGAATTAATCCGTTCCAGATGGTTCCGCGGCGTTCGTAAACCGAAAATTCGTAAACCGAGGTGTTCATAAAACGAGGTTCCACTGTATTGAGCTTCGCCAGCAAAAAGCAAGGCTGGCATTTTCAAGCATGCAGGCACTGCTGGTGCTCAGCTCAGAGTTCATCAAGGAAACACTGCTTTTCATTGATGTGGCAGAAGCGTGAATAGAAATCCTTTCAGTAAAATGACTGAGCAACTAAATTATAGTGGTACCTTGGCTCTCAAATGCCTTGGTACTCAAACAACTTGGAACCCAAACACTGCAAACCCGGAAGCAAGTGTTCTGGTTTACGAACTTTTTTTGGAAGCCAAACGTACTCCGTTTTGAGTACCACATTTCTGTTTTGAGTGCCACACGTCCGTTTTGAGTGTTACACTGACAATTTGAGTTACAGTGTGGTGTAGTGGTTCTTCCAGGTAGGTAGCCGTGTTGGTCTGACGTAGTTGAAACAAAGTAAAAAAAATCCTTCCAGTAGCATCTTAGAGACCAGCTAAGTTTGTCATTGATATGAGCGTTGCATGCACGAATTATTCAGAATTCTTCGTGTGCATGCACGAATTATTCAGAATTCTTCAGAAGTGTGCATGCACACGAAAGCTCATACCAACGATAAACTTAGTTGGTCTCTAAGACTGTAGCACACTAAAGTCAGAAAGGAATTGCTTTCACTAACTTTCCTGAACAGTAGCTATATTGGTATGTTATTTTTTGAAGTGTATAGCTTATTTGCTATGTTTTTAAGAAGTTGGCAGGTATGGCCTTACATGCCACTAAGCATTATAGGTTGCATCCTCTGAAGTCATCCCATAATCACAAGGGCTTCTGCTTGTGCAATGGGATTCCCTCTTTTCTCACTGTGTACCTACCAATCTGCTCCAGGAGGTTGGCGGGAAACCAGGAATGCATTGAGGAAGGGAGAGGTACTCCTGCCACATAGGCAGAAGTCCTTGCACTAAGGAGACAACTTATTTAGATGCAACCCTAAATAATGTACAAAGATACACCTATGAAAATCCAGAGTTTTATACAGCCACCAAAGGCACAAGACCTGTTTGTCCCACATTTCAGCTCTGCCAGAAAAGCCAAAGTAATGCCCGGGCTAAGAAAAAAAAACCACCAACACACCCCAGAACTTCAAAACCCCATTAACTTACGGAATCACCTTGTCAATTGTGTCTACAAGTTTGTACGACTGTACTGCTCTGTCCCACTTGTTGCGGTACTCAGCGTGGAAAATGAAGGGAAAGAGTTTAGGAGCCGGTATTTCCACTAGAGCTTCAGCACGATATCTAGGTCAGATACAGAAACAGAGGTATTTCAGAGGTGTTTGGTTTGTATCAGGAACTGAGGCGTAGTTCTACGAATGCAGAAGAATGAGGCAGTAGAACCAAGCAGTATGATTTTAGACTGGCATGGGTGAGGAAGAAAGGAAGGCACTGCTGCATGAATGAAAAGAGAGAACATCTAAGGTAGCCTTGGCTGGGGGCTTGTCTCCTGCCCGAAACCCTGGAGAGCTGCTGCCAGTCAGTGTGGACAATATTGGGCTAGGTAGACTCGTGGTCTGACTTGATACAAGGCAACTTCCTATGTTCCTCATAATTCATTCATAGAATCATAGAATTGTAGAGTTAGAAGTGACCACAAATGCCATCTAGTCCAACCCCCTGCAATGCAGGAAGGTCAACTAAATCTTACATGATTTGGAAGCCACAGCTAGTGAAGAATGCACCGGTCAGACTGTTTACAGGAGCAGGCTATCGGTAACATATCATCCACCTCTGTTGCGATAAGCTACCACTCCAGGTTCAAGGCTCTGGGTGTAAATTCACCAAGCCTTAAATAATTTGGGACCTCCAGGACCTCCAAATTCCTTATGCTTCATCTTGATCGCTGGGATTCCCCGAGGGTCCAGTCAACCTTTACTAGAGACCACGCCATTAGTATGGAAGGCCCTGTGGAACTCCCCAACACTAGAGATTCAGCAGGAACGATACCTGCCTACTTTCAGAGGGTCTGTTGAAAACCATGTCATTCAGACAATTGTGTCTGGATGTGATATTTTCCTACTCTCAACAGCCAGCTTTGACTGATGCTTCTACCAACATTGCTATAATCTTGCATGTTGTATATTGCCTTGCTGTGTCTTTTATGAAAAGTGGTGGTCTGCAAATGTTTAAATAAATAATGAAACAAAATTAGTTTAAAAACAAAAACAAAATACCACAAGCTTCCACCTTATAGCATGGCATTTTGGGACCCATTCAGCATTGAACACGGCAACTGACTGGCATGAAAAATTCAGGAGTCCCTGGGATGGGGGAGTGACTACTAAATCAGTTTTGAGGTCTGCAGTATGGGCATGTCCATCATTAATAGTTCTGGGAATGGGGAAATCCCTTGTATTGTGATTTTGCCCATTGGTGCTGCTATTCAGGGTGAGTGCATGGAAGGAAATACACAGGAAGCAAAGCCCTGTATACTTACAGAGTTCCTGGGAAGTCTGTTGAAGGTCTTGCCGACACTGACATTTGTTTCTCGGGTTGACAATAAAGGAAAGGAAAAAAATAATAATCAAATGCCTCTGAAATACCTGTCACTTAAAAAACACCTATTATTATTATTATTATTATTATTATTAATTTTAAAAATCTATTGCTTTACTTCTAAATCAGGTTCTAAATAATTTGGTTGCCTGTGAGAAATAAGACCTGCCTCTGAAATTGACCAGGCATCTTGGGATGTTTCCTTCTTCTTTTTAAAGTCGCAATTATTTATCAGCAGGCTGATAAAAAAGAAAAACCTGCCAGGGGCTAGTAACAGTTTGGGGCTTAACAGCAAGAGAGAAATAGTTGAAACAAGACAAACTGCATTGTTCTTACTGCAGATTTCACCACTTTCCATCCCGCTGGATCATGGAGGTACGAGAAAATTTTTATGGCGAGGCCCTCTGAAAGTTTCTTATAGTCCATTATCTGTGAAAATGGCAAATCAAAGGACAAGTAAGTGTCGCAAGGACAGGGGATAGGGATATGTTTTATTCATTCCGCAGAGCACCTTAACTGTGTAGGGTGTCGAAACAAAAAAAAAATCCTTCCGGTAGCACCTTAGAGACATTGGGCTGTTCTATTGCTGACAAAGGTCCGTATAGTTAAAGCTATGGTTTTCCCAGTAGTGACGTATGGAAGTGAGAGCTGGACCATAAAGAAGGCTGATTGCCGAAGAGTTGATGCTTTTGAATTATGGTGCCCATGGACTGCAAGAAGATCAAACCTATCCATTCTTAAGGAAATCAGCCCTGAGTGCTCTCTGGAAGGACAGATCATGAAGCTGAGGCTCCAATACTTTGGCCACCTCATGAGAAGAGAAGACTCCCTGGAAAAGACCCTGATGTTGGGAAAGATTGAGGGCACTAGGAGAAGGGGACGACAGAGGACGAGATGGTTGGACAGTGTTCTCGAAGCCACCAACATGAGTCTGACCAAACTGCGGGAGGCAGTGGAAGACAGGAGTGCCTGGCGTGCTCTGGTCCATGGGGTCACGAAGAGTCGGGCACGACTAAACAACAACATATAGAAATAAAGGCTAGTTCCGGGCATCTCATCTTGGCAAGTCCATCACACGCTGCCAAATTCATGTGGCGCGATTAATGCTGATTTACAGCTTTTGCGCAACACAACCCGCTTCCCTCCCCTCACTGGGCTTTTTGCAACAAGGAAAGTGAAAAGAAAATTAACTGGGAAACATAGGGAAACATTTGCTTGATACAGCACTAAAGCTCTTTGCAAACACACCCTATATACCGGTAGGTTATAGCCCGGCGTTGTCTAACCTCCCCACAAACTTTGTGCAAACAAAGGAGGGTGAATGCTCAATAAGCAGGACATCCAGAAGAGTACAAAGACACAGGATTCGGGATGAAGCCTACCCAAGTCAGATCATACTTGATTTTCAAAAGCTGAAAATCAGGGGGCACGTTGCGTCTTCTGCCTAATAAAAATAACAACAATAATTTAATTATTTACACCCCGACCATCTGGCCATTTGGAAGAGAAGCGGCACAGAAACGTAGTAAATCAAATCGACTCAGTTGATTAGAGTGTGGTGGTGATAAAGCCAAGGTTGCAGGCTCGATCCCCGTATGGGACAGCTGCATTTTCCTGCACTGATCCTCAGGGTCCCTTCTCTAGACTAGAATATGTGAATCACTTCAAGTTCCTCTGCACGCTGAATCCCGTCGCTCTCCCGGCTTTAAGGGCGGGGCTCGTCTCGTGGAGGCGTCTATAGATGCTGCTGCAACAGCCGCACCTAGCGCTCACCTGAACGTTGTTGGGTCTTGTCGCCCGCATCCCTTCCAGTCTCCTCCTTCCCGGCTGCAACTCGCGTTTCTCCTCGGTTGGCGGCGGTGTGGCTCAGGAGCATTGTGATGCGTTCGCCCGCGGGGCGTGCCGGGAGTTGTGGTTCGCAGGAGCGCTTGCTCTCCGAACGCCGGGCAGCCGCACTGGCATGCGCGGTGGCGCCCGGCCTCAGCGATGGAGCATGCGCAGTGGCGCGCCGACGGCGCCATTTCGGGAAGAGGCGGCTTTTTTCCCCGTTTCAAACGTTTTTCGGGCGGGAGGAAGAGGCGCCGACTGAAGCGGGTAAGCGGCTCTCTCCCTCGGCGCGGAGGGGCAAAGAGGGTGGGGAGTCGCCAGACACGCGTGTTGCCCGGCGGCGGGTTCACACGCGGGGAAGCGACGCGCGACGGTCCGCGGAAACACGCGTGTCGCGGGTTTAGACGTGCGCGCCCGCATCTTGCGGCCCTCGCGCGAGCAGCTGCCGCTTTCGGCCCTCTGAGGAGGATTGAGGGAGATTCCGGGGAGATGGATGTGGGTTCAATCCGTACTAGGGATTGGTAGCTCACTGGGAGGCCAAAATTTAGCCTCTAGTCTAGCCTACCTCACAGGGCTGTCGTGAGGGTGACATTGGGAGGAGAACCACGTGCGCCTTGGGAGATAAAGGCAGCACGTATATAAATGAAATAAAATAAGTAAAATAAGCACTTATTGGGGGGAAAGTAAAAATGTAATAAATAAAATAGTTGCATGCAATAAGTAAAATTTATTATTATTATTAATTGAATTTATATACCACCCTATACCTGGGGGTCTCGGGGCGGTTCACAGAATAAAATCAAAATATAAAACTACAAAATACATAATAAAAATAAAAACAACAACCCAATAGCCGCCGCCCCCTTCCACAAAAAAACACATTTTAAAAGGGCATAGGATGTAAATCAGGTCAACCAAAGGCCTGGTTAAAAAGGAACGTTTTCGCCTGGCACTTAAAGGTGTATAATGAAAATAAGTAAAATAAACAGTTATTGAAGAAAAAGTAAAAATGTAATAAATAAAATAGTTATGTGATAGATAAAATAAAATAAATAGTTATTGGAAAAATCTTATAAGAAGCAGCCAAGCTTCTTGTGATACGTTAAAGAAGACCTGATTCACGGCACAGCACAGCCCATGCCTGTTTTTATTTGCGCTTTTAAAAGTTCAAAAAGAATAAGAATAAAAGGATAAAAATTAAAACCATGGCAAAGCAAGAGGACACAACAGAAAACACCTAAGGCCTTCCTTCCTCTCATTCTCTGGCGTCTTCTCTTTTCCCTCCCTTCTGCATACAGTGGTACCTCGGTTTACGAACTTAATCCGTTCTGGAAGTCCATTCTTAAACCAAAGCGTTCTTAAACCAAGGTGTGCTTTCCCATAGCAGCGGGGGACTCCATTTACAAATGGAACACACTCAACAGGAAGCGGAACATGTTCTGCTTCCAAGGCAAAGTTCACAAACCAAAACATCTACTTCTGGGTTTGCAGCGTTCTTAATCCAAGTTGTTCATAAACTAAGCTGTTCTTAAACCAAGGTACCACTGTATTCCAAGTTGCTTCCAGGTGGGAGGGTGGATAGGACCACAGCCGTAAAAGTGGTGAACTTTGGTTGGATTCCAGCTGCTTGTACTTACCTGGGAGCAAGTAAGGCTTGGGCATAGATGTGCCTGCGGTTTTGCTGCTGCCGCCTTAGCAGGGGGACCTGCTTGAATACCATGTCACTCACCTGGGAGGATTCGATTGGATTTGATATTTGGGTCCTGCTTCTCCAGCAACAAACATTGAACTCAGAGTGCCCGGCTCATACGAATCCAAAACGTGTTTTTGGGCAGTTGGGATTCCCACATGGTGGGGTTAATGTTACCAGCCTTCATGTCACGCTTGCAGACTACTTTGTAACATAGAGTTGGTCCACCAACAGGCCTGGCTTCTGAATCCGCAATATTTATTAATGCTCAGCGTGGCTGACTCACTGGTTTTCTTGCTTGCTGTCATTTTTCAGAAACATGTCTAGCGGTTCCAGGAATCCAATTTGGTGAAATGTGTAATGGCTTGCTTGATTAAAAAAGGCAGCGTCTACTCTCCGGAATCAACTGTTTCTTGTCTTCTGGCAGATTGTAGCCTTAGCAATAGTAGTTGCTCCTTGAAATCCCACAGTTCAATTCAGTACAAGGACAGGCTCTATAGGTCTGCATCTCAAGCATTGGAGGCCTATATTGAAGATTTCGATCTCAGCCTTGCATCGCCAGAAGTAAGACCTGGAAAAATCTGCATTACGCAGAGTACTCGTAAAGACCTAAGGTCCTTGGAGGGCAGTTTCAAGCGCAAATATGGTATGTGAGTGTTTTTCCATTTTGTAGTATGTGTCACCCAAAACCTTGGCCCCTGTTAAGGGTCACTGGAGAGTGGCAGATGATGCACATTTCTTATTGCTTAGCTTACATAATTTTGATCTTATTTCCATTTCCTATCTTGTGGTGCTTAGGCGGCTTCCAGTGAGAGATAAGTGGCAAGTTTGTATATAGGATTAAAGTGAAATATAACACTCCACAAATGAGAGACATCGTAATAACATAATAACTTCATAACATTGCTTAAGAAAGGGGTCATATTTCTGTTACAGTAGCTACTAGTCATTTCTTTTATACATTCATGTTAGATGATGTGAGTAATGTAGTATAATGATACAAAAAATTCCTTCAGTAGCACCTTAAAGACCAACTAAGTTTTTATTTTGGTATGAGCTTTCGTGTGCATGCACACTTCTTCAGATACGTGTATGCACACGAAAGCTCATACCAAAATAAAAACTTAGTTGGTCTTTAAGGTGCTACTGAAGGAATTTTTTTATTTTGCTTCAACTCAGACCAACACGGCTACCTACCTGTAGTATAACTTAAGTGTTTTGGTTTAAGCAATTGATGTATTTTTATCCTGCTTTTCATACAATTATTGCCTTTTAAAGTGGCTGTCATCAATAATAAAAGAGGGGGGCTGTCATCATTAGACTTAAAAGCTAAAAAGAGAGAGAGACAAAAAAAGGGAGTGGATGGAAAAAGTAGAAGAGGGTGCTCAGTTCTTCAAGGGTAGAACAAAGTGGGCATTTATATCCAGGCCAGGCCAGGTTGATTTTCCCTTGCTGGTGCTCTTGCTTGAATAGCAATTACTTGTTGGTCAGATTGTACTTTCTCCATGTTTCTGCAATTCAAGAGCAACTTGCTTTCAGGCAAGGAGAAGGAAGCAAGCTCTCTGCAGCTGCTCCTTCTGTGGTGATGGATGGGACCAGATTGGTCTCTCGCTTGCCTTGATATTTTACCAGGGAGGCAGCCTCCCAGTGCCCCTCGGCTGCATCGGTGGTGGAAGAAGCCAGTGTTTCCTTCCCTTCTGCTCTACAGTCCCAGGAAAGCTATCAGCTGGATTTGCATGATCTTTCAGGTGGGAGAGGGGGAAGTAACAACACAGAATTGTAGCCAGAAAGTGGCTGTTTCCTGCATGCACCCCTCAAAGAGGCAGCTGTTCCAACTTCTATGAGAATTTTAATGGACATTGTGTTACTCTTGCAAGTAGGTCACTCTTGTGTGCAGTTATTTGCACTATCCTGTACATGTCTTCTCATAAGCAATTCCTATAGAGTTCATTGAGCAACCTTAATTTTAATCAGTTTTTTAATGTGACACCTCTCTCACTCACTCACTCACTCACTTCTTGTTTTTCAGCTTTGGAGAAATTTGAGCAGCAAGCCATATTAGGGTCAGTTGTGCCACATCTGAGGAGAAAAAATGCCTATGATGCAGATATGCTTAGTCTCACTACTGATGATCTTCTAGCATTCCCTGCAGATGGTTCTTTACCTTTTATCCATGCTGCTGCCTTAAGACCTGTGCCTCAAAGTATCAACCGGAACAGGAAGTCGTTGACAGCATCTGCTTCCTGTGCTCATCAGGCTTCATCCTTTGGCAATGAAAAAGCATCAAATTTTCCTGAAAATCCAGGTTCCCCTTCATATCAACAGTCTTGCAGAAATGTGAACACACAACACAGATTTCACAGATATGACTCTGGGCATTCTGTGAAGGACCACCTCATGGAAGAAGACAGCTCAGAGTCTGTATTTCATAAGAACTATCCAAGGTGGCTTACAAGCCAGAAATCTGACTTAAGTGTTTCAGGGATAAGCAGCATTCCCAATTTCAAGTATCCAATCTGGCTGAAGAGTCATAATCTCTTGCCGGAGTCAAGCAGTGAAAGTTCTACCTGGGCTCCAGGTGGAGAGGACAGTCCCCCATTTTTGCAAAATAGCAAGACACTGATGAGGAGTCAAAATGATGTGGAAAGGTCAAACCACCCTGGATGTTCTGGACATAACGATTTGTTGGACCAACAGCATGAGCATGAAGTTCAGAGAAGCTGCCACTATGATATCCCAAGTGCCTATTTCACACCTCGGGGCTTAAAACTCAGGCATTCATTTGCAGGTAACTCACAGGTGCATTTCATTTGGTGGTCAACAAGTTTCTGAAGCATGTGGTGATCATGAATCCAGACTGTTTCTTACATGTTTTCATAGAGAGTAACATAGCTGCCAAGTTATCCCTTTTTTCAGGGATTTTCCATTATGCTGAATAGGCTTCCTCGCGAGAAAAGGGAAAACTTGGCAGCTATGGAGAGTAAAACAACTTTCTGCTACCCTTATGCCCATTGGCCTGATGCAGAAACAATACTACCCAATCCCTAGCCATGTTTGGGTGTCAGTAGTGTAAACTCACATACTCCTCCTGACTTCCATTATAATATCTGAGTTAACCACAGTTAGCATATGGTGAAGCCTGGTGTTTTCACTAACCATAGTTAGCACCAAACCACAGTTTAAAACCATGATTTTAAGTGGATCTCTAAAAGGTGGTTTGGACTTACAGTGGTTAGAAATAATCAGAACTTAAAACAGCAGCAGAGCTTATGAAAGAAACTAATAAAGCCTGTGCATTATTTAAAAACTTGGACAAACTGCATGGTTTTAGCTTGTTTTTCATAATAAAATATTCTGTAATAAATCCATTTTAATGGAATAGCAATGCTTTTTATGAATGGGTTTCTACTGTTGACTGTTTTCTTTTATTGTTGGGAGTACTTTTAATCTTATTTGATCTATAACTTTTATCTGTAAGCTGCCCAGAGTTTGATTTTTTATCACAGAAAGCATGAGAGTCATAAGTCATAAGTCAGTGAGAGAAACATTGCAAATTCTGACATGCCATTCTGAAATTGGAGGAGCAGCCAGTATTTTTCTAATTGGCTGTGGCTAGATTCACTCACATTGTCAATTAGATGGGTCAGTCTAATTGGAAAAGGCCTCTTAAGTATATTCATAACACCATTTGGGGTCTTGAGGTCTGTGACATTTTTGTGCCACTGTCAAATGCATACAAGAACAGCGGCCATTCATGACAGCAGTAATTAGTATGGCTGCTGCTGCTGCGAATGACCGCTGTTCTTATCTTCTGTACATTTGACCTAAGATAAGAACAGTGACCATTCATAACAGCAGTCTCACTAATTGCTGATGTTATGAATGGTCACAGTCCTGATCTTGTATACATTTGTCCTTTGCATAACTGTCAAAGGCATACTGGATTTCACTTATTCCATGTCCTTTGGTCCTGCTGTTTACATTTTCTCTCTCTTACCCTGTGTTTGTCTCTTTCTGCCAAATGAGGATAACGTTTCACACATGCCTAACCCTGCTTCCTTGTAAGCCCCATTTAAATCAATATGACTTACTCCTGAAGAGACATAACCGGTAGTTATGAACGGCCTGTGCCCTTACTTTAACGCAGTACAGTATACTTCTTTTAATTGCAGCAGATCTTTTCAACACATAACTGTTATAACTTTAGATACGTGTGTTTCTTTTGACATGCAGTACAGTCGTACCTTGGTTGACGAACGGAATCCATTCCGGAAATCCGTTCGACTTCCAAAACGTTCGCAAACCAAGGTGTGGCTTCTGATTGGCTGATTGGCCCCAGAAACAGTGCCGACAGCCGAAATGGACGTTCAGGTTCCAAAGAACGCTTGCAAACCGGAACACGCACTTCCGGGTATGCGGCGTTCAGGAGCCAAAATGTTCGAGTCGCAAGGCGTTTGTCAACTAAGGTACAACTGTATACACTCAGATGTGAATTCAAGGTGACTTGCATTTAATTGCTGCTTTCGATAAATGATTTCAGATGAGGGTACTGATCTACTACTTCAGAAGACAAGGGGGACTCGGGAGACTTCTGCTGACGAAGTAACCAATGTGCTGAAAAATGATGGCAGCCCTTGTACAGTGGATGTGTTAGAAGCAGAAAGATCATGGGATAATGTTCCTATTGGTTTGTGAGTAAACAAGACATACACATAGTTTTGTTATGAAAGCCTAGCAGGAATATATCAGTTTAACATTCAAGAGTAAGGTTACTGCACCATCTTAGTTTGTACAGCAGACCTCCAACCGGCCTGAGCAGACTTCTGCAATGAACTCCCGGTATTTTTCAGAGGACATAATAAGTGCTGGATCAGGCTAGTGGCCCATCTAGCCTGGCATCCAGTTTCCCACAGTGACTAAATGCCTACAGGAAGCCTATATTCAGACCAGTGTTAGAATGTTGCCAAATGGAACCTTAAACCTGGGTTGTGATAGCCACAATGGAATGTCTAGGTGCCTTTTCTGCAGTGAATTTTTTTTAAAAAAAGTAGTATTTCATTTCTAAACTAAAAATCTCAAAGCAGTTTACAACACATTAAAGCATAAAACAATCCAGAATAAAATAAATTCAAGCTTCAACGAAAATATTCCAGATCCTTCTCTATGTGACATTTTGCTTTCCTCATATTTATTTATCTATTTAATTTATAGAGCTGCCCCATAGCAGAACTATTCTAAGAAGCCAGTGGGGTGCACTGGTTAGAGTGTTCCACTAGGACCTGGGAGAGCAGAGTTCAAATCCCCACTCAGTCATGAAGCTCACTGGAGGACCGTGAGCCAGTCAGCATCTCTTAACCTACCTCACAGGGTCATTGTAGGGACTAACTGAGGGGGGGGGGTGAACCATGTACTCCTTGGAGGAAAAGGTGGAATATAAATGCAATAAATGGCTCTTCTTACCTGCTTAAGCAAGCTGGAGGGCTAGCCAAATGGAGATGTCAGTCACCAACCTGGCATCCAGAGATCTTCATGTGGTTGCAATTGGACCCACGCCAGTCGCAAAATGTGCCTAGAGCCTGGGGGATTTCTAACACTGATTCAGACACTTACTGCCTCAGACACCGGAGATAGTAAAAAGGTGTCATGACTAGTTGCCATTGGTAGACATAACCTTCATGAATTTGTCTGTTGCCAAGAGGGTTAGTGGCAATCTTGATATCCTGTGGCAGCAAATTCCATAAATTAATGAAGCAATGTGTGAAGAAGTAATGCTTCCTTTTGTTCGTCCTCAGTCTCCCATCATTCAGTTTTTTCCTATGACCCTGAATTCTAGTACCGTCGTACCTTGGAAGTCGAACTGAATCCGTTCCGGAAGTCCGTTCGACTTCCAAAACGTTTGGAAACCAAAGCGCAGATTCTAATTGGCTGCAGGAAGCTCCTGCAGCCAGTCGGAAGCCGCAGAAGCCCCGTCAGATGTTCAGCTTCTCCCAAAAAGTTTGAAAACCGGAACACTCACTTCTGGGTTTTGATCGTTCGGGAGCCAAAACATACCAAGGTACGGCTGTCCTAAAGAGGGCTGCTGAGTTATTGCTATGGGAACCTGGCTAATTGCAAGTGGCACTGCATTCCCCCTTTCTGCCAGCTGGCATGATGCCCATGATCTGGTTCTGATGGGTTAGGCATATAGTTGGCATGATCTATATTTTCAATTACTCTTACCCTTATGAAAGTGTGAGAAGGACACCAGCCATGTTTCTGGCTTATGCCTCTTGAGAGGGAACTGTGGTCAGGATTTTCAAGGATTGGTTTGAAAGAAATGGAGAAAAGGGAAGTTGCACTTGCAGTATGCTTGAGAATTTCCAGAGAGCTGCTTATAAAGGAATGCTATGGAAAAGCTGTTTTGGTAAGTGCATTTTAAAAAATCAACCATTTAACTCTGCTTACAGAAACAGAAATATCACCAAATCATAACACCCACAGAATATTAATGCTCCTTGATACCAATGTTGTTATACAGTGGTGCCTCGCTTAACGAATGCCCTGCTTAACGAAATTTCCGCTTAACGAAAGGTTTTTTCTAGCGGAGGTTGCCTCGCTAGACGAATTCGTTTTCGTCTAGCGAATCGCGGTTTCCCATAGGAATGCATTGAAATTCAATTAATGCGTTCCTATGGGCAAAAAAAATTCAATGCATTCCTATGGGATTCGCTAGACGAATTTTTTCGTTATAAGAAAAGACCCGTGGAACGAATTAAATTCGTCTAGCGAGGCACCACTGTACTATCTGACTTTCAGGACTGTTTTTGACTGAAAAAGTCTCCCACTGGTTTGTATACAGCTATGCTAAAATATTTTTGAGAATGAAAAACTATTTCAGACAATACATTAAGCTCCAGATATCTGTCTACAGGAAAACTCCAGTACCTGTGTGTTGTGAGGAGGAGACCTTTCTGCAAACCCCCAAAGCAGGCATTGTTAATGAATTTTTGGAAGATTGTTTAAAGAATGTCGGCCAGGTAGGTTAAAAGTGAAGCTTGAGTGAAGAGCATTGTTGGCATCCACCTGTCTCGAGAGACAATGGAGTGTACTTCCAGGGGTGAAGCAAAACAGGGAGTGCCGTCCAGGGGTCTTTACCTTTAACCTATAACATATAGTACTAAAATAGAAAAACAGCCCTCCCAAGCACATTCCTAAAGAAACTTATGAAATATAGATCTGGAGCTAAGGTGGAAAATTGCCACTTAAATCACAATCCTGAACTTCACAGGGGAGGATAACTTTTTCAGCTGCTGTATTGAGTTCAGTGTCCTTTGATTACAATATATTTCTTTAGTTCCAGGAGGACACATTTTCTGGAGGCAATCATCATGGCCCTGTGGAAGCTTTGAAGCTAATGCTGTTTAATCTTCAAGCAGTTCAGCACAGCTTTAACCAGAACACAACTGCTGGACAAAAAGAGGAATTGAAGAAAGTAAGTTCTTCCATTTTGAATGAGACTCCCCTTGATGTTTAATTATTTTCTCTATATTTTTCCCTCTCTCTTGAAAAGACTGACTGAAAAATTGAGGCATAACTATCTAAATTCAAAATGACCTGTAAATGAAACCGCATGCAGAAATGTTTAGCATACAAAGCCTCTTAGGCGACTGGTGATTCTGTTTTGATGGAGATGGAGAACTGTAGGGCAAAACTTGATCTGCTAAATAACTGAGAAGGATTGTAAAGCACTTGGCATGCTAAAAATGCTATATATAATGCCATTGCATGTGAGCTTTATTTTATTTTATTTAAAAAACATACACAAAAACCCACCATTGTGCCTGTAAACGTGAACCTGGGGAACTTAAACAGTGGCCCTTGATACTACTTGCCTGAGCCAAGCAGTTAGATAATAGAAATATTTTGCTATGAGTATTTGTATAAGTGCTCATCATCCTTCACATACTGTACACTATTTCATTTGTTCTTGAAGAGAGAGAGAAAGGATATTCAGAAAGAAATGTGCCCTTGAGCAATCCTGCTAAGCAAACCTTGCTTCTTTTTCAGACTTTTTTAGATGAAGATGAGGAATTTGAACTGCATGATCATGATATCATCCCTGTAGAAAAGTCACTTCAGAGGTAAGCAGGCTGAGATCCCCAAACCTAAGTCTTGGCCCCAAATCATACATTTAACATTCTCCCTCTCGTAAATCACTCATGTGGTGGAATATGAGCCAGAACCCTACATCAGTGCCTAATTTCCAGGAGAACCTTCTTGCATAGTTCTCTCTCTCTCTCTCTCTCTCTCTCTCTCTCTCTCCCCCCCTCTCTCTGCCAATTATTTTTTATAGATTTTCCAATATAAACCCAATTACATAAATTAGTTCCAAATTAATACAACTTTGTTAAGAGGGCTCCTGTGCACCATTCTTGATGGATCCTTATGATATAATATTACTGCATTTCATATTCTTGTTTATTTCTATTACGTTCCATTTTCCAAAATTATCACATAATTAACAGCTTAATTATTTCTATTCGTGTTACTATATTATTCAACTCCCCCCCCCCCCAAAAAAAAGCTTCAAGTGGGAAACCATAGCTTTTTCCTTTTCATCCTGCATGTGCCACATCCAAAAGTCAGTTGTTAGTCTCTTGGCCTTTTATGCCTCTCTGATGTTTTCCATTTTCCTTTGGCATTTGGGACTATCTCCTTACTTCCACTGCTGTTGTATTCCAGCCTGGTTGAGGCAGAGCTGCAACCTTAAAGTTAAACCCTCTTCTTTCTCCAGCTCAGCTCCTTCCCATACTACTCAAGCAGTGCCAAATCGACCACAGCAGATCCCTCCCTTCCACTGGCAACGAATCAACAAGTTCTAGAGATTCCCCATTTCTTCCTCCTACTGGGAAGGGAGGGGAAAGGCGGTGCCATTCTTCTTCCAACATCCCAAAAGCCCTCACACTGCTTTCCTTTCGCTGCTACCATAGCATTTTGCTTTTTTCAAATAAAAAATCTCTGACTTTTGTCTCCTGGGTTTCTGGGGGGTTTCCTGTTGTTATTCTGTCTCTCACAGCTACAATAAACCTACCATTAAAATTATGGACTGGTCATTTCTTTGTCAGAGGGCAAACAGGCAAATTTAGGAGGGGATCAAATACTTTTCCCCCTCACTGTATCTCAACATCTCTATGATTTCTTTTCAGTCTTTTTTTTTGGGGGGGGGAGGTAGGCTCTAACTCCCAGCGACACCCTTTCAGACAAAGCAATCAGGCTCTCCCCTCCCCTTACTCCTTTCAAGCCGCACTCAGCTTTACATCTTCTTTTAAATCTCATCGTGACATCGTACATCAAACCATCCTCGCTTGTATATCTTACAATTCAATATCAGGAGAGGGTTGCCGAATCATAAGTGCAAAAACTTCCATAAAATATAGCAGAGAGTCCCCCCCTCCTCCATCCACCTCCAGCACAAGATAGAATCTTCTCCCAATTTCAAACCTCAGTTCCTTGCAGCTGATTGTTCGCAGTTATAATGTCCATTTCTTCTTAATGTCAATTAAAACCCAGTTATAAGAAGAACCTCTGCATCCAATGGTGATTTGGGGGAGTTCGCATCAGGCTGTAAGCGCATAGTACCCATCGCCTGCACCTGTCCCCACGCTGATCTGTGCTGGGGCAAGCAATTGAGGTGATGACGGGTTGCCAATGCCTCCTATACCCCGAGAGGCTTATAGGAGATTGTTTAGCCCTTCCATCCCCTTTTTTCAGCCTGTGCCTCTCCGATGTTGAGAGAGCCATCGCCATGGGGCGGGAAGGGAACCGGAAGCCTGTTTGCATGGTTTTCTCTTCCCCACCTGCACCATCTTCATGAGGAAGGAAAATAAAGGAAAACAGGGCTTCTTCAGGCCTGAGCCTTTGTCACAGCTCTTATGAGCTGCAGCAAGACTGCCTGCTTAGAGAATTTTAAAGTTGTGAGCTAGGATTTCTTTTCCTTACATCCATTCATCGGCTTCCTTATTTTCTGGATCATGCTGTGCACTAATTAATTATTTCTGAGCCTTACTGTTAAATTTGGGTTGGGTATGGTATAACGTAACAGGTTGAAAGCAAGCTTATCTGAAAGTGTAGCCCACTCATAGAGCCTTAACTTACTTCATTGCGGAGTAAAAGAAACACATTGAAGTTTGGGGGCCTCAACTTAGGTTTATCACGGCCTGCTTATAGGTTTTCTGGAGGCATCTGGCCACCGCCAGAAGCAGGATGCTGGGCTCGACGGATCTTTTGAGCTGATATAGCAGGGATCCTATGCATTAAAAGAGAGCCAGCAGATCACTCAGGCCTTGGTTCAACACATAGTCAACACATACCGTAGTTAATGTGCTGATCTGATGTGCTTTGAGAAACCCAAGGAAGAACATGACTATGCACAGAGAGAGATGCTCATAAATCTGTTTTACTTTGTTTATAGGGCTTTACATCATTTATATCGACTTAAAGGTCTGGTTGATGATACAAGTGGCGAAGAATAACCAAAAAACCAGTTATCAAGACATGAAGCATACATTGTTATAAATTTGTGAACTGGGGGAAATTCCTAGGGCAGTCTCTTAATCAAGACCTGGACATTCATGGGATAAATACTTATCAGACTTGAGCGTATGCCTACCACTTCAGCTCAACTGTGGTTTGATGGATGTTCTCTGTTGAAAAAAAATTGACTTTTCAAAAACTTGCCCAAGCTCATTGAATGGGCTGGTGGCACTGAGTGGAATTTGGGGCTCCCTCTTCTTCTCCACTCCCACAAGCAACTGACTTCATCCGCGCTGTATGCCATAAGAAGCCTTTGCAAGTGCCCTGCGTTCTGTGCAGCATGAGCTGCTTGGGGAAAGCCAACTCGAAAGCCCTGCTTGAATTCTCAGGTTTCACTGTTCTCTAGCACAACAGAGACAAGGATCCAAAGGATTAAGTGTCACCCACAGGCTATCAAAGCTAACCTTGGGAATGCAGCAAATCAAGATCATCAAACGAGAATGTCACAACAGCCTTATTACAGAAATTGCTTTTTGTTTGTCGATTTACTGTGTTTACATGGGTGGGAAGGTGATCTTCAGAATACAAGCTGCTTTCCTTTCACTTTTAATCATGCTTGGCATCATAGGATTAAATTTCAGCATAGTAAAACATATACCCGAGGTTTCTAGGATGGCACATTCTGGGAAACCATAATAGTCAAGCTGTGATGTCTCCCGCTCTCTGCCTGGAAGTGCTATGCTATAGGCTTGGGAAACTATGATGAAATCCAGGAGTTTTCATAGAAATGTGTATTACAGCTCTTTGTTCTTGAGAATGAGGGCAGTTAAAAATGTAAGTTCTCACAAAGTATACCCATATGAAGCTGCTCAAATATCTTTAAAAGTGCCTTTTTCCCACATAGGTTGGAATATCATTTGTTACCCCAAGACTGCGGGAATATTTTTTAAAAATGTATAAAGATTGATGCTGCTGGTGCCAGGCACTTGGCTATATTTTCAGCTAATGTTACCATCCCTAATCCTTGGTCTTGAATAAAAAAATGTTCAGCCTCTCTTTCAGTGCAACCCTAAGCATGCCTGTTCTGCTGTCTAACTGAGGGTCTACCATCATGGGCTTGTGGAGTTTAGCCTGTGCTGAAATTTTAATGCCCAAATTTCTAGCTCTTGGTCTCATGAATGAAGGGCATTCTTCATCTAACTTTTGAGCTACTTGGGTAATGGATACTATGGGTTGCAGGTTGTGTTTGGGGCTGCAGCCAAGAGGTGCTTCCCAAACAAAAAAACGTGTGCGCTGTTTTTGGAAACCAGTTTGAGTTGCCTGTTTATAAAGCAAAAAACAAAACAAAAACCCTGCTCTTTGATGTGCTGAAGGAGTATATGAATTGTCCTTAAGTTGGATCAGAAACCTGAGCATCAGCTGAACAATATTTGTGTGCTTTTTCAAATCTGGGGGGGGGGGGCTTTGAGAAAACAAGACACATGGGTAAGATGTTCAACATGCTAAATGAAAGTTTTGCTTTTCCACCCCCAGGCTTTGCTTAGAAGCCTTCCTGGTATGTTGCATTAATGGATCTTTCTCTAATCCAATAGAGCACTAGGCAAGGAGAGAAGGTTGTTCCACAAAATCCACAGGGAATCTAATTACATGCAGTGAGTTCCTTTTGTCTTAAATTTCATAGCCAACATATTAATTATATAATTTCATATATTTCATATTTCATTGGCCAAAGTATTTTTTACCTTATCCTTCAGCCAGAAAGGTTCATATAGTGATTTACATAAATTCAGCAAAACATGGACAGTTGCTGCCTCCAGGTTGACAATCTAAAATCCATTATAGAAAAGGAAAACGGGACGAGGAGGGCAGACAAAAACTGGCACCAGTTCTTAAAATTACTTAAAAGTTCCTACAGTGACTAACAGGAATGGAAACTGTTCAGTGTGAGGAGTAGCTGAATGGAGTTGACCTCTCGGCAGAACTGATCGTATGGGCTTCACTTCCTATCTCTTCCTCTTCAGCAGCCTGATGGAATGGCTGTTGGCAGCAGAGGGAGCCGGGAGCCAGCTGGAGCTAGTTTCTCAGGAGGTGTCAATAGAGTGCCCCTGCTTCACCTCCCCCTCTGCAATGAATTAAGAATGCAGACTCTGTAAGCAGAAATATTGTTAGTGCTTTTCAAATTCTGAATCATTAGCAATTAATGGCAGCAGACATGTTCTTCTTTGTTTGTTTTAGACACATGGAAACATCACACTATGCTGCCTATGGACTGGATCATTGCTTTATGAATTAGTTTGGTTAGTTTGGCATATTTTTCTGCAGGGTTCCCCCCATTCAGCAGTTTGAATCCCTGTGACGGAGTGAGCTCCCATTGCTCGGTCCCAGCTCCTGCCAACCTAGCAGTTTGAAAGCATGCCAAAAAGTGCAAGTAGATAAATAGGTACCACTCCGGCAGGAAGGTAAACGGCATTTCCATGTGCTGCTCTGGTTTCAGCGTTCCGTTGCACCAGAAGCGGCTTAGTCATGCTGGTCACGTGACCCGGAAAAACTGTGTGCGGACAAATGCCGGCTCCCTTGGCCTGTAAAGCAAGATGAGCGCCACAACCCCAAAGTTGTCTGCGACTGGACTTAACTGTCAGGGGTCCTTTACCTTTTTTAGTGTCTCGGGACATTTTTCTGCAGGGTTTTCCCCATCCTGTACATGTACTTTCCCATCCATCTCACTTTAAATTAGGGCTGTCGATGAAGTGAAATAATTTTCAGTTGATTGCTTGGCTAAAAGATGGTTACTCAGTTCAGTTTGGTTAGCATATTACCAAATCTTCATTGTTTTGAGAGAGCATGACACCAGAATCTGAAGTATCTGAAGAAGTGTGTATCTGAAGAAGTGTGTATGCACACGAAAGCTCATACCTATGACAAACTTAGTTGGTCTCTAAGGTGCTACTGGAAGGATTTTTTTTTTATACCAGAATTAAGATAAGTTTTATTTCAGCAAGCATGTGCTCAGGAATCAAGATCTTGTGCTCAGCCCACATTCCTACAGCTGGTCATGTGCTGTTTTGTTAGTGTAGGTTTCAACATCAATGTGTGGACATCCCCAGGGGTGGTTCCTTCAATGTGACCAAAACGGACCAGGCCAGTAGCATGGACCTCCTCCTGTGGTAATCATGGGAAACACCCATTTCCCCATTAACATAAAATGAGGATTCATGATCGTCAGTCAGTCAAGTTGCATTAGCTATGATGTAAAACAGAAGGAAGAAATGGATTTGAAATTGTGTAACTGGAACAAACCAGTTCCTAACTTTGGACATGCTTTGTGTTTTTATTCTATAGACACACACATTCAAATTAAATAAGCCAGAAGCTTAGAAATGGTGATGCGAATTTTAATCTGCTTTAGTATCTTAAATTTTTGGAAGTTTTAAAGCATGGGTGTCAAACGCAAGGCCCGGGGGCCAAATCCGGCCCGCCAGACCTTGTCATGTGGCCCGCCGAGCGCCCCAGCCAGCAGGACCCAGCAGCGGGACCTCTTTCCTTCCTCTCTCCCTCCTGCTCCCTCTTTTCTTTCTTCCTTCCTTCCGTCCTTCCCATCTTTCTTCCTCTCCCTCATTCTTATTCTTTCTTTCCCTCTACTTCCTTCCTTCTTTCTCCCTTTCCGTCTTCTCTCCCTCTTTCTTTTTCTTTACTTCTTTATTCCCTTCCTTATTTCGACTCTTCTTTCTCTCCCCTCTTTCCTTCCTTCCTCTCTCCCTCCCACTCCCTCTTTTCTTCCTTCCTTCCTTCCTTCCTTCCTTCCTCCCTCCCCCCTCCCCTCCCCTCCCTCTCCCTCTCCTCAGAAACATAGGATGCTGCTTTATACTTCTGGCCCTTAAACCCTGGAACCAGGAGAGCAGCTCCAGTGAGTCAACCTCAGCCAGTCCCTTTGGTGAAGGGTGGTGGCTCACTGGCAGAACATCTGTCCTGCATGCAGAAGGACCCCAGCATCTCCAGGTACTAGCAGCTCTGCAAAGGTCCTGCATGAAACCCTAGCGAGCCTCCACCACCCAGTGCAGTTACCAAAAATCATTTTTCAATAAATTGTACAATAATTGTACATTTGAATATCTACTTGCCATTATTCTGACTATGTTTCTGCTTTCAGAGCTAGTTATTACTTACATTATTACAAAAAACAGTAATAATTGAATGCAGTGACAATAATTTATGATAATAAAGAGTGGACACATAGTCCTACAGATACAACCGGCCCTTTGAGGGTGACCAAACTGCTGATGCGGCCCCCTATGAATTTGAGTTTGACACCCCTGTTTTAAAGTATCCTATTTTCTCCCCAAGGGACCCAGGTGGCGCTGTGGTTAAACCACTGAGCCTAGGGCTTGCTGATCAGAAGGTTGGCGGTTCGAATCCCTGTGACGGGGTGAGCTCCCGTTGCTTGGTCCCAGCTCCTGCCAACCTAGCAGTTTGAAAGCACGTCAAAATGCAAGTAGATAAATAGGAACCGCTACAGCGGGAAGGTAAGCGGCGTTTCCATGTGCTGCTCTGGTTTGCCAGAAGCGGCTTTGTCATGCTGGCCACATGACCTGGAAGCTATACGCCGGCTCCCTCGGCCAATAATGCAAGATGAGCGCGCAACCCCAGAGTCGGTCACGACTGGACCTAATGGTCAGGGGTCCCTTAACCTTTACCTTTATTTTCTCCCCCCAATATTTTCTTGTTCTCATCTTTTTGTAAACAGCTTTGAGGGTTGTTGTTGTTTTACAATCAAGCGGTATTTTATTAGATGAATAAATAAAATAGTATCTGAAATCACACAAATTGAACAGGCTCGCTCTCAAGTCTTGCATATACACACACACACACACACTGTTAGTTGACAGCACAAATCAGGCTCTTGATTTATCAGGACCATAGACTTTATAAGTAGGTCCTAAGGTGACTGAACATCAGCCAAGGTTGCAGGTTTGATCCCCGTAATAGGCAGGTGCATATTCCTACTTTGCAGGGGGTTGGACTAGATGATCCCCAGTATTCCTTCCAACTCTGATTCTATTATTAGTTGCCTGGACAAAAAACTTAATTTAATGCCTTTATTTCCAAGAAGCCTGTTGTTTCTCATTGGCATATTACATTGCTTGGTTCATATGATGCTGAGGAACTGAATAGTGTTATTACCGAAATTAGAAATAGATTAGTCATGGTGACAGCCTTCCTGGTAAAGAAAGTTTTGTTTAAGAAAGGGGATATCCTGAATTGCAACCTGTTCCTCAAGCTGTCCATTACCGTGTATCTATTCTAAGGAAAACAGATGCTTTCTCCTGCTACTGAAGTTCAGGCCACAAAGCCAAGGTAACTTCGGATTTCACTTTTGGTGCATGCAAAATTCTACTTCGCTCACTTGAAATGGATAACTCGGGATTTGAACTGCATGAAGAAACACCTCAAAGTCCCTCAGCCAAAATGGAGAGGGAAAAACAAGAACACCCAGTAAGTTGCTGTTGTGAAATAACGAGAGAGCTGAATGTGAAGCTATATCTGGAAACTTGTTACAAAATGTATAGAAAATGTATAGAAAATCTTGAGAATGTGCTTCCATACTTCATCCACCAACTCTAGCTATAAGCAAGTATTAGCAGGTTGCCTAGGACTAAAACTGTGTTTTTTAAAAATCTGCTAATAAAAAAGGTGTTTTTTAAAAAAAAAATAGAAAAACAACAGCTGAGTTAAAAACACAGAGCTGGAGATTTTTGTTTTCTTTAAAATGAGCTCATCGGGCCCAGCAACAGTAATCCAATGGTAGAAATTTTCCTATGTGCAGTCTAATCTTCCAATTCTGTTCTCAAATACTTGAAAGCGCAGGATTCTATCTCTTTGACTATGTGACCTGCAGGCAGCACTTGGAAGTTTGCACCACCCACCAAAGGGTTGATGTTGGCAGCCATGGGTGGAGAACCTGTGGCTCTCAGGATAATACTGGGTGCCAACTCATCATCTCTGGTTTTTGACCTTGCTGTCTGGGGATGATGTGCAAATCCAGTTGGCTTCTGTTCATGGAATGGGGGAACACCATCTTGTTCTTTGTTTCAGGCTGGCATGGCTCTCCATGGTAGTTGGTGTCCCACAACTTCTGGATGGTTTGGGGTTCTCTCTGTGTTGTAGCCTCTGAGGCAGGCAGAAGAAACAGAATCCACGTTGTCTCTCTGCCTTTTTCAGCATTGTCAGAATGGACAGCCTTATACGAACAAAGGAAGCAGTCGTATCCCAAGTCAGGCCATTGTGGAGGGTTGCTATCTTTGGGTGCAGAAACAAGAAAAGCCTGGTCATATGATCTGGTACAAATTTGGTACATGCAGAAGGGGGAACATGGGGGGGGGAATATGTCAGGTGGGCTATGCTGAGAGCAAAAGAAGTGGTGTTTTTATCCTTTAAGTAGCAATCTTTCCCCACTACTGACCATTCCAACAGTAAAGAGAAATACAGAATTGCAAGGAGATTTATTTCTCTCTTCAGTGTACAATGTGTACAGTTGTGTCATCTGTCCACAAGGAGTGAAATGCCCGTTTTGTAAATGGCTGCTAGTTATTTCAAAGTGGGGAAAGGATAGAAATTAAAGACCAGTGCTTGGAATGAACTAGTTTGGTTCAACAAACTTCACTGAATTAGTTCAAAAATCTCTGAACTACACCTGCAAGTAGTTCCCATAATTGTTGGGTGAGCAGAATGCGAATTAAGTTTGTTTTGGGGGTAGAACTTTGAATGATTTCAAGTCCTTCAAGTTCATTCTCTTACATTTTTTAAACCCTTAGAGCAGTGGTTTTCAACCAGTGTGCCGTGGCACCCTGGGGTGCCTTGAATGATGGTCAGGGGTGCCGCGGGCAACATTGTCCTCTGTCCCACTTCCCTTCCTTCCCTCCTGTGATGCCATCTCACGTCTCTGCCTCCCAAAGGCTTGCACATTTGTTTATTGTAGCAGCCCTGGCTATGAGCTCTGCAGGTGAATGGTGCCTCTGGGAGGCGCCTCTCTTTTGGGTGGGGAGGGGGGCAGCTTAGACCTGGGACGGCAGCAGCAGCTGCCCGGAGGACTCCCAAGGAAGAGGGGAGAGGAGAGGAGGCTGAAGGAACACTCCACAAGGGAGGGCGTTTCAAAAAGGGAGAGAGGCAAGGAGTGACAAAACTGGCCCCGAGCCCCACAGAGGTGCCTCAGAAAGATTGTAGTTGGTTAAGGGAGCTGTGGACTCAAAAAGGTTGAAAAACTCTGCCTTAGAGTCTTTAGAACTTTAAGCTTAAATATCATGATTGTTGGGAAAAAATAATTAAACAATTCACCATTTGATGATGATTATTCCATATTTATATCCCTCTTTTCCCCTGACAGGACTTGAACTACTTATTTATTAATTTATATCTCAACTCTCCTCCCAAAGGAGCCCAGGGCAGCAAAAAAGAATTGATAAAACAACAAGAAAATCTTTAAAACTTTTTTTAAAAAAATAGAACTTTCCAGGCTCTGTTAAGGAGATGGTTAGGATCAATATTTGCTATGCCTCTGGTTACTGCAGGTCTGTGTGGGGTCAGGTTAGGCCACAATACATTTGCTTTGCCCCAGAGAGGCATCAAGAACTGGGCTCATCCGTTTCTGCATAACCCCATCCTTGAATCTGTCTTTCTCACGCTGGAATGTGTCAAAAAGGACAAACACTTCTGAACTTGGTTTTTAGATATGGCATTGATAATTGTGTGTGTTATGTTGTGCTGTGCTGAATAATAGTGACTTCCCCAAGGTAACCAGGGTCCTCTGTGCAAAACTACTATAAATTATGAATTAACTGATATTGATTTGTTAACTTCCTCAGGCATTTTCTCGGATAGCTTAAGCAACTTTGGTTAGGACAACTTTAAGCAGAAGTGAGGGAAGAATAGTTGAAAGAGGAAGTTTTCCTGGCCGAGCAAATTATTCTCCACAAACTTTTTTTTTTAAAAAAACCCAGAACCTTTCAGCATTGCAGTAATCAAAGGCAAAAACTGCCAGTTGCTACAATAAAAAAATTCCTTCAGTAGCACCTTAAAGACCAACTAAGTTTTTATTTTGGTATGAGCTTTCGTGTGCATGCACACTTCTTCAGATACAGTGAAATGGAAGTTTCCAGGCACTTATGTAGAGAAGGGGTGGGGAGGGGTGGGGAGGGGGAGGGGGGATCACTCAGAAGGGTGGTGGAAATGGGTGATTGACTGACTGATAGCTGTTGATGACCGCAAACGACTGCAAATGGTTTTGCATGAAAAAGCAAGGGTGGAGATGGCTGAAGATCGCTTATCATGTATAATGAGATAAGAACCCGATATCTCTGTTCAAACCAGGTCCCTCCATGGTTTTGAGCTTGGTGATAAGTTGCAATTCAGCAACTTCTCTTTCCAGTCTATTTCTGAAATTCTTTTGTAGTAAGACAGCTACTTTGAGATCTTGTATAGAATGTCCTGGGAGATTGAAGTGTTCTCCTACTGGTTTTTCTGTCTTCTGGTTCCTGATGTCAGATTTATGTCCATTTATCCTTTGGCGTAGGGTGTGGCCTGTTTGTCCAATATAGAGAGCTGAAGGGCACTGTTGGCATTTGATGGCATACACAATGTTAGAGGATGAGCAATTAAATAGTCCTGAGATGGTATGTTGGATGTTGTTGGGGCCAGTAATGGTATTGTCTGGGTGTATGTGGCAGCAAAGTTGGCATCTGGGTTTATTGCAGGCTCTGGTACCAGTGTCCATGTTAAGTCTGGTGGTTGTATTACTGTGGGTGAGGAGTTGTTTAAGATTGGGTGGCTGTCTGTAGGCAATGAAAGGTCTTCCTCCCAGAGCTTGAGAAAGGGAGCTGTCATTGTCCAGGAGAGGCTGTAGATCTCTGATGATGCGTTGTACTGTTTTAACTTGGGAGCTGTATGTGATGACTAGTGGTGTTCTGTTATTTTCTTTTTTGGGTCTGTCTTGCAGCAGGTTCTCTCTAGGTATCTGTCTGGCTCTGTTGATCTGTTGTTTAACTTCATCAGGTGGATATTTTAGTTCTAAAAAGGTTTGCTGTAGATCTCTTAGGTGAGATTCTCTGTCTGTAGAGTTGGAACAGATGCGGTTGTAACGTAAGGCCTGGCTGTATACGATGGATTGTTTGGTATGTTTGGGATGGTAGCTAGAAGCATGTAGATATGTTTGTCGGTCAGTTGGTTTTCTGTATAAGGTGGTGTCTATATGTCCATCCTGTATTTTTATAGTAGTGTCCAAAAAATGTATTTCTTGCATAGATTGGTTCATTGTTAGGTTGATGGTGGGGTGAAAGTCATTGAATGTCTGGTGGAAGGTTTCCAGGGTCTGTTGTCCATGTGTCCAGATAATAAAAATATCGTCAATGTATCGCAGGTACAGGAGAGGTTTGAGTGGGTAGGAGTTAAGGAAACGTTGTTCTAAATCTGCCATGAAGATGTTGGCATACTGTGGGGCCATGCAGGTGCCCATGGCTGTGCCGCTGATCTGGAGGAACAGGTCATCACCAAATTTGAAGTGGTTGTGGGTAAGGACAAAGTGGCAGAGTTTGGTAGCAAAGTCCGCTGTGGTTTTATCTGAAATGGTGTTCCTTATGGCTTGTAAACCATCATTGTGTGGGATGTTGGTATATAGAGATTCCACATCCATAGTGGCTAGTATAGTATTGTTAGGAAGATTGTTCAAAGATTGTATTTTCCTCAGAAAATCTGTGGTGTCACGTACGTAGCTGGGAGCACTGATGGCATATGGTTTCAGAACAGAGTCCATATAGCCGGAAACACCCACTGTAATGGTGCCAATACCTGAGATGATGGGGCGTCCTGGGTTTCCTGGTTTGTGTATTTTGGGTAGAAGATAGAAAGTTCCTGGCCGAGGTTCCGCTGGTGTGTTTGTGAGGATCTGTTCTTGGATGTGTAGGGGTAGCTCCTTAATAATCTTGTTCAGTTCTTTTTTGTATGCTTGTGTGGGGTCTGAGTCCAATTTCATGTAAAAGGCAGTATTGGAAAGTTGTCTGTGGGCCTCCTGGATGTAATCAGTTTTGTTCATGATGACGACAGCTCCACCCTTGTCTGCCTCTTTAATTATTATGTCTGGGTTGTTCCTGAGATTTTCTATGGCTCTCCTTTCAGCATGGTTTAGATTTTGTTGTAAGCGATGGTGTTTTCTGGTCACATCCGTTTGGATTCTGTGGCGGAAGCATTCGATGTACAGATCTAGTGTGGTATTGCGTCCATCAGGAGGGGTCCATGTGGAGTCCCTTTTTGTGTAACTTCTTTTCGGTGGTAGTTGGTGGTCAATGTTCTGTTCATTGATGCGTTTGGAGGGTGATGGTTGTTCCCCAGTAAGTTGAGAGGTGTTATGTTGTGGGGATGTAGTTTGTTCTACAGTGGTACCTCGGTTTATGAACACAATTGGTTCCGGAAGTCTGTTCATAAACTGAAGCGTTCATAAACTGAAGCGAACTTTTCCATTGAAAGTAATGGAAAGTGGATTAATCCGTTCCAGAGTACTTAAACTGAAGTGTTCATAAACTGAAGCGAACTTTCCCATTGAAAGTAATGGAAAGTGGATTAATCCGTTCCAGACGGGTCCGTGGAGTACTTAAACTGAAGCGTTCATAAACTGAAGCATGGGTGTAATTGGTTCCGGAAGTCTGTTCATAAACTGAAGCGTTCATAAACCGAAGCGAACTTTCCCATTGAAAGTAATGGAAAATGAATTAATCCGTTCCAGATGGGTCCACGGTGTTCATAAACCGAAAATTCATAAACCGAGGTGTTCATAAACCGAGGTTCCACTGTACTTTGTCTTGTTCTTGTGTGTGATGAAAATACTCCTTCAGGCGTAAACGGCGGAAAAATGCTTCCAGGTCCCCGCAGAACTGAATCATGTGTTGGGATTTGGCAGGGCAGAATGATAGTCCCCGTGAAAGGACGGATTCCTCAGCTGGGCTGAGTGTTTGCTGTGAAAGATTGACAATGTTGTTGATCTTGTTTTGATTGGTGGCCTGTAGGTTGGAAAGGTTGCAGAGTTTTTTATTTTTCTGGTTCTTCAGTAACTCCAGTTGAGAGTGGTAAATGGTTTGTTTTTCCTTGTGGAACTTCTGCCAGGCTGGGTGATTCCTGATGGAGTTGTCCAGTGCAGAGAGTTCCTCCTTTATTAACTTCTGTTTGGAATACAGAACGCCGATAAGATGTTTCAGCAGTTTCTTAGATAAAGTGTGGCATAGTTTTCTAGCATATTCCGTGGGATAAGTTGATTGAAGAGGGTTCTTAATTCTAAGACCCTTAGGTACAATGTCCAGGTTTTTGCATTGAGACAGAAAGAGGATGTCAGTTTGTACCTGGGCAAGTTTCTTGGTGAGGTTGATGGACTTCCATTTCATGCGGCTCAATGTGGTGCCTTCCATAGTTCTGGTTACAGGTAGGTAGCCGTGTTGGTCTGGATCGAAGTAAAATAAAAAAATTCCTTCAGTAGCACCTTAAAGACCAACTAAGTTTTTATTTTGGTATGAGCTTTCGTGTGCATGCACACTTCTTCAGATACAGTGAAATGGAAGTTTCCAGGCACTTATGTAGAGAAGGGGTGGGGAGGGGTGGGGAGGGGGGATCACTCAGAAGGGTGGTGGAAATGGGTGATTGACTGACTGATAGCTGTTGATGACCGGAAACGACTGCAAATGGTTTTGCATGAAAAAGCAAGGGTGGAGATGGCTGAAGATCGCTTATCATGTATAATGAGATAAGAACCCGATATCTCTGTTCAAACCAGGTCCCTCCATGGTTTTGAGCTTGGTGATAAGTTGCAATTCAGCAACTTCTCTTTCCAGTCTATTTCTGAAATTCTTTTGTAGTAAGACAGCTACTTTGAGATCTTGTCAATCAACAGCTATCAGTCAGTCAATCACCCATTTCCACCACCCTTCTGAGTGATCTATAAAAATACAGGATGGACATATAGACACCACCTTATACAGAAAACCAACTGACCGACAAACATATCTACATGCTTCTAGCTACCATCCCAAACATACCAAACAATCCATCGTATACAGCCAGGCCTTACGTTACAACCGCATCTGTTCCAACTCTACAGACAGAGAATCTCACCTAAGAGATCTACAGCAAACCTTTTTAGAACTAAAATATCCACCTGATGAAGTTAAACAACAGATCAACAGAGCCAGACAGATACCTAGAGAGAACCTGCTGCAAGACAGACCCAAAAAAGAAAATAACAGAACACCACTAGTCATCACATACAGCTCCCAAGTTAAAACAGTACAACGCATCATCAGAGATCTACAGCCTCTCCTGGACAATCATAGAATCATAGAATCATAGAATCATAGAGTTGGAAGAGACCACAAGGGCCATCCAGTCCAACCCCCTGCCAAGCAGGAAACACCATCAAAGCATTCCTGACAGATGGCTGTCAAGCTTCTGCTTAAAGACCTCCAAAGAAGGAGACTCCACCACACTCCTTGGCAGCAAATTCCACTGCCGAACAGCTCTTACTGTCAGGAAGTTCTTCCTAATGTTTAGGTGGAATCTTCTTTCTTGTAGTTTGAATCCGTTGCTCCGTGTCCGCTTCTCTGGAGCAGCAGAAAACAACCTTTCACCCTCCTTTATATGACATCCTTTTATATATTTGAACATGGTTATCATATCACCCCTTAACCTTCTCTTCTCCAGGCTAAACATACCCAGCTCCCTAAGCCGTTCCTCATAAGGCATCGTTTCCAGGCCTTTGACCATTTTGGTTGCCCTCTTCTGGACACGTTCCAGCTTATCAGTATCCTTCTTGAACTGTGGTGCCCAGAACTGGACACAATACTCCAGGTGAGGTCTGACCAGAGCAGAATACAGTGGTACTATTACTTCCCTTGATCTAGATGCTATACTCCTATTGATGCAGCCCAGAATTGCATTGGCTTTTTTAGCTGCTGCATCACACTGCTGACTCATGTCAAGTTTGTGGTCAACCAAAACTCCTAGATCCTTTTCACATGTACTGCTCTCAAGCCAGGTGTCTCCCATCCTGTATTTGTGCCTTTCATTTTTTTTGCCCAAATGTAGTACTTTACATTTCTCCTTGTTAAAATTCATCTTGTTTGCTTTGGCCCAGTTGTCTAATCTGTTAAGGTCATTCTGAAGTGTGATCCTGTCCTCTGGGGTGTTAGCCACCCCTCCCAACTTGGTGTCATCTGCAAACTTGCTCAGGATTCCCTCAAGCCCATCATCCAAGTCATTGATAAAGATGTTGAACAAGACTGGGCCCAAGACAGAACCCTGTGGCACCCCACTAGTCACTACTCTCCAGGATGAGGAGGAGCCATTGATGAGCACCCTTTGGGTTCGGTCAGTAATCCAGCTACAAATCCACTGAATGGTAGCATTGTCTAGCCCACATTTTACCAGCTTCTTTACAAGAATATCATGGGGCACCTTGTCAAAGGCCTTGCTGAAATCAAGATAGGCTACATCCACAGCGTTCCCTTCATCTACCAGGCTTGTAATTCTGTCAAAAAATGAGATCAGATTAGTCTGACATGACTTATTTTTCAGGAACCCATGCTGACTTTTAGTGATCACAGAGTTTCTTTCTAGGTGCTCACAATGACAGCTCCCTTTCTCAAGCTCTGGGAGGAAGACCTTTCATTGCCTACAGACAGCCACCCAATCTTAAACAACTCCTCACCCACAGTAATACAACCACCAGACTTAACATGGACACTGGTACCAGAGCCTGCAATAAACCCAGATGCCAACTTTGCTGCCACATACACCCAGACAATACCATTACTGGCCCCAACAACATCCAACATACCATCTCAGGACTATTTAATTGCTCATCCTCTAACATTGTGTATGCCATCAAATGCCAACAGTGCCCTTCAGCTCTCTATATTGGACAAACAGGCCACACCCTACGCCAAAGGATAAATGGACATAAATCTGACATCAGGAACCAGAAGACAGAAAAACCAGTAGGAGAACACTTCAATCTCCCAGGACATTCTATACAAGATCTCAAAGTAGCTGTCTTACTACAAAAGAATTTCAGAAATAGACTGGAAAGAGAAGTTGCTGAATTGCAACTTATCACCAAGCTCAAAACCATGGAGGGACCTGGTTTGAACAGAGATATCGGGTTCTTATCTCATTATACATGATAAGCGATCTTCAGCCATCTCCACCCTTGCTTTTTCATGCAAAACCATTTGCAGTCGTTTGCGGTCATCAACAGCTATCAGTCAGTCAATCACCCATTTCCACCACCCTTCTGAGTGATCCCCCCTCCCCATCCCCACCCCTCCCCACCCCTTCTCTACATAAGTGCCTGGAAACTTCCATTTCACTGTATCTGAAGAAGTGTGCATGCACACGAAAGCTCATACCAAAATAAAAACTTAGTTGGTCTTTAAGGTGCTACTGAAGGAATTTTTTTATTTTTACTTCGATCCAGACCAACACGGCTACCTACCTGTAACCAGTTGCTACAATGACAATATTAACAAGCTGGGTCACTTCTGAAGTTATCAATTGCTTTTTCCCCTCGTTGGAGCTATTCTGCATTGAAAATAGCCAGAGCTGAAATAACGATCTGAAGTTCAACTGATGAGGCTTTTACTTGCATGGAAATGCAGTGAGAGAGGAAAGCTGAATTTCTACCAGTCAGGTAGCTAGTAAAGGTAAAGGTTCCTAACTTCAAAAAATGTGGTAACCCTAGTGCAACCTGTTCTAAGATAGGTATAACTTGATCATGTATGTGTGTGATAAGATACTAAGCTCAGATGAAAATGGCAAATGATGGGGTATTATGGGAGGTTCCTCCCCACCTCAGGAGCTCCCTTACTCTTTGTCATAGCACAAACCCTACCATTTCCCAGAGTTACGTAAGACTTTAAAAAAATGGAGGAGGGCCTTTAGAGACCACGACATACGTAGTCTCTATAATAGTTGCTTTTAGAACTGACGGAGAGTCGGATGTTCTGTGTATTGCACTAGCCAGGTAGTCCCTTCATGCACACACATTTCCTTCTCTTTACACATATGCCCAAACATATCTTGGAGACATGATCCCCACCCCATTCCCCACTGACAACCACCAGGAAAACAGGATTGGAGGCAAGTCCCTGCTGTTTGTACACTCAGTGGGAAACTTTAGATTGTGCTGAACTGTGTGTGAAATATCTCGAGTTCCCTGTTTAGGGAAGTTTTTAATGTGTGACATTTTAATGTATTTTAATCTTTGTTGGAAGCCGCCCAGAGTGGCTGGGGAGACCCAGCCGGATGGGCAGAGTACAAATAATAAATAATAATTAGAATAATTACAAGATACGTAGCAGCCAGGCACGTGATGTGTTGAGACCCCTATGAAGTGACCAGTAGCAGCTAATAGTTCATAGCCAAAGTGATTGTTTCTGACAACTCCAAGATGCGAGTCAACGTCTTTAGGGCTTTACTGAATGGCCTCATCTCAAAACTGAATGACCAAGGAGGTCATCTATGTCCCTAACACTGAGAATTTTCAGAATTGATAGTCAACTTTTTTGCTGCCCTGGAGAAGCTTACATGCCACCTTCATGAGCCAATCTCGGCCCTACCTGGAGAAGCCAGGAATTGAATCTGAGGTCTTCTGCATGCAAGCCAGTTGCTCTACTACTGAGCTACAGACTGTCTGCATTGTGAAGTTATAGCGTTTTATCCATAAGCTTGTCACATGCTCCCAAAGGTCGCCGGTACAGCAGCTTACACAGGACAGGCCTGGAGAGGCCATGTTCTGTTTTGCCAGTTCTATAAAAATGGCTACTAATTATTCCTCTTTGTTTCTTTGTTTATCGGGGGAGAAAAAGAGCCGTTGGTCCCTGCTCAACATCTTTCTGGTCTGCCTCTTGGCCTGCGCCATCACCACTGTCTTAGGGGTGCTGGTTTTGTCTCTGGTCTATACTGCCAACACCAGCTTCAAACCAAAATATGATGCCAGCGCAGAAAAGCATAGAGCTGCTTCCCCGGGAACTTCGAGAGTAACATCCGCCCAGGTGGACCCCAAGTTCCAGTTTCTCCACCAGCTTGCTAAAGCCAAGGTAGAATTTGACCGTATCCTGTTGTTGTTTTTTATTATTTATTTAAGGCAGGCATCCCCAAACTGCGGCCCTCCAGATGTATGGCCTACAACTCCCATGATCCCTAGCTAACAGGATCAGTGGTCGGGGAAGATGGGAATTGTAGTCCAAAACATCTGGAGGGCCAAAATTTGGGGGTGCTTGAATTAAAGGCATTTATACGCTGCTTAGTCATTAGTAATTTTTAAGAGGCGTACAAGAAACAAGGAGCCACACAGAGAACAAAAAATGAAAAAGCTGTGCAAAACTTGAACACTGCCTTCCAATAACTGCTGGAGTGGGAAAGTCTTTTTTGTCATGTGCCTGAAGTTCAGCAAGGAGGGTGCTGTTCTGATCTCAATTGGGCATGTGCTCTACAGGCTTGGGCCCACAACACTAAAAGCCCAGCTGGTACCGTATATTATTTCACATAAGAGGCTGTGGACTCTCCTTCATTGGAGAGGTTGGATGGTCATCTGTCATGGATGCTTTAGTTGAGAATCTTGGAGGTCCCTTCCAACTCTGTGATTCTATGAATAAGGACCTTAATGATTATTTTGTCCCTGGGGTTGCTAAGAAGTATGGTAGTAGCCTCCAGCTCCCATCATCCCGCACCAATGTCCATACTGGCTGAGGCTTTGGGGTGTTGAAGTTCAGCAGCAGCTGGAAGACAAAGTTGGCTATTGTTGCTTTACTGAGGTCCAGTTCCGAGGGCCTTCTGGTGGTTCCCTCACTGCAAGAAGTGAAGCTACAGGGAACCAAGCAGAGGGCCTTCTTGGTAGTGGCGCTCGCCCTGTGGAACGCCCTCTCACCAGATGTCAAGGAAATAAACAACTATCTGACTTTTAGAAGATATCTGAAGGCAGCCCTGTTTAGGGAAGTTTTTAATGTTTGATGTTTTATTGTGTTTTTAATATTCTGTTGGGAGCTGCCCAGAGTAACTGGGGAAACTCAGCCAGATGGGTGGGGTATAAATATTATTATTATTATTATTATTATTATTATTATTATTATTATATTACTGTATAAGGAGAGAAGGAGCCACATTATGTGTTTCTGGACTGTGGAGGGACGTAGCATAAGAACCTGAGCCTGTAACAAGTGTACACTCCTTCACACAAATTATTGCACATAGCTAGAGGCAGGGTGGGCCGCAAATAACTTCACTGGATATTAGACTTTTTATGCAGTGCTTGATGTCCCAAGTATTACCCAGCTTATACGGCTTTGCAGAAGCACGAGTTCCTGGGCGGTACCATTCAGTGGTCGAGATTCCGGAAAAACGCCAATGAGTACCAAAACAAGGAAGAGATGGAGTTTGGAAGAAGCATCAATGCTCAGCGCTCCAAGATGACGTTTGGGACTTTACGGATTAAGAGCAAAGGACTACGTGCACCACACTGGCATTTCAATGCCAATGAGCATGGCTACCTCTTAAAGGTAAATTGTTTTTACCCCACCTTTCTAGTGGAAAGAACCCAAGAATGGCTATAGGATGAGGATGTCATCTTTGGGTGCCCTCCAAATTCATGGTTTTATATCTCTAAAATTGCATTCTGCAGAGGAGTCTTTTTGCCAAGCCATGTCTGTTAAGTATCTCTTTGCATGACTAAGGAGTAAAGGAGACTAGTTGCCATGGAAATTACTAAATGCTTCCAGAAGCGGGACAGGCCTCTCTCCTTCCTCTGGCTGGAGGTTATGTCATTGGTGGGTTTAAGAGAGAATAGACCAAGGTGAGTTGTATGTAGAGTACACACAGAGGCTTAACTTGCTCTCTGTGCACTGAATCCAGAGCTATGGCTTTGGGAAACCCACTAGAAAACTAATGGGGAAAGCAAAATCAGTTGGGTTGTTGGTACCTATGAGTTTGTAATGTATAGGCATGTAAATAAAAATCACACATCACAAAGACATTGCCATCTCCGGTGACCTTTATTCGAAGGAAACCAAACCTGAGGTATGGCTGGGGCAACCCAGTCAGATGGGTGCAGCATATAAATAATAAAATTATTATTACAGTGGTACCTCAGGATACAGGCACTTCAGGTTACAGACGCTTCAGGTTATAGACTCCGCTAACCCAGAAATAGTACCTCAAGTTAAGAACTTTGCTTCAGGATGAGGTGCGAGGTGGTGGTGCAGCAGCAGCGGGAGGCCCCATTAGCTAAAGTGGTACCTCAGGTTAAGAACAGTTTCAGGTTAAGAATGGACCTCCAGAACAAATTAAGTTCTTAACCTGAGATACCACTGTATTATGTGTCAGCAACTCTGCAATCTCTCACTGGTCAGGAATTGGGTGTGTGTGTAGCTGTATAAAATGTAGCCAATGGCAATGGCAGGGTAAGGAGGCACGAGGGCTCTGGCAGAGTCCTAGAGCCTTCCCAAAGCTGGGGAAAGTGCTAACTCGGCTTTGGGAAGGAGGCAGGAGGAGGAGTCCAGGGTGGCGAATAGATTGTCCGTGTCCCAGATCAAGAATTCTGATGCAGGAGACTGATTGATACATTTTAATAGTCTATAGTTGCCCCAGCCACTCTGGGCAGCTTCCAACACTCATAAAACCATGGGCGTAGGCAGGGGGGGCAGGAGGGGGCAATTGCCCCCCCTAGAAGCAGGGCCACTGGCCAGACTGCCCCACTGCCCGCCCGGTGCCGTCTCCCTTCTCCCTGGCTGGCTGTGGGGCGGGCGGCGGGGAAGCACCAGAGCCGCGCAAAGTGTTTGGCTGGCTTTCCCTCCCTCCGCCCCACAGCCAGCAAGGGAGAAGGGAGACGTCCCTTCTAGCCGGCTGGCTGTGGGGCGGGCGGAGGGAAAGCCAGGCAACCGCTTTGCGCGGCTCTGGGGCTTTCCCTCCACCTGCCCCAGCGATTGCAGAGGGGGAGGAGGGGATCGGAGTAGCCCGATTTCGGGCTGATCCTGGCTCCCCCTCGTCCCTTCCGATCGTGGAGGGGGAGGAGGGAGTCGGAGCAGCCCGATTTCGGGCTGATCCTGGCTCCCCCTCGTCCCTTCCTATCGCGGAGGGGAGGAGGGAGTCGGAGCAGCCCGATTTCGGGCTGATCCTGGCTCCCCCTCGTCCCTTCCGATCTTGGAGGGGGGGGAGGGAGTCGGAGCAGCCCGATTTCGGGCTGATCCTGGCTCCCCCTCGTCCCTTCCGATCGTGGAGGGGGAGGAGGGAGTCGGAGCAGCCCGATTTCGGGCTGATCCTGGCTCCCCCTCGTCCCTTCCTATCGCGGAGGGGGAGGAGGGAGTCGGAGCAGCCCGATTTCGGGCTGATCCTGGCTCCCCCTCGTCCCTTCCGATCTTGGAGGGGGAGGAGGGAGTCGGAGCAGCCCGATTTCGGGCTGATCCTGGCTCCCCCTCGTCCCTTCCGATCGTGGAGGGGGAGGAGGGAGTCGGAGCAGCCCGATTTCGGGCTGATCCTGGCTCCCCCTCGTCCCTTCCTATCGTGGAGGGGGAGGAGGGAGTCGGAGCAGCCCGATTTCGGGCTGCTCCGATGTGGCCCCGCCCCCGCCCCTTGGCCCCGCCCCTTGGCCCCGCCCCTTGCCCCCTGATTTTCATCCTGGCTACGCCCCTGCATAAAACATAATAAAACATCGGGACTTCATTCTCTGCACTGCTACAATGGCCCATAGTAGTGTTGTAGTGATGGCATTGGATTTCTGCCTTCTTAACTTGATTTGCAAAGACTAGTCCTCCCTCCACCTGTGTTTTTCAGGGCACTGCATGGATTGGGGTTGTTGATGCTGGTGGAGATACCGTAACCACGTACAACGTCACAGCGGGCCAGGTCATTTTCTTCCCTCGAAACACGGTGCATTGGCTCAAGAATGTCGGTACAGAAGACTGTCTGTTCTTGCTGTTCTTCACAACCCATGACGAGCTTCAAACTCTGGATCTGGATGATACGTTTTTCTTAACACCTGAAGACATAGCAGCAAGGTCACTAAAGGTCTGTACAACATAAACTCTTTAGCGCTAGATCGATCAAAACAAATTGGGGGGACAGGGGGACGGGACTGATTGCTGTTCATTCCTATTCAGCACTAAACTACAGGTTTTCCCAGGGGGAAGTGGTCAGGCAAGCCCTGAGTTATTTCTGTTCCTGATGCTACACTTGAATGCAGACTTGTGCAAATTTTTGTAAGCTGCTTTAAGAGCCTGTTGGGGTTATGACATAGGGTGGGGGACCCTCCAGATAGCCTTTCAATTATGCATTTATGATTGTTCATACACACGACGCTATTGGGGTGGTCACACAAGATTCCACTTTCCATACTTATTGCACATGCAGAAGTTTTTGGGCAGTCCCCTCCTTCATTTCCAAGCAGCAAAGTTCATTTCCTACTGAAATCCTGCAACTTTTCTTACCGCGAATTGTTCTGGGGTGTGGGTGTTCTTTTTTGGTCCCATTTTGGTTGTGCTACAGCCCCTCTAGAAAGCAATTATGTGCCATCATTGGGGAAGCTTCTCAGAACAACTAATAAAGCAGAATACACCCACCACTTACGCACAGTTATTTTTGTCGAGAACATGTTGCAGAATACACCTGTAATTAAAAAACGAATCAGCCTGGAGAGGTTCCACAAGCTGGGCAAACACTCCTTGTGCTAAGCGAGGTGGGTGGGTGGATTGGAAGAGGAAGAGGTGTCTTTATGCTCATGTTTCCTGGATGAGCAAGCCTCCTGACAGCTGCTGAAGGCAGAGTTCTGAAGGCGGAGAGCAGAAGTTTTACTGGGTGCAAAGCCTTAGGGATGCAGCAGGAAGTGCCCCAACTATGTTGTAGAATGGAAGGTGAGAGGCAGGCGACACCTATTTTTGGCATTGCATAGGACTCCACTGAGATTTGAGACCCCAAAGACCACCACTATGGGGAGGGCATGCAACTATTTGGTCCTGATTGAGCCCCAAACCGCCTACATCCATCCCCCTCACCATCTATTGCAAGCAGCAGGGCTGAAGATGCAGCTTTGGCCCCACGGCACTGCTAAAGGCCTACCAGCAGAGGATCAGAATTTGCATTGCACCCTAAATAAGTGAAGAGCAACAGCAAACACTGTGTTTTTCATTCCAGAATGATCCCAAGCCACCTTTAAAGTATTTCACTTGTTCTTGAAAATTTGGTTCCCACCCCCCTTCCCGTCTCTTTTAGGGCTAAAACTGTCAGTTTGCATTTCTTAGTGCCGAAAATATTGATCTGATGTGAGAGATCTTTCCTATTCCACTTAATTCACGAAGCTTCTCTATCAGAAGGTTCCTGATGTTTTGGGTTATTCCTTCAGAGAAGCTGAGTACAGCTGGTTTAAACTGGTTCTGTTATCTCTTTCTGTCAATGGCATGCCTCTCTCTCTTTCATCTCTCTTTCTGGTGTGGTGTTCTGTATGCTTAAGGTAAAGGTAAAGGGACCCCTGACAATTAGGTCCAGTCGTGACCTGGGGCTGCAGCGCTCATCTCGCTCTATTGGCCGAGGGAGTCGGCTTCCAGCTTCCAGGTCATGTGGCCAGCATGACAAAGCTGCTTCTGGCGAACCAGAGCAGCACACAGAAACGCCGTTTACCTTCCCGCTGTAGCGGTACCTTTTTATCTATTTGCACTTTGACATGCTTTCAAACTGCTAGGTGGGCAGGAGCAGGGACTGAGCAACGGGAGCTCACCCCATCGCGGGGATTCGAACTGCCAACCTTCTGATCGGCAAGCCCTAGGCTCAGTGGTTTAACCCACAGCGCCACCCACACTTAGTGTTAAGGTTTTAGACTTACTATAAGTTATTGTAAGTGTAAGGTTAAGTCTGCTGCAACTGGATTTTTTTATAGACAGTGCCAATCCTGAATGTATTAAATTTGTGACCATTACGCTCATTTGCCTTCATTAGCAGTAAAGCTCTGCTGGATGAAATATTAATTGCCTCTCATCTAGTTTTTGGGAATCCTGCAAGGTGTTTAAGTTGTTACTCTGCTAACTACACAATGGAATCTGCTCTGGATCAATATTGAGTAGGATTTCAATGACAAAAACAAACTCCTCTGGCCGGAGCTCCTTTAAGTCACTGCTGCTGACAAGCTAAACGCAACGTTTGCTGCATGTTTTCTAGCCTCAAGGTGGAGTGGCCTTCATCAGGTCTTTCCAGAAGCAAGCAGAAGACCAAGCCGTCAACCTTCCTCCAAACCTAGCAGAGCTCGTTCAGAATCCCAACTACCAACAGTCCACAGACCCGTTTGTGTGGCGGTACTTCTTTGACCTCAAAGGTACTTCAGAGAAAGCTGAGATGGCATTAACAGGGACCTTTGTTTCCAGACAGTTAGCAATGTGGGTCGCTTCAGCAAAGGGAGCAGAGGCAATAGACTACCAGCCCCCCCCCAACCTTAGGAACATTCTCCTGGGCTTGTGATGCAGCAAGGAGCCAGTGGCATCTATTTGCTACCCAATATATTTCCAGACATTCTCAGAGACCCAGCCAGGAAAGGATTGCCCAGAATCAATGGCGAAATCTATTTCTGGTTCCACAGTTCGTTCCAAAGCATAGGCAAAGCTGGATACAGAAACTCTGCTGTCTGCAAAACCAAGCAGCTGAGCTTATTCCTAATTAAATGCCTATGGAGGAATCAAATATTCTCTTTTTAAAGCCTTGATTTTTTAAAGAAATCCTCTTGGGTGGTAAGATCGGCACTCAGGTAGGGTTATCATACGTGTGAACATACCCGGAATACTGCAATCGGAAGCAGTGTCTGGGCAAAAGGTCCAGGAAAATCTGGGTGTATGGTAACCCACTGTCTGTTGTTTTTGCTGACTTTCCTTAAAAATAGCTCAAAACGTCCAGGTTTTCACTTTTTGAAAAATGGCAACCCTAACTCAGGACTCTCTTAGTAGTTCCACCACCCTTGGAACTTGGGAAGGGGTGGAGGATGGCTGGGAAAGTGTATTCTCTTTCTCCCTAAGCTATGGAGTTCTGGCCCCGTAGAAGTATAGTATGTCTAGCACTTCTGCATCCAGAACATGCGGTCTGCCACTAAGCAATGGCAAATCTCTCAGAACAGCAAGGATGGCTTAGCGAGCGATGTAAGCTAATAAATATTCTAGGTCTCCCAAGCTTTTCTGATTGTTGAGGATGCTGCGTTTGCCCTCCATTCAGGGTCAACCGAGTTCCGTTTCCCCGGGGGGATAATCCAGTTTGCACGGTATGTGAAAGATGGAAAAGGCTTGAGTACGAATGAAAGAATTTACAGCGAGTTTCTCCATTCAGTAAGTATTAAGATAAAAATACTCCATTCAGCAAGTATTGAGATAAAAAGCACTGCCTGTTATAAGTGGATGAGACCGTGGAGATCTGAGCCAAATGTTCCATGGGCTCAAACCGCCAACCTTCTGGTTAACATCCAGTTGCACTGACCCTGGAGCCACCTGAGATCTCTAATGTTGTTGGACTCCGACTCCCATCAGCCCCAGCCAACATGGCCAGTGGTCAGGGATGATGGGAGTTGGAGCCCAACAAATCTGCAGGGCCACTGGTTCCCAACCTCTGTTTTAATACTTTGAGACACCCCGTTGTTATTTTGCACAACCTTGCATGCTCACATGCTTTTGTTTGCTCTCAGAAGGAAGACGCTCTTACTTTGGGGACACTCAGGATCTATAGCAATGGTCTACGGCAGCCCCACTTTCATTTCAATGCCAACGAGATGGGATACGTCATCAGTGGGTGTGGAAAGGTAGCTATTTAACTTAAATCACTGTGATGTAAACCCTTTTGAGTTTTCCTTGGGTAAGGAATAGGTGCTTAGCTATTGGCAGGAAGCAGAAACTCTCGTGATATTGTTTTGGACTCCTGCTGAACACCTTTTTATTTCACACACACACACACACACACACACACACACACACACACCGGGTAATATCTTATTAATTTTTTACAAGCTACACATATACACTCCAATACATAATAGGTTTTTCTTTTGTTTTTGTCAACCTCCCATCCCATTTTCTACGGTGTTTTTTTTATTTTCTCCCTCTTTGCTGCACCTTACCTTCCATCTCCAATACCATAATTGTTTTAATTTCAGCAATCCTACCCAAGCACACGGTTTAGTTATGCTTTCCCCCCAGTTTTGCTGTTTTTTTATCTGTTTTATTGGTGATTATTTTATGGATATTTGCTTTTTTAACAGTTTTGCTGATTTAATCATGTTTTATTGGTAATGTTACTATGTACGTCAATTGTGGATTTTTTTTGCTTATGCAGTCTATAAGCTTTTCTATATATATAAAAAGGTTATGAATATTTTCAAAGAAGAAATGTCAGCATTTGGGGCTGGTGGTAAGGGTTGGCTAGCAGGATTAGCCAACCTGGTGCCTTCAAGATAGCAAACAACCAGCCACAGAAAACACGAATAGGATGATGGGAGTTGTAGTCCAATATCTGGTAGGCACCCAGTGACTGTTGCTGGGTTAGGAGAACCAAACTGTTCCTAGCTCTGCTTCCTTCCAGTTTTCTGCAAGGCAGAGTTGGGAAAGAAATCTTGGAGCTCCATAGCCTTGCACATCAGGTTGTCCACAAATCCTGTCCCACAAGGGAGGTCACTCTCCTGTGCTGCTCTTCCTGGTTCCTCCTGTCCCCTTACACAGCTTTATAACAGTATATGAGGGAGAAAAAATAATTATATCTCCTTTCTCTACAGCAGACCCATCCAACTACCAAGAGACTGTGATCTACTCCCAGTATAAAAAAACTGGCCGTGATCTACCCATTGTCATTGAGGATTGACCACAGTTGTTGAGCTTTTTTGGGTGGAGACAAGAGTTGTTGAGCTTTTTGGGGGAAAACAGCTTCTATACAGGGGTACAACATACCGTAAATTGCTTGGTACAACATAAATCGCTAACCTGGAAAACCGCACACAGCGCTAAAGCTGTACAACGTATTCAGCATTGCCAAGCAATAGTGCCAAACTCCGCCCAGAGGGACAGAGCAAGATACATTTATTCCACAGTTCTTTTATTCCTGCGATCGATAAGGGTCGTGCGATCGAACATTATCAATGGGGGGGTCTACCTGTCGATCGCGGCCAACCGGTTGGACATCACTGCTCTCCACTGTGAATAATGTCCTCTATCATATACCTCCCTTCCTCACCTTTTCTCTAAACTAAAAAGCCCCAGATGTGGTCACATTTCTTCCTAGGGGAATTGCTCCATCTTCTGAATCATTCCATTTTTCCCTTTTCTGAACCTTCGGCTCTGGGAAACATTACAGACGCGTGGATTTGTGACATTTTCCATGAAGTTCATTGAGAACCACAGATTCAGTTGAATGGATGTAAGGGTGTATTTCCTTGTTGGTGCATTCTCTCTCCAGGTAGGCATTATCGTATCTCCATCACTCACCACTGACTTCACCATTGGCGTTGGAGATGTCGTGTTTTTCCCCGTTGGAACCCAACACTACATCAAGAGCACATGCGACGAAGAGTTGCTTTTCATTTTGGCATTCAGTACTGCGAACCAGGTAGGAAATCTGTGCTTGACCTCCTAGGTAAACTGCCAGGCTAGATACAGTTAAGCCACAGTTAAGTCAGTGGGGTGAGTTATTGTGAACCACAATCAACATTATAAAGGTTTTGCGGGATTGGGGAGAAAAAAAAAATACCATACATTAGCGATGGGGAAGAACTTTAACTCATTTCGCATTTAAAGGCAAATCTGCCTAATTTGTGCTTTCTGAAGCAATACACCAGAAACGCAAACATCCCTCTTTCAAAATTTGAATTTTTCTGAATTTTGCGATGCAGTTCTCCAGCCAAATAATGTGCATATACTAAAGTAGGTGTAAAAATGCATATTAGTAATAAATAACATGGAAAAGTGCATTATATTTGGTACACTGCTTTGCAAAAGCGCATAGCTAAGGTAAAAGTGCATACAAAGATGTGACTATTCGGCGAAAGTCTCACGAAAATGCTGGTGAATTTTCACGAGAACTTGCAGTTTGTTTATTTATTTATTTGCAAACCAATGTGGAAATGTAGAAAACTGAACGTAAGACTGGAAAAATTAGACATGGAGAGAAACCAACTGAGATTTGCCCATCCATATTATACATGATTGTACATATTACATAAGATGGAAATTTAAAAAGTTTTCCATGAAAAAGGTGTGTGTGTTGCTCTAAAATGAACGTTAACTTCCCCTTCCCGATTCAAATGCTGTTGTTTTTTTGTAGCTGCAAACCCTTGACATGGATGACTATTTCCACCGCACGCCAGACCATATACTAGCCCAGCTTTTCTTCAAAAAGCAGGACGAATTTAAGAAGATTCCACATTTTAACGAGGATCAGGCAATTAATCTACCGTAGCAGCTTCACTGCAGCAACGAAAAAGTCTGCATGAAACCATTTGTTATTAATAATGTTAATGCTGCCTTGGAAGAGTTTTTCGAGTTGTTATCTACTTCTTCATAAAGTAAAAGGAATTGGGGCTTGCATTGCGTTTTCCTAATAATAATTGATTTATACCCTGCCTATCCAGTTGGATTTCCCCAGCCAATCTAGGCGGCTTCCAACAAAAGATTAAAAATACATTCAAACATCAGTCATTAAAAACTTCCCTAAACAGGGCTGCCTTCAGATGTCTTCTAAACGTCAGATGGTTGTTTATTTCTTTGACATCTGGTGGGAGGGCATTCCACAGGGTGGGCGCGACTCCCGAGAAGGCCCTCTGCCTGGTTCCCTGTGACCTCACTCCTTGAAGTGAGGGAACCGCCAGAAGGCCCTCGGAGCTGGACCTCAGTGTCTGGGCAGAACAATGGGGGTGGAGACGCTCCTTCATAATGTCAGCTTATTCTCTACATGACGGGCTACAATATAAGGCAAAGGAACTTATAAGAAGATGTGCACACCTTTACCCTGTTGTCATGGTTAGCTTGACCCTATCTCATACACAAGGGTTACCAACACTTTTGGATTAATGGGCCACATCTTGAGGCAGAAGAGTGGAGGAAGCGCCCAAACCTTGTGGGGAGGCATCACCAGCGCAATTGCACCCGTTGGCACTGCCTTGGCATTTCCAGGATTATAGTGTATTCAGCCAGATGTGAAGGGAAACCACATTTCTAGAACTTAGCGAGCATGAATGAGAGCTCTAAATGGAAGTGTTTTGACTTACGACCCGTTCCAAATGCAATGTAGTAATCACAGAAATAAAACAAAACGAGAAGGTTTTGCGGTGAGGGAGTGTTTTGTACTGAGCTGAATCCTAGAACAATAGGGTCCAGAATCAGCAGTCTGATTGGTCCGCAGGAGCCACCCAATCCAACTCCAGGTGGAAGTGAATCAGCAACCTGATTGGCCTGCAGGAGCAGCCAATCAGGCTGCTGGCATAAGTGAATCCGCAACCTGATTGGGGCCACTACACATAAATCCTGACAAGGGCCTTCATCCTCACTACCCCTGGGTGTGTCTCATGTAGGGCTGTGAGGACTCTTTTGTGGAGGGGCTGGGGAATGATGACCCTGCTTCCCCATAACAGGCACCCCTTGTGGGCCGACAGTTCATGTTTGCGGGTTGTGTAGTCAGCGAATTCTGGCCCGGGGCTGCTGCTGGGCCATGCATGATTGGCTACTTCAGGGCTACACCTGTGGGCCAATCAGGCTGTGGATTGACTTCTGCCAGCAGCCTGATTGGCTGCTCCTGCAGGCCAATCAGGTTGCTGATTCACTTCCACCTGGAGTTGGATTGGGTGGCTCCTGTGGACCAATCAGACTGCTGATTCTGGATCCTATTGTTCTAGGATTCAGCTCAGTACATAACAGGGAGCAGGTTGGGTCCTACATTTCCCTTCCTTTCATGGAAGGGCTTATTTTGTCTGCAGAAAGGACTGCAATCCAGCAGAGACTCCTGTTGGTAGAAAGAAGAGGAGCGAGAATTTTTGCTTTTTTTCCTGCTGCGCCACCTTCCACACTGTCCTGGAGGGTCTTCTCTACGCTCCAGAGCAAATTTTCAAGGAACTATAGGAGGAAGTAGGGATAATTTTAAGAATCTGCCTCAGCCACAACCCCTTCTGTCATTGGGAGCCTTCCATGAGTTACGTCCCAATTATAGAAACTCTGCATCTAAGCCAGCGTATTTTTTTTCATCATTCCCTACTGAAGTTTCTCAATAATGGGGTTGGGATGGAGGAGAAATCCAACTGTTTGCATTTAATGGAGAATCTACCTCACCCACACCCTTCCCCCCAAAATACATGAACTGAACTGATGTGGAAATGTGGTGAGCTGAACTTATGATTGGAAAAACGAGAACCGAGAGAAATCGAAACTGACATATATTTGCTCATTCCTGTGTTGAGGCGATAATTTCCCCTCAAATTTATACATCCCTTTCCCCACTTTCAGATCCTCAGGTGAATGCTGTAAGCAAACTTTGGAAACAGCGCTGCAATTATTGTAATTTGAACAACACTGTAGCTTTCTACTACATTGCAATTAGGTAGTGATTAGTTTTCATTTAGGGATGTGGAATTAACAGATGGCGAAATGTATTTGTGGGATGTCATCACATAGTAGTCACTCATTCGGGTTTTTCCTCATGCCCTGCCCCCCCCCGACCATCAGGTCCAGTCGTGTCTGACTCTGGGGTTGTGGCGCTCATCTCGCTCTATAGGCCAACGGAGCCGGCATTTGTCCGCAGACAGCTTCCGGGTCATGTGGCCAGCATGACAAAGCTGCTTCTGGCAAACCAGAGCAGCACATGGAAACGGCGTTTACCTTCCCGCCGGAGCGGTCCCTATTTATCTACTTGCACTTTGATGTGCTTTCGAACTGCTAGGTGGGCAGGAGCTGGGACCGAGCAACGGGAGCTCACCCCGTTGCAGAGATTCGAACCGCCGACCTTCTGATCAGCAAGCCCTAGACTCTGGGGCATGACACTGCAAAAATTGGCTGTAAGTCTGCAGCCCAATTCACCCTTACTTGGGAAGAAGCCTCTGACTTATCATGGGATCAGAAGAATTTCTTACCACTAGTATAAGGTCCCGCCACACCAAAGAATAATGATAGTTTGCCACCAGCCAGGTCGAACCTCTTGAAACAGCCCTGCCTGTCCAACTGTTTTAGGAGCTTCTAAGCCCCTCTACTAAGGTACCCTCTCTTAAGCCCAGCTCTGGAAGAAAGTATAACAAGCAGGGCTTTCGATTTTCTTTCCCAAAGCCAAGTGGATGCAGACTTTAGAGATAAATCCCCGAGTAACACCTAGTAAAACCAATCAAGCCAGGTGTCAAAGCTTATAGAATTTTATTTGTGGGGGAAAGGAATGAACACACTCCACACATGCACACACAAAAATAATTGTGTGTGTTTTCTACCTTAGCGAGAAAGCTTGAGCAGAGTCCTGGGTTTCAGAGCATGTGCAGTGTTCCTGACAAAAGAGAGATTCTGAGAGAACATAACCACACCTTTGGACACCTCGCTGTGATAGTTTCGAGGAGTCCGAGACTGAGGGCGATGCCTCATTTATGTATAGGAGTCTGAGACCTCTTTAAAGGGACGAGTTGGGCCAACAGCAAGAAAAACTTCCTCTCTGGTGCAAGTGGTAAAATTGGCCTGTCAGAAATTTACATAGGGGCTGCTCCAAAATTCTTTAAAAATGTAGTATAAACACCGACAGCTGGGAAACACTGGCCTGCGAGCGCTCCAGTTGGAGAACAGCCTTTACCAAAGGTGTCATGGGCTTTGAAGACACTCGGTCTCAGGACACAAGGGAGAAAAGTGCTAAGAGGAAGGCACGCTTGGCAAATCCACACTGTGATCAACTCCCGCCTGGAAACCAATGTCCCCACTGTGGAAGGACGTGTGGATCCAGAATTGGCCTCCACAGTCACTTACAGACTCATTGTTAAAACCGTGTTTATGGAAGACAATCTTACTCGGCTACAAGTGATCGCCAAAGAAGAAGAATGCTTCTGAACACCTACGTTGCAAAAGGGCCAGACAGTTCTGACCAGTCAAGTTATTGTAAAAAGGAGGATTAAAGCCGAGAATGTGGAATGAAGATAAAGAGAGGGATATTTGTCTATTCAGGATTCACCACATGGGTGCCAAATTGCAGTTGCTAAACAGGGGGCTGTCAGTCTACATAAGAATATAGTTTGTCATAGCCTCCCTGAGCTTAGACCAAATCTATACATGTAGGTAAGTCAGGAGGCAGAAAGTACCATTTTAAATTCCAGGTGGAAAGGTCCCATTTTTTAATGTGCTTTTGTAGTGAAAACTCAATGCAAACCAGCATATCTGGAATAGACCTTTTCTCTTTCCAAGCCACTTTAGATGGTTTTCTGTTGCATGTGTAGACGGAGCCTTGCTTCTCAATGAAAACTATGGAACAAGACGTTAGCAATGCTTTTCTGTTGGCTGGATTGCACCCTGCGCCATGAGCAGCATTGCGGCACACAAACATTTAGAATGTGGAGCATTTCCTGGCATGGGCTGTAGCGAGTCCTGGCTGAAATTTGATATTTTGACCTCCGATATGCCAAGCATATTTAATGACGCTTGCACCAGCGAAACATACTGAAGGCTAAGACCTTAAAAGTAAAAAGATTCCTTCCAGCAGCACCTTAGAGACCAACTAAGTCATTGGGATGAACTTTCGCGTGCATGCACACTTCTTCAGATATATCTGAAGTGTGTCTGAAGAAGTATCTTCAGGTGTATCTGAAGAAGTGTGCATGCACACGAAAGCTCATACCTATGACAAACTTAGTTGGTCTCTAAGGTGCTGCAGGAAGGAATTTTTTTATTTTGTTTCGACTACGTCAGACCAACATGGCTAGCTATCTGTAACCTTAAAAGTAAACTCTTTCACTTTATGTAGCATGTGCAGAATATTGTTTTTAAGTGTTTGCAGAAGACAGCTGTCCCCAAGAACAATGCAATTCAAGGGTTTCACTTAACAGGCAAGAATTATTAGCCCAAGTTTCTTAGAAGGCAGCAAATCCCCATAATTCAGAGTAATTTTACAGGGGTTTAGCCAGCAGGTGGCATCGTACATCAGTAAAGATCTCTATCTGTAAACTATTTAACGGAATAATTTGTCTAAGTAGGCAAAGGAAACATGTCAAGCCCAGGATACTATGGTTAAAATGAAAGCTATGGGAGGTTGAATTTGTTATGTGCATATAAGCTAATAGCCTCAAAGCATGCCACAACTCTGTTGAAGATTTACAGCATAAAAGTCCTGGAAGAAAAGACTGAGGCTGCGGAAAAGGCAAGGAGATCTTTGCCACGCATTTCCTCGCAATGACATTGTGAAATGGACACAACACCTTCCAGGGCTCAGAAGTAGCTTCTGCCTGAAAGCTATTCCCCAAGAAACCAAGTTACGGTTTATACCAAGGTGTGTTGCAATCCATGCCCTCAAACAGCAATAGTTTAAGGGTACATTTCTTCACTTCTGTATTTATTTAGCCGAGTGCAAGGCATCAAATGAAGCCATGAAAATGGGTCCTATTTTACAGCTGCCATTTTGAAACTGACAGAGGAGTGAGTTGGCATTCTGGGCAGCGTGGAAGTGAAGAACTGGTGGACTAAGCCACTGTTACTTCAATGTATTATTGCTATTGTTATTCTGTCTTAAATTTGTATACCATCCTATACTTGTAGATCTCAAGGCAGTTCACAACGTAAAATCACAATATAAAAAACAAAAACAAAATACATAATAAAACAAAGACAACTTAATAAACACCCCCCTCCTTTCCACAACACACTTAAAAGCGTATCCTATATAATAAAGTGCAAGTGTCTCTGCATCCAGATTCCCTGTGTCCCGTTTTCCGCGCTACTGAGCATGTGCCCCAGGGACACAGGGATTGGACGCAGAGACTGGACGCACACAGAGCCGGGGGGGGGCGGCGGAATGCGGTTCTCTCTCCCTCAACGGCTTCCCCTCCAAACTGCCGTTCCGCGCCTCACCTCCCGATTAATGGCGCGAGGGGAAGAGGGGAAGGGACCGTGAGGGATTGAGACGCGAGCGTGCGTTCCCCGCCGCCGCCAGGGCATTCGTGTCCCCGCTGCCGTTCCCCACCCCCACCCCATCGCCGCATCCCAACCCCTCAGCTCAGCTCTGGGTGGTTGGGAAAGGCGAGTAGAAGGAGGCTGCTTTCCCCCCTTTTTTCCTCTCCTACGCTCCCCCCCCCGACGACCAGCAGCAAGCGGGCGTCACGCACACGTGCTCTCTCTCTCTCTCCCCCCCACCCCTCTGCCTACCGTTTCCCTCGCGATGCAGGGTCAGAGGCAGACAGAAGCGGGGACAGCGCATGGGGGGGGAGGAAGAGCAGCTCAGGGGGGAGGAGATGTTTGACAGGGAGCAGGAAAGGAGGGGTGGGTGGCAGCTGCCCGCCGCCCGCCCCTCTTTCCCTGCTCCGTGAAGCATCTCCTCTGCTACCCCGTGCCTCCGCTGTGTTCAGCAAGAAGCTGGTGGCAGCGGAGGGATGCTGCTCATTCTTCCCCGCTAACCCTTCGCAAAAGCAGGCTCGAGCCCCGGGGGAGGGCAGGAAGGAAAGAGGGCCCTGGCCGCCCCTACCTTCCCCCCTCCCCTGCCTAGGCATGGACCGCAGCAGCAGAGGAGGAGGAGGCGGAGCAGCGACAGAGGAGCAGCGCTGGTGGCAGCCCAGGAGAGTCCCGGCACGTGTGGGTGGAGAAAAGAAGGGAGGGGGAGAGGGGGAATGGGCGGGGGAAATTGCATGTTCTAGCACCCGTTAATTTAACGGGCTTCAAGATACTAGTCCTATATAATAAAGTGCAAGTGTCTCTGCGTCCAGTCCGTGTGTCCGTGGGATTGCACTACTGCGCATGTGCCCCATGGACAGTCGTTGGGACTTGGAGTGCAGAGACACTTCGGAGAGGGGAGCTTGGTGGCCGCTTGGCCCGGCAGGGAGACGAGCCAGGCTGAGGCGGTGAGGCGGGCACGAGGACCACCCGTTCCCCTTTGCCGGCTGCTTCTTCTTTGTAGGCCCTGATGGGAGAGGTGGGCCCAGCCTCCTCAGGGTGTGGCTCGGCGGCTCATCCGCGCGAGGAGCCATGCCGACGGGAGACAGAATGAGGCAGGCAGACTGCTGCGGCGCTTGAGCCGGGCTGAGGTAGGAGGTCCGGGAAGGGAATTTGTAGGGCCGCTTGCTGGCCTTGGTGGAGGAGGAAAGAAAGCGAGGCCTTCTCCTAACTCCCACCCCATTGGGTCAGTTCTATCCGTTGGGACTTGGAGCGCAGACCCGCCGCTTCATCAGCTCTGCGCATGTCCCCGAGGTTGCTAGAGCAACAGGTCTCCTCTAGCACCCTTTATTTTAATGGGCTTCATGATACTAGTTGTATGATAATCAGCCCAAGGCCTGGTTGAAGAGCAACATTGTTGCCTGGCATCTAAAGAAGTATAATGAAGGTGCCAGGCAAACCTCCCTAGGGAGAGCATCCCACAAATGGGGAGCCACTACAGAAAAGACCCGGTTATGGCCCACAGGGTCCAGTTATTTAATTATAGCAAATCTGTGTATTAATATTAGGTAGAAGGAATAATAATGCTGCAACTTTAAGAAAAGGTAGTGCCTTTCCCCTTTCCAGATCTCAAAGCAGGCTGGGAAAGGAAGGCATAGTAATATACTAGTTTCTCTTGGCTACTCCCACAGTGGGAAAAACCTCTGTCTCTCCTTCGCAACCTAGTTCTGTTTAGTTCTTGCAAGCCCAGGAAGAGGGGTAGACCCTCATTTTCCTCCAGAACTTCATAAAGAGCTTCCTCCAGAACATTCATTCAGAACCAAAAGAACATGCTACTGGAATGTGAGTAAATACCTCTATGTGTGCCTTGTGAGTTTCAATAGAATACATATTTGAGAGCTTTGTGGAGTTTTGTTTATACAGTGGTGCCTTGACTTACGAATTTAATCCATTCCGAAGGCACCTTCGTATGTTGAAAAATTCGTAAGTCGAAAAACGCCATTGGAAACGTGATTTCCCATAGGAATGCATTGGAAACGGAAAAATTCGTAAGTCGAAGCAACCATATCTAAAAATTTGTAAGTCGAAAAATCCCTATCTAAAACCGCCACGTTTTTTTCCGTATGTCGAGACATTCATAAGCGTGCGGCCATTACCCCCATTCGTAAGTCGAAAAATTCGGTTGTCAAGTCATTCGTAAGTCGAGGTACCACTGTACTAATCATATTGAGAGAAGTCTCAGGACGGAACAGGCCTGTTCTTGTCTTGTCACCCTCAGGACCCCTTGCGGAGTAGACACGTGAAGAAGGGCCTCAGAAGATGATCTCAAGGTCTGGGTAGGTTAGGGTCGGATATTACTGGGATTTCAAAGGCAGAATTGATGTCAGGGGTGGGGGGCGATTTCCAAAATGTGGTGCTTTGTCCTGGATGTTAGGCAAGTCAATCAACAAATTTCGGGTTTTCCTTTAAAAAGCTCAACAACTTTTTTGGGTATCCTGGTTTTTACTTTTTGAAATATGGCAACCCTAGGTTAGGTTCATATGGAGAGATGTGCTCCGTGAGGTATTGCGGTCTTGAGCCATTTAAGGCTTCATAGGTCAAAACCAGCACTTTGAATTGGGCCCGGAAACTAATTGGTAGCCAGGATATATTTATTTAAAATATATATACAGTGGTACCTCGGGTTACAAACACCTCAGGTTACAAACACTTTGGGTTACAGACTCCGCTAACCCGGAAGTAGTACCTCAGGTTAAGAACTGTACCTCAGGATGAGAACAGAAATTGTGCAGTGGCGGCAACAGGAGGCTCCATTAGCTGAAGTGGTACCTCAGGTTAAGAACGGTTTCAGGTGAAGAACGGACCTCTGGAACGAATTAAGTTCGTAACCAGAGGTACCACTGTATAGCACCTTTTCATCTACCAGGGTTGGTGAGGCAGTTTGAAATAAATATAAAATGGAAGCCCTGCTTGCATGCAGTGCATAGTGGGTGACATGGAAAATGATGCTGTTTTATATCCCCAGCTGAGGAAGAGGCAGCAAGTCTCGTAATCATAAGTAAGAAGAGGCTGTGTTGCACTCAAGTCCTGCGTGTTGGCTTCTCAAAGGTATCTAGGTGGCCACTGAAAACAAGAAGGTTGGGCTAGATTAAGCATCCCCAAACTTCGGCCCTCCAGATGTTTTGGACTACAATTCCCATCATCCCTGACCACTGGTCCTGTTAGCTAGGGCAGTGTTTCCCAACCTTGTGCCTCCAGATGTTTTGGGACTACAACTCCCATCATTCCTGAACACTGGTCTTGCTAGCTAGGGATGATGGGAGTTGTAGTCCCAAAACATCTGGAGGCACAAGGTTGGGAAACACTGAGCTAGGGATTATGGGAGTTGTAGGCCAAAACATCTGGAGGGCCACAATTTGGGGATGCCTGGGCTAGATGGACCTTTTGCTTGATCTAGCAGGGCTCTCCTTATGAGGTGGCAGGATAACTCCCCTCTCCCCAAGTTCCACTTTCCTGGACTCATAATCAAATCCCTATCAATTAGAATGATGCCTACTGTGCCATTGCTCAGAGCAGTTTTTTCCCAGCAGGTGTCTCTCTTGAGCTTGTTTTTTTATGACTGGTTAAGAGTAACCATGCAAAACTACCGTATACTGTAATTTTTCCAGAGGAAACCCTTGTCCAGATCCTGAGTTATAGTGCATTGGCCTCATAGAATAGCATATAGTGTGTATCCAGACTACACTACACGGTAGCTGGGGAGAAGGAGAAAATCTTGTGCACTGTGCCCAAGTTGCTCAGTGCAGCCAAACACTTTTAAAAGTCAGAAGAGGAATATGAAGGCACTGTTTATACTTGTGATGAAACTCATTGTTATTCGTATTTTTTGCACCCTGCAGTCATCAAACTGTGATCTTTGTGGCGCCTGAAGGAGAGCTAGTGGCTATTTAAGCAGCACTTAATTTTTATGAAATCATTTGACAGGGCATCAAGTCCAACCTCTTGCAATGCAGGAATCACAACTAGATCATACAGGGCAGATGACTTAAAAACCTCCACTTAAGGGGAGTCCACCACCTCCCGAGGGAGTTCGTTCCACTGTCAAACAGCTCTTACTGTCAGAAAATACTTTCTGATGTTGAGTCTGAATCTCTTTTTTTGTAACTAGAATTGGTTTGGTTTCTAGGCTCCAGAGCAGCAGAAAACAAGCTTGTGCCATTTTCATGTGACTGCCCTTTAGATATTTAAAAATGACTAGCGTATCTCCTCTCAGTTTCCTCTTTTCCAGGCTAAACACACCAGACTGCTTCAACCATTCCTCATAAGGCTTGTTTTCCAGGCCCTTGATTGATCTTGGTTGCCCTCCCTTGCACTTTCCAGCTTGTCAATATCCTTCTTTTTTCAAATAGATTTTTATTATTTTCTCATATTCATTAACATCAAACAAATTATAATCAACATATGTACAACAAATAGCTTTGCCAAGCTTTGACTCCCACCCCCCATTCAGCCATAACTGTCAAGTTTTCACTTTTCTCGCAAGGAAGCCTATTCAGCATAAGGGAATTTCCTTTTAAAAAAGGGAGAACTTGACAGCTATGCCCTCAGCAGGTAATCTATTTCAAGCTACTCACGCATTTAGCAACTTTTCAACACCAAATCAATATTGTAGGATCATAGTATTTCCACGTGTGGTCTGACCAAGGCAGAGTAAAGTGGGAATATTACTTCCCCTGATTAAGTCACAGGTTCTGTTGATGCAACCTAGAAATAGCTCAGTTTTTTGGCTAGTTAGCTGACTTACCACCAGTTTAAGCTGATGTTCATTGTATGATGTTCATGCATTGTTCAAGTTTAATGTTTTCAGTGGCATTGGAAATTGTATTTTCTTTTTTTAAAACACAAAGGTACCTTATTTTTAGACAAAAATAGGAAACAAATATTTAATACTGAAACACAGGTGAATACATCAATATCAGTCTACTTCTCCATCTAAAATACAACGATAGGAACTCATTCTATAGTTGAATATCACTTTATAGTTGTTGTTTTCTTGGCATCACACCCTGTGATCATTTAACATGAAGCAGCTATTCCATATTTTATTCACTCAAAGGGCTAGAGCTGGCATCCCCAAACTTCGGCCCTCCAGATGTTTTGGACTACAATTCCCATCATCTCTGACCACTGGTCCTCTTAGTTAGGGATCATGGGAGTTGTAGGCCAAAACATCTGGAGGGCCGCAGTTTGGGGGTGCCTGGGCTAGAGGATGTGGAATATAAACCTCAAATTCTTTCTCACAGCCAGAGAGTAAGTGAGGGGTTTGGTATAAAATACATGACCATTGCATCGCTAACTGGGTGTGTTAACCCCTGCTATTGCTAACTAAAGGTCATTGCTATGGAACAGATTGACAAGCTACACTTGAATGCTTTAGGTAGGGTTGTAGTGCAGGGCTTAGGTTCCCGATGGTCTGGGCTTAGGTTCCTGATCATCCTTTGACAATAGGGAATATTGGTGGAGAGCTGTTGATGAATGAAGATTTAAAAAGACTGTCCTAAAATCTGCTCCAGTCAGTGGCAAGAGTTATATGTCTAATACTGCCATAGCCCTGAGGGAAAGTTTGGGACTAATATTACTTTTTCCCTGAGAAAGTAAACAGTGAATATATTTCCTATGATATTTTCTTCTGATATATATTTATGGGTGACTTATGTGCAGGAATAATATTATATTAAGCTGCTAATATGGATTGCCAGCAAAGTCCCCCCCCAAAAGTCTGCAGTTCAACAAGTTGTAAACTTAGTTTTATATTTTTGTAAGGAATAAACCGGGTGGGGAAACTGGGCAGCAGTACAGTATATTAATAATTTAATTTGCTTTTTTCCTGCTCTTTCTCTGTTAAAAAAAAAAATATAGCAGCAACTGCTTTTAGGGCTGTGCTAACACCAGGGAAGAGAAGGTTTTTTTCCAACAGTAACTTTCCCTTTGTGAATGCACCTCTCCTTTGTAGCAGAGAGGTTTTTAGTAGATAAGTTTTGTGGCACTTCCCCCCATTATTCAGAGTACAGGCAGGCAGCATTGTCTTCACTCTCATCTGGCTTTGTGACGTCATCATGTGACCAAATCAGACCATAGCTGCCAAGTACCCCGTTTTCCCCGGGAAACCCCGTATTTTCTTACCGTTTCCTGCAGGTGTCCCGAATAGCAAAATACCCCGTATTCCCCCGGATTACGGAGCTCCTGCCGGGGATCATGTTCTTCTGGTGCCGCGCCGGCACCGGAAGTCGCTTCGACGCATGTCCGGAAGTGCGTAGAAGCGACTTCTGGCGCTGCAGACATTTTGGAAATGGGCACAGCGGCATCGGAAGTCACTTCTACACATGTCTGGAAGTGCATAGAAGCGACTTCCGGTGCCGCGGTGCTGCTGATCCCAGATTTTTCAATCTAGAACTTGGCACCTATGAAACTGACTAGCTGCATGGCATTGTCAGGAAGTCTGTTTAGAGAGAAGGCTATGCTTTGCACCCTTATTGTTTCATATTCATGATGGTGGCACACTGCTAAACCTAGCTGGCTGCATTGGGGGCTTACAGTGTCTTTGATTAAGATTGTACATGATTTCTGACTAGCTGGCGTCGCTTTACTAAAACTCCAATTCTATGCACACTTATTGGGAATAAGTCTTATTGAAGACTCAGTGCAACTTACTTCCAGAGTAATAGGAAATGGCAACTAAGCTGTGGATCTGAGATAGTCTATAGACTACATTCACACATGTTACATCCATTGTCACGAGGACTGTTGGGAATGAATGAGTCACTCAAGATAAAACCTTCATATAATCTCAGATACAATGTTGAGTAATGGAAGCAGTTTATATATTCAGCTGTGAGTCATTGGGCAATTCACGCTGTTCATCAGTAGTTCTAGTTGAGATGGCCTTTCCCTCTCTCAACTGCCATTGCAAAATTACCTAAGGACCACCTTGCCCTAAGAGAGAGAGAAGGCAGAACAGCTTAGAGATGGCCAACCTAAAGTCCTCTGCCTGAGGGAACAACTGTGTAACAGCTACAGGTGTATAAAGGCCTTGTATCCACCCAATGCAGTAATGTTTCCATTCTGCTGCAGTTTGTGTTCCACAAAAAACAAAACAAAACAAAAACATCTGGCTTGCTGTTCTCTTTTCTCTACAACAGCCCCTCTGCCTCCCCCTACCACACTATGCCACGGCCAGGCTGTGACATTCTTCTTCTTCTCTTTAAACAACCACCCCCCAAAAACCAGTTTAGAAATTAAGATGTTCCCAGGCTACTATGGGAGAAGTTTCCCTTGGGCGTTCAAGTATGGCGTCTCACACCAAATCCCAATCAGTCAGACGGTATTCAGTAACACATTGCAGGATAGAGTTCAGAGAGTCTGCAGGAACTTTCAACTAGGACAAAGTTGTCATCTTAGCTGTTTGTCCTCTGGCCAGCTAGCTTCTGCCACCTTGTTGCTTCACAGCCTCTTCATCTTACCAAGGCCCTTGAAATGCAAATTGCTCAACCCATCAGAGTCCTCCTTGAACATTATACAAAGTTGTTTTCCACTCTAACACGCAGCGTTAGGTTCCCCCTCAACTAGGTCTTACCAGTTTTGACCAGGCTGCACTCTTGTGTGGAGAAGGTGGCCTCCCTGATAATTGGTTTTATGGAACATACAGGAAGTGATGAAAGGCCATTGCCTCCATCCCGATCTGATAAGCTACCTTTGGCGCAGGTTCCACTTTCTCATGATAAACAGAAGTGGCTTTGCTCTTCCGGGAAGAAGAACCCACTCAGGCTGGTTGATGGAGTGCTGTGACCATGAAGTCAGTGTAGTGCAAAAACATTAACAGGAAGGTAGCATTAAATGGAAGAAAGCTGAGATGTTTTTAAAACAACAACAACAACAACAACAACAACAACAACAACAGAAATCTCCCTATTAAGTGTTTCAACAAGAAAATAAGGTCTCCCGATTTTGAAGCTGAGCTGTAGAAAGAACCCACTTGTGAAATATAAGCCAATAAATGCATTGGGGTGGGGGTGAAATAAAAATAAAGCCAGACAGATCAAATGTACATACAAGTGTTGCTCAGAAATGGTTGCATGGCAACAGAGGGGTGGAAAATTGCCATGACGACAAAGAGAAGCAACTGGTGTAGTGGTAACTGAGAGGCAGCTTAAATGTTTGTAGGAACACGTGGTATAGTCCTCTCGTGGCCTGGGCTTAGACTTCTCCCTTACATCTGGCTTGGCTTTCTATGTGTAGGGAGATTTCAAAGTGGGGATACAAGTCGTCCTCTTTCTGTATCGTGAGATGGTACAGTAAGCTGCAGATAGGCATGGACCAGGAGGCCACGCTTGAAAGGATGAATCATAGAATTGTAGAGTTGGAAAGTACCCTGAGAGTCATCTAGTCCAACCCCCTGAAATTCAGGAATCTCAACTTGATCATAGCTCTAACTGTGAAGCAGGTCAACTTTAGAGGAAGACAGCTCATTGGATGACCCTCCCTGCCTAACAATGAAAAGTTTCCTCATACCACAATAATTGCAGCAGTGAAAGCTTGGGAACCACAGCGGATTCTGCCTTGTATCATGTGTGGTGTTGTGGTTAGAGTGTTGGACCTGGGAGACCAGGGTTCAAATTCCCACTCAGCCATGAAGCTCACTGGGTGACCTTGGGCCATTCAGCCTAACTTACTACACAGGGTGGTTAAAATTATTTATTATTCAATTTATTACTTGCCCTTTTCCCTAAGGTCCCAGGGCGAGTTAAATCAATTAAAACATAGCAATTAAGATGGGGAGGGGTGAACCATGTACACTACAGTGGTACCTCGACTTACAAAGACAATCCGTTCTGCGGCCGTCTTCATAAGTTGAAGTCTTCGGTTCTTGAAGCGCCCATTCTGCGCATGTGTGAAGCACGATTTTGCACTTCTGCACATGCGCCGACCGTGTGCACCACTTCTGTGCAAGCGTAGAACACGCACGCGGGGAAAAGACTTCCAGGGTTGTCGACTTCGGAAGTCTAAATCTTTGGAAGTTGAGTCGTTCGGTTGTCGAGGTATCACTGTATCTTGGGCAGTATACATAAAAGTATAACAAGCATATGGTGGATTAAATAAAGTACACCAGGTCAGACCCATAGGTCCATCTAGCTCAGCACTGTCTATACTGACTTTCAGTGGCTCTCCAGAGTTTCAATCAGGGGTCTCAGCACTACCTGGAGATGGCAGGGATTGAACCTAGGACCTTCTGCATTCAAAGCACTACCACTGTGTCCCATCACCTGGATTAGATGAGGCTATGGAGGTGCTAAAATGGTGCCCAGAGTTGGTACTGGGCTGGGTGAGGGCCAATAAACTGCAGGTAGATGCTTCTTGGATCCAGGGTTCTGGTCAGGGTGTGCCAGTTCAGTACGTGTGGCCATTTCTGGACATGGATAGTTTGGCCCCAGAGTGATCCATATTTCAGAAATCTCCTAAAATAGGTATTTTATTAATTTTCCAAAAATAACAACAATAAAAATAACAACAATACAAAAACAAAACAAAACAAATTGACCCCTCTAGTCCAGGCATCCCCAAACTCAGCCCTCCAGATGTTTTGGGATTACAATTCCCATCATCCCTAGCTAACAGGACCAGTGGTCAGGGATGATGGGAATTGTAGTCCCAAAATATCTGGAGGGCCGAGTTTGGGGATGCCTGTGTCTAGTCCCTGCCTTGGTTCTATTATTTATCAACACACCGCATGTCCATTGTTAAATTTGAAAACCAATGAAATTACCTATTATCCATTCATAACAAATTACAAGTAGTTTAAAAACCCTGCTAAACCTGTGTACAATGCTTCTGTATATATGCAATAAACATCTTCAATTCTTCCTTAAATTCATTGTCGTCTCTTCCTCTTAGTTTCATTGTCATTTTTGCCATTTCAGCATATTCCATTAACTTAATTTGCCAATCTTCTTTAGCTGGGACAGCTTCTTTTTTCCAAAGCTGTGCTAATAATGTCCGTGCGACCGTAGCTGCATACATAAGTAAGTTCTTTTGTGATTTTGATAAGTCCACTCCTGTAATACCTAGTAGCAAAGCTTCTGGGTTTTGGTTTTTAAAAAAACAAAGGTTATTTTAAGCATCTTCTTCATTTCATTATAGATCATTTCCCAATATTGGGGATGAGTTTCAACCAGTACAGAAAACAGTTACCAGAATTTGGATAGGCACAACCCTGAATTATGCATGTTGTGTCAATTTCTCTGTGTTTACCAAGAAAATACCTTTAGTGATTTAAATGCTGCAGACCGCTGTAATGCTTCGCTAATGTGGAGGCGTTTTTCAGCAGGTTGAGTTGACATGTTAAGACCATGACTCTTATCTATTAACCCAGAGCAACGAGGGAAGGGTTGGGTGCTTTGCAGAACACAATGTTTCCTTCTGCATTTCAATAGATATAAGGATAAATGCAAGCTCAGTCCCTGCCAGGCTCATTTGAATAAATTCCATTCCAAGAAGGTTAGGGCAGTTGGCTTTTTGAACCACTTTGGACGCACAAGATGGCCGTTGAGCAGCCTGTGATTTGCCTAGAGACCCGTCTGCATGCGCTGAGAAGGAGTTGCCCATTCTAAGGTGATCCCTCTGTGACAGAAAGGGCTTGATGAAGACCACTTGCTTTGTGTTGCTGCTTATTGGGTTTCCTCACCCCTGCGCTACTAAGGGATGCGGGTGGCACTGTGGTCTAAACCACTGAGCCTCTTGGGCTTGCTGATCAGAAGGTCGGTGGTTCGAATCCCCGCGATGGGGTGAGCTCCCGTTGCTCGGCCCCAGCTCCTGCCAACCTAGCAGTTCGAAGGCATGCCAGCGCAAGTAGATAAATAGGTACCACTGCAGCGGGAAGGTAAACGGTGTTTCCGTGCGCTCTGGTTTCCATCACAGTAAGTGGTTTAGTCATGCTGGCCACATTACCCAGAAAGCTGTCTGTGGACAAACGCCAGCTCCCTCAGCCTGAAAGCGAGATGAGTGCTGCAACCCCATAGTCACCTTTCACTGGACTTAACCATCCAGGGGTCCTTGACCTTTTTTTTCATTTTTACCTTTTTTACTATGATGATCCACCTACACCAGAGCTTTCCAAACTGTGTGTCATGACACATTAGTGTGTTGGCTGCAGTGTGTGAGTGTGTTGCACGAACACTCCCCAAAGGGGTTAGTTTAACCTCCAATTTGCTAGAAGGACTGAATTACTGTGTGGTGAAATGATGCAAAACTGCATCACTGTGTCACGAAATGATGCATGTCTAAATAGTGTGCCAGCGACATGAAAAGTCTGGAAAGCCCTGACCTACGTAAAAGGCAAGTGGTTTTGGTTTTACTCCCCCAATCTCACCACAAGAACAGTGCTTTTACTTTACTGCTTTTGAGTGGATTTCCAGCAGCCGATGTGCTGCTGTAGGAAAAGGCAGCTTTGCTGGTTAACTTAAAAAGTTAAGGCAGAAGGTGGTATTCAACTGTTTTACTCAGAGAAGACCCATTTAAATTAACGGGCCTAACTTAGTCATGTTCACGTGCTGGAGGAGACTCTTGGGAGTCCCATGGACTGCAAGAAGATCAAACCTATCCATTCTGAAGGAAATCAGCCCCGAGTGCTCACTGGAAGGACAGATCCTGAAGCTGAGGCTCCAGTACTTTGGCCACCTCATGAGAAGAGAAGACTCCCTGGAAAAGACCCTGATGTTGGGAAAGATTGAGCGCGCAAGGAGAAGGGCACGACAGAGGATGAGATGGTTGGACAGTGTTCTCGAAGCTACGAACATGAGTTAGACCAAACTGCGGAAGGCAGTGGAAGACAGGAGTGCCTGGCGTGCTCTGGTCCATGGGGTCATGAAGAGTCGGACACGACTGAATGACTAAACAACAACAACAACAACTCTTATTAATAAAAACATAGTTGAATAATATCCAGAATCTGGGGATGAGACTTATTTTGATTCCAATCTTTTGACAAGAAAACGGTGCAAAAATTCATGATTTTAAGTTGTTTGGGCACCAGTGTGAGTGTCCCACCGTCGAAACACAAGGCAGAAACAGTGGCAGGAATTCATGCCCTCTCTAACACAGGTCTTTTTTTATTATTGGATTTTTTTAAAAGCCTGGATTTTTGCATTGGTTTGCTTTTTATTTGCTGTGGACAATGTTATTGTAAAGTTAGTAGCAAAGCCATTAATATTACCATGGCAGTGCAATCCTATGCATGCCTACTCAGAAGTAATTTTCATTGCTGTCGTGTAGGAGGAGGAAAGGCATCCACCCAACCAAAGGCCTGGGTGAATACAAATCCAATTATACTGGATTTAATTGATTTTATGTGTGTTCTGTAGCTTTAAACTGTCTTATGGGAAGTGACTCAGGAATGAAATATTGAAATAATCCTCACTGTCTTCTTCACCATCATCAAAATCATGGTCCCATTGCTAATATATAACTACAAAAACATATAATGCGCAAAAATTCATTTAAAAATGGGGGGAACCATATTGGTTTTAATATTAAGACAAATCAATGCCATTAATATTGTTAAGATTGTCATTTAGCCGTAATCCAGAGAAAAGTAATATCTCTATACAAATTAATATTAAATAGTCTTTGTTTTCTTTGAAAAATGTGTTAATCTTTTTTTTTTTAAAAAAAAGCCCTGCCGATGTAAATGAAAATACAGTGGTGCCTCAAGTTACAAACGGTTAAGAGAACTTTGTCCCAGGATGAGAACGGAAATCGTGTGCCGGCAGCAAGAGGTCCCATTAGCAAAAGCACGCCTCTAGTTAAGAACGGTTTCAGGTTAAGAACGGACCTCCGGAACGAATTAAGTTCGTAACTAGAGGTACCACTGTACATCTATCATTATTACACCGTGTTAGAGAACGAACGAATGAATCTTTATTTGCGCCAGCCATCGGCCATAGCAATAAAACAACAATACGATATACAAAGAATAGAAATAAAAAGTCAATTATATAAAATGCATTTCAGGGTTTTGAATCAATAGTCAAATAGCGGATCTTATTCTGATGGCCGTATTAGAGAGAGTTGTGTTTGTCTGTGGTCTACAGCAGCAATTTATTGTGTATAATACTCATATTTTGGGGTGGGGATGCAGGGTGGGAGAGACATTAGCCTAAGACTAATGCAGCATAACTAAGTATTCATATCTAATCTTCCTTTAAAAAAAAAGATAGTCCATCTCAGGACTATTTAATTGCTCATCTTCTAACATTGTGTATGCCATCAAATGCCAACAGTGCCCTTCAGCTCTCTATATTGGACAAACAGGCCAAACCCTACACCAAAGGATAAATGGACACAAATCGGACATCAGGAACCACAAGACAGAGAAACCCGTAGGAGAACACTTCAATCTCTCAGGACATTCTATACAAGATCTCAAAGCAGCTGTTTTATTACAGAAAAAATTCAGAAACAGACTGGAAAGAGAAGTCGTTGAATTGCAACTCATTAGCAAGATTAAAACCATGGAGCCACCTGGAATGAACAAAGACATAGGATTCTTATCTCATTATACATGATCAAGCTTTCCTTAGCACCTCAGCCCTTGCTCCCCCCCCCACAATACCAATTGCAGTCATTAACAGTTGTTAACAGTCATCAACAGGTTTACCACTCCTATTAGCCCATCACCCATTCCCATCACCCCACCCTCTGAATATACATAAGGGTCTGGTGGATTCTGTTTCAGTGTATCTGACGAAGTCTGCATGCACACGAAAGCTCATACCAAAATAAAAACTTAGTTGGTCTTTAAGCTGCTACTGAAGGAATTTAACTAATAAAAGAGTAAAACTAATCATGCGAGCTGTCAGTTCTAAAAGCACATAGAAAAGCTAGGATGCAGTAAGTCAAGTCAGGAGAAATATTGTGTGTGGCAGGGTGGGTCTTGTCTACCTGCCGCAATAAAGAGAAATTACAGTATTCCAAAACTTCAGCCTTATGGGACTGATACACCACAGATAAATGACAAATATGTAGCGACCTTGGAAAAATAATGGGAAGTAGGGAAGATGGATGCAATTTTGTGATTTAAAAAAAGAGCAGTGGTTTTAATAAATGAGAAGAGGCCTTCTTTTATTATGCCAGAGCATGTATGGATTATAGCCTTTCAGGCTTGGGGGCGGTCTCTAAAATGTTTGTCATTATTATTGTTGTTAAACTTCTGGTCAACTCTTTTCTTCCTCAGGTTTAGCCAATTTTTGTAGCCAGCTGAACAAACTGATTGCTGCTTCAATAGACATGTGTACGTTTTGGTGTGACAATCAGAAGTGCTTGTTGGAGAGTATCGATGCAAATAAACACATGTCTTTGAGGAGTTTTGGAGCTGTTTTTAACAGTGTTTTGTATTCCTAAGAATGTTGCCTATCCATACGAGTGCTCATGCTTCAAAAATAGAGAGGGGAGGAGGCAAAGCTACCTGTTCCCCAGAGCAATGACCAACTATTTCGTTGTTGTTGTGGTTGTGGTTGTGGTTGTATTTTTTAGGAAAATAAGTAATAATCATAAACCAAAAAGAATAAAAATGTGCACCCCACCACCAAGACCATTCCATTGTAAATATCCAACCTCCCAAAATTTCAAGACCTCTTGCAATGGTTTGACCCTCTTTCCGTATTAACAGTACAAATTCTACAAACACCTTCCATATCTCCTTAGAATCATTTCTCCTGCAGGGTTCCGGTTTCCGCCTGCAGGAATGGCGGACCTGTTTTCCATCTCTCTGACCTTCGTAAGGAATTTGGCGGTTGCTAGGGGAGTAAATGGCAACCCCCTACCCTCTCCGGGGGTTACGGAGAGGGGCCGCTGGCCCGCGATGCCCCCAGACCCACTCCGACTGTTTTTGGAGTGGGGGGAGCTTGGGCTGAGCACTTACGAGGGCCAGGACTCCCGGACGCTAATCTGCATGGCTGGGATTTCCATGGTTAAAGAAGATAATTAGGCTTAAATCTATGGACATACTTCAGAAGGAGGGGAAGAAGCGCTGTTTACTGCTGAGAAATTTATGCTGCTGAAAGGAGAGGAGTCAAAGATTGTACTGCATCTGGAAGAAGGATTGATGGGGACGGAGCGATAAGGGAAGCGAGTTTTTATTTTTTTTTCCTTCATATTGTTGCCTCGTACCTTCCCGGACGCGATGTCCTGGCTTGTTTGGAGTGAAAGAGAAGCAAAAGACTGTGTGAGTTGAACTTTATAACTGTTGTTACTGAGCATATTTTTTTAAAGATGTGGAGTTGCCGATGAGAAAAGCCTCCCCCTAGTCGGGCGGAAGGAGTTCTGGACGCGCTCGGAGGATTTATGAGTTGTGACGCACTTTAAATTGGAGCAGCGACCTGAAGCTAAGTTCAGCTATAGGGCAAGGAGATCCATTAATTTACCAAGAGTTTATGGTTTGATGTTTGGGTCTCCTGCCTGAAAAAGCTGTAAATTCTATAATGATCGTGAATCTTCATGGCTATGAGAGAAAGCGAAAGTGATTTGAGCTTTTTGAGATGGCGCTGCTTCGGGCTGCTTCGACGCAACAAGGAGCTCCATTAAGAAGATTTATGGGGAGGCTGGACTGATTAACTCACACAGGAGAAAGAACATCTGTGAAACTTTGTTTGATATTTATCTCAGCGGCTGGGAAACAATCGGATGAAAGTGGAAAACATCTATGTGACTGTAAGGGGAAGATCTGGATTATTATGAACTTGGAGGACGATTTGAACTTTAGAAAAAAGACGGCAGTGGACAGTTGCGAGGAATTCCCAATTTCTTGAAGCATGGGAACCCAAATAAAAAATTCTTTAGATGATTTGGCATAACATTCGGTTTGATTGATATATATATGTGTATAATTTGAAATATTGAATGTGATATAATTGGTTTTAATTGGAAAATTAATAAAAATATTTTTTTTTAAAAAATAGAATCATTTCTCCTGCAAATTCCCTGTCTTACCTTAATGGCACATGTTAATTGATCGTTAATAGCTATATTCCACACCTCTTTACACCATTCTTCCATTTTATATTCTGCTTGCCCCTTCTACTTCCTAGCTATAATAATTTGTGCAGCTGTCAATAAATTTGTGAGCAAGTCCTTCATAGCCTGCGAACCTTCTACCCCATCGTCAATCAATAACAATGCTACCTATAGATTTTCGGTTAGCTTTAACCCAGTGATTTCCACCCTTTGGGCAAAAAATTGTACATATTTACAGCACCACCACATGTGAACATAGTTTCCAGTTTCCTGGCATCCCCTCCAACATAACATCAAATATTCTTTGTTTATTTTATTAAATCTGACTGATGTTAAATACCATCTCCAAACTAATTTATAGTAATTTTCTTTTACTCTTATGACCAAATATTTCAACATGTATTTTGCAAACAGCAACAACAACGAAACACTATTGTTTCTCAAACCTTCATCTCGATCAGGTGCCCAAGCAAATTTATAGCACATGTGTTGTTTATTAGTATGTGTTTCCTTCTGTTAGATCAGAGGGTGCATGTGTTCCCCATCTCCAGCACTCAATTTTTTAAAAAAGAAAAAGAAAGAACGATTATCTCTGCATAGCCCAAGGATGGGAACCGGTGGGCCTTCAGATATTGGAATACTACAGCTATCAACATCCCTAACCACTGGCCAGGCTGCCTGGAGCTGATGGGATTTGTACGCAAACAAGAGCCATAGGTCTAAAGCAGGTGCCCCACCCCTGCCTTTCAGCAATAAGTTTGGCTCCAACATCTGGACAGCCAGTTTCCCTATGCCTGATGTGCCTTGGGGGGGGGAATAAAACAATGTGAGACTCTATTCTGTAACACCCCATCATTCCAAGAAAATTTGCGCCACAATCCTTGCATGCATACCCAAAAGTACTCTGCAGCTCTTGTGAATCTTGAAAAACCATTTTTCTTTGGACAGCGAACCCTTGTCTTCTTCAGCACTAGAGCAGACACTGAGTTTTGTTCTTTTAAAGAAAGAAAGGTGCTCCTCTTGCTTTGTAGAACCATAGGATTGTAGGATTGTAGAGTGCAAGGCTGATTTTGAGTTGTTAGCCTTCTTCCGACTTAAGCCCTTGATCCCTTTTTCTCTGCTCTCCGTGGCAACTTGGAGCTGTCTGAAAACATGCCAGGAGCCGGGTTGCAACAAGGCGACACTGCAGACCCTGGCACTAGGACCTCCCAGACACCTTTTCTGAAATGCTGGCTGGTAGCATGTCAGCGGTACAGAGACTGAGAGGCTCTCGCTGTTACACAAGACGAAGGGTAGCAGCCGCAGGAGCATCCTTTGCCTCTTGAAAGCCAAGGTACCTGTTTATCTGCTTGAAGTCCTCAGCATCCTTAACCTGCCAATTGCTTTATTAGAGCCTAGCAGAGTTTAGCTGCAGCGGGAGAACTCCGGTGGCAGCATTTCCCCTCCCTCCTCTCATACCTGTGTTTTCTTGCGTCCGTAGAGAGAGCAGACAGAAGCAACAGTGCCGTTAAGAAATGGGCTAATTATTTCCCAGCTGGCAGAATCCAGAGGGATTATTTCACACCAAAAAGTGTAAGTAGCTTTTATATCATCCCCCCTGCATAGCTTGTTACTACTGCTTTTGCACATTCATCTTTTGCAAAAAGAATCACACACCAAGCCTCAAACCAAAACAAAGCACATCCCCTTTTTCTAGAAACCTTCCAGTCCTCTTGTGGGGGCAGTTTATGAAATAAAATGATTATATTTGTTATAACACACAAACAAAAAGTCCTTGCAAAGTCCAGTATGGGTCATGTTCTTTTTTTTCTTGTTTATGTATGGTCAGAGATGATTTTCTGTTTGCAATTATCGTTATTATTTTTCTGTTGTGTTCTCCGTGGCCACTGAAAGGAACAGGAATGACTTGTGCTGAGACCAGGAAGGAGCTAGTGAGCGTGGGAAACCAAAATACTTGAATTTATTCCAGTTTGGTTCCATTGTCCTCAGTGAAATGAAATAGTTTTTATTCAAACTACTTTGACATCCCGAGGTTGTGGGCCAGATTCCAAAGGGGCCCAATTTTTTATTTTAAGACAAACCTCACCCCCAAGAAAAGCACCTGGCGATTTTGTGCCATGGCACGACAGTTCTTTAAAAAGACTATCAGTGGTGCTGTAGAGGTGAAAGGGTCCAATCCTGCATTGCAGGGGGTTGGGACTAGATGACCCTTGGGGTTCTTTTCAACTCTGCACTTCTATGAAAACCATATGTCAGGCTAGTTTACATGAAAACAGAGAAGCAACAAATACCCTCATAAAGAATCACATCACAGGCCTGCATGTTGAGAGACAAGCAACATCATTGCTTAAACCCCACTCTCCCTCAAAATACCACTCATTTGCAACAAGAGGCGTACTATTTGCATGTTAAATCAGAAGCAAATCTTATTCACATGCTTAAGTTTGCTCCCTCTTGGTTCTGTGCATCATGCCTTGCAGGCGTGGTTCAGTTACAAGTGGCTATCTCTGCAAGAAAGGGAGTCAAGCTGGATTTGTGGCATTAGAGTTAGATCAGCGGATCTGAACTATTGGGGTATGTTGTCATTTTCAGCAGAGAAGTGGCAAGAGGAAAGAGGTGTGCTTCCCCACTGTTGTTCCTTGCAGCCCACCTTCCCCCTGCCTCTTTCCCCAGCCATGCAGCAAGAACCCTAACTTGAGAGGAAGCAGGTGGGGTAGAGGAAACCAAAGGGTGGAAAAGGAACTGAGCCCACCACCCTGTCAATCACAGCTCCTCCCAGCTGTTTTGCAGCCATTTTGTGGTTTACCAGCCCTGAACCAGCTGCCATTGTGTAATTCTGGGGTGGAGAAACTGTGGCTCTCCATATGCTGTTGGACTCCAACTCCCATCATCCCTGACCCTTGACCATGCTTGCTGGAGCTGATAGGAGCTGTAGTCCCACATCATTTGGAGGCCCACAGGTTCCCCACCCCTGACTAGAAGCTACCACTGTGGTTTTAACAGGACCTGATGGCAGAGGGATAGTTTGACAAACCTTAAACAAGTCTCTTTTAAAAAAACTAGTTTTTTTTTTCCCAGATTTTGAAATTTACGAACAGTTATCAAACAACCAACATAAAAAGAGAATTCTGAAGAGTCTCCTGGACTTCCCTCCTCCCCTTTGTGGGTCCTTGTACAGTGGTACCTCTACTTACGAATTCAATGCGTTCCGAACGCACATTCGTAAGTCGAAAAAATTTGCAAGTCAAATCCCATAGGAATGCATTGGGAGAAAAAAATTGTAAGTTGAAGCAACCCTATCTACATAGCTGCCAAGTATCCCGTATCCGCCGGGAAAACCCCTTTTTTCTTACCGTTTTCCGGCGGTCTCCCGTTTGGCGGAAAATCCCGGTATTTTCCCTTAAATTGGGATACTTGGCAGCTATGACTGTGGAGGAGAATGCAATTGTTACCCGGCCATTTTTCTGGTGCCGCTTTGCCCTTCTATGGGCACCAGAAAATGGCGGCGCCGGCGCCGGAAGTCGCTTCCGCGCATGACCGGAAGTTGCGTGACGCGACTTCCGGTGGCGCTTTGCCCTTCTATGGGCATCAGAAAATGGCGGCGCCAGCGCCGGAAGTCGCTTTTACGTGTTTCCAGTCATGCGCGGAAGTGACTTCCGGCGCCGGCGCCGCCATTTTCTGGTGCCCATAGAAGGGCAAAGTGCCACCGGAAGTTGCGTCACGCATCTTCCGGTCATGTGCGCGCTGCCGATCCCGGATCTTTACGACCCAGACTTGGCAGCTATGCCTATCTAAAAATTCATAAGTAGAAAAAAATCCTATCTAAACTGCATCCAAGATGGCGGACGGAGCTCCGTTCGTAAGTAGAAACATTCGTAAGTAGAGTTATTTGTAAGTAGAGGTACCACTGTATAATGTTTTGCTCCTGCATTAAATGTTCCTCCTCCTCCTCCTCCTCCTCCTCCTCCTCCTTCTTCTTCTTCTTCTTCTTCTTCTTCTTCTTCTTCTTCTTCTTCTTCTTCTTCTTCTTCTTCTTCTTCTTCTTCCTCGGCGATCACTCGTAGCTGAGTAAGATTGTCTTCCATAAACACGGTTTTAACAGTGAGTCCGTAAGTGACTGTGGAAGTTCAACATTAAACTTCAAGTTATTCCAATCCTACTAATAAATTTAATTGTTTACAATGGTTTTTAAGGTAAATTATATATTTTCCCCATTCCTTATTAAATTTTTGCTCCCCCTGATTTCTGATTCTTCCCGTCATTTTTGCCATTTCAGCATAATCCATCAACTTCATCTGCCATTCTTCTCTGGTAGGGACTTTATCTTCTTTCCTTCTCTGGTCTAGTAACATCCGAGCAGCAGCGGCTATCTGTACATAAATAGTTTTGTCTGATCCGTTGGAATTTCGGCACCTAGAATTCCTAAAAGAAAAGTTTTGGGTTTCTAAAGAAAAAGTTATTTTAAACATTTTTGAAAATTCACTATATATCATCTCCCATAATTCTTTTAGTATTTTATATGGCCACCACATATGATAAAAGGTGCCTTCTTTTTCCTTACATTTCCAGCATGTATTTTACTTTGCTTTGTACATATTAGCTAGTTTACTGGGAGTTAACTACCAACGGCACATCATTTTCATATACTGTAGTTTTCTTTCAACGTATAACATGCTGTAAACTTCAAATCCCAGTTCCATAGCTTCTCCCATGCTGTAAGTTGTATATTATATACTTAAACGTCTCCATCCTTTAATGTGCCAGTATGTTTCTCCATCTTTTAATGTGTCCATATCATTTTATTCACATATAAGAGGAACTTTAGATATAAGACTCCTATTTTCCCATCTGTCGTTGGGCAGCAAAAGAAAATCTTGATTTTCTCTTGACAATAAAAATAAATGGTCTGTTGCCTATATTGTATTCAATTTGGCTGCTTAAATTTTGTGTCAACCATTTATGTCGGGGCACTATGTCTCTTTGATTATTTTTCCTAAATAAACATAGTTAATGAAAAGGGGTGCCATTCTGATACATTTTTTAAAAAACAACAAAGAGAACTGTCATCGATTTAAATAGGATAAATATTGCATCCAAGATAACCCATAAATTGCTAATAAACACGAAATAAAAAAGAAGATGTTGGGCTGTGTTTGATATAAAGTTCCTATCATATAAGGAAGTTTTCCTTCCTGCAGCAGTTTTTGTTGGTTATCTTTCTTGTTGAGCCCAAAGGTGCAGCAATGTAATAGGGCAGTAGCCATGGCCTTGTGTCTACTGGCTTGGCAGGACCACAGAATGGCTCTTCCTGCAGAATAACTCAGAAACTCTGTGCTTTGACCAATTTGCAGATCCAAATAACTATCCAAACACTGTCCAGACCAGATAGAACAGCATGCATTATTTGAAAATGGTGGTAAAATTTCATAACAAGAAAAGAGAAAACAAAAAATGTTCCTCAAATAACTGTAAAGGTAAAGGTACCCCTGACCATTAGGTCCAGTCGCGGACGACTCTGGCGTTGTGGCACTCATCTTGCTTTACTGGCTGAGGGAGCCGGCGTACAGCTTCCGGGTCATGTGGCCAGCATGACTAAGACACTTCTGGCAAACCAGAGCAGCGCAGGGAAATAACTGTAGGATGGAGTATTCCTGAATTCAAATGAGGATGCAGTTCCTGGACCGGCTCTGCATTCCCAGAAGGAGACCAGAGCGGGAAAACTTACAATTCCTTTTGCTGGGGAAGGACCCGGTCCTCACCAAGATGGTGGCTCAATATCTTAATTTACTATTTTCTCGTCGTTATACTCTGCAGTCGTCTGAATTATTAGAAGCCCCATTGTCGTGAAAGCGGATAGCGGATTATTCCCTTCTCTCTCTTAACACAGCGTTTGCCACAGTGACAGTTTTAATCTGTTATTATTTTGTCTGCGAGTTTGTTTGATGCCAATAAAGGTTTTACTTACAAGTAAACTCAGTGGAAAACAGCAACAGCATGTGTTGTCAGGGGTGTGTGCTGGTGAGAGGCAGAGCCAGAGCTAATGATGGGCTGAGCCAGGAACAGAAAAGCTTTATTATTATTATTACCTGTCTAAGGTCGTTGTGGCTACTCTAGAGTAACTCCGCTTGAGTCCAGTTTGTCTTTAACGACTTTTATTGCGCAAAGTATTTACAGTGCAGAGACAGCTTAAAACATGACCTCTCATTCCGAATCAGAATCCGGCAATGGCGTACGTCTGTTCTCACGCCAGCAATGTAGTCGGGGCACCCCAAAACGCCTCCCCCTTGACCTGCATCGCGGTACTCTCATTAACTCTTGCGCCGGAAGGAGCGATGCCCTCTTAGTCTCCTCCCTGTCAAAGCGATGGCAGGGCTCTCCAGCATCCTTGAGCCCTTGCCTACATCTCTCTTCCCCTGAGCTTTCCCATCATTCCACACGCTGGTTTCTCTCTCCCTCCGAGTCTATCCCCTCCCCCCTGGCTGCTTCAGAGCCACTGCTGCTCCCTGTGCTTGGCGAGGTGGACGTTAGGATGATGGGGGCTGGCTCCCTGTAGGGAGTCACCCCTACACCCCCACTATGGCTTAACTAATCCATGGCAAAGGACCACCCTGCTTCAATGTTCATCATGGCTACCTGAAGTTAGAACTCCCATGCAAGTCTACTCAGAAGCTGGATTCAATGGGGCTACTCTCAGGAAAGTAGGCAGAGGATTTTTGCATGTGCTGACAACAAACCAATGCAGCTACTGTTCTGGTAGGCAACTGAAAGCAATTCCTTTCTGGACCTCAGTGTGCTGGATATACATACTTGCACACAAAACCCTACACTGCCTCTTCCAGTTCTTCTGAAAGTATACAGAAGGGAGGCACTTTAAAAAGCCAGAGAATATGAGGAGGAAGATGCCAGGAGATGCACAAAATTAAGACAGGGGGCCACAGGTTGTCCATCTGTTTTCACTTGGATACAGGGCCATCTTAAGCATATCCAGCGCCGTGGTGCAGAAGGGGCGGGGGGCGACGTTCTTGGCACCCTTCCCCCTCCCCGCCCCCTGCGCTGGGCAGCTCAAGGCTCACTTGCCGCACGGGCTTCTTCAGCAGTCCCGCAACTGCCGCGGGGCGGGTAGGAGGGAGAAGGGCACTGCATAGCTTTGTGCGTCGCTGCTGCCTCCTCTCCCAGGCAGGAAGTGAGAGAGCATGGCTGGCCGTAGGAAGAGCCACCATCGACCACCGCCCAGCATGCCCTTGCAGCTGTTCCCAGTCAGTCCTGGACTCCCACTGCTGGGCACCCCTGATGGGCGGGTGCCGTGGTGCAGGGAACCACTAACCTTAATGGGTAAGACGGCCCTGCTTGGATAGTTCTGCACTGACTGACTGGCACTCCCTCTAATGTATATGGGCGATATCCAGCTTTGCTGATGCAATGTACTTCTGTATGAGTTCCTTGTCGGGTCAGCCGGGGGCAAGAACGACCCGCAGGCATAATGCTGCAACAAATCCAGCCCATATCTCCCATCAGCGTGCAGCTCTAGGGAGTTCCGACAGCCCTTTCCCGACGATTTATTACGACTCATGTCTTGGAGACACTGAGCACATATTCAGAGTCCAGCAAAGATAAAACGCAGATGGAGCCAGGCTGAGGTTGTGTATTAAAACCTACTTGATTAAGCGTAAGGCAGAACAAAAGGAAAACATGTCTCCTCTTGCTGAGAGAAGTCTGAAGACGATGGGGGTGGGACCGGAAACAGAATACAGCAAACATCTGCTCCTATGATTCCCATGGAATGCATAACACAGGCATGTGACCTGCCCATATGCAGACACTCTCAAAATCAGCTCTGGGATGTTGGGGGCCTTTTTGATCAGATGTGGTGGGTGAGGGAGAGAGAGGGAGGAAATGGAAGTCCCATTGCTGGGCCAGCATTGGATACAACTGTATTTTGGGGGGAGGGTCATTTGTTGGGGGAAGATAATATATTTGTGTAATCAACGCTTGTGCAGAGAAACTCTGAAGTTTGTTAGTTTTGCTTCATGTACCCTGACTCTCACTCTGTAAGGAAAGATGACTGATCTCTTTCATCTTACTATAAATATTTGCTTCTCCATCGAAATCACTTAACCATGCTACTTAATGAAATCTGAAATGGAAGCGTGGATGGAGGTTCATGTTTGGAGTCCAGATGCTGAAAAGATATGCACCTGATGGCCATAATCTCAGACAGATGTTTGTTCCATCCAGTGTAACATCTTTGTGCACATAATTGTACTAAACCAGGCATCCCCAAACTTCGGCCCTCCAGATGTTTTGGACTACAGTTCCCATCTTCCCCAACCACTGGTCCTGCTAGCTGGGGATCATGGGAGTTGTAGGCCAAAACATCTGGAGGGCCGCAGTTTGGGGATGCCTGTACTAAACTGAAGTGCAGAACTGATTGAAACTAAACTAGGATAGTGTGAGCCCTGCAGTGGTAGATGTTCAGTTCAGTTAAACTAATTTAGTTTACTTAACCCCAACAACAGCTCATCACAAAATCCTTTGAAGGAAAGGACAACATTATAAGCACAAAAATAACAGCAGCAGCAGAGTTTGCTTCCAGTTATTACTACGGTAATAACAAATGCTAGATTGCTACATACTCCAGTGAAGGCACCCTGTGAATAAGAATAATAGCCTTCCCTTAAATTCCTGGATGAATGGATGAAAGATTCTGAACTTCTGGGATATCTCTAAAAGGACATAAACAACCTGATTAGTCCTTGGATTTTTAAAAAGTGCTATCACACTAGGTAGAGATAGCATAAAACCATAGACTTGTAGAGTTGGAAGGGACCCCCAAGGGTAATACCATAAATAGACCTGAAATCTCCCTGGCAGCCTCTGTTTATTTGGGATTGCTAATTCAGCAAGGCAGATTCCTTCCTATTAAATTTAATAAGGTTACTGTCAATTGAATGGGATGTTCATGGCTCCCACAGGTGCTCTGTGAAGATGGAGGTTTGTTGCATTAACTGACTTGCCAATCAGAATTAGAGGTGCTGCTGCCTAGACTGACGTTTTACAACAGGTATGAGAAAGCATTGCCCTCATCCCCCTGACAGAAACCCTTAGGTAGCTGCTATTGTTTTGCCATGGTCAGATCTTAGTTTGCAAGCCTCTTGGGGTGAGATCCTGCTTTTCTCCCTCATGCTATGAATCAAATGTTGGGTGAAGAAACAAATAATAAATAGGCCATGCATTAATGGCTGGAAAATTACTTTCAAAAATAGAATTTGTTACCCAGTTTACAGAGATATTTCGCAGGAGCATAGGAGAACTATTTCTTTAAAGGAATAATTTCATAATTATCTCCCTTACTAGCAAAATGAATGTTATTTTCATTTATGAGTATGTGGAATCCCTGGGTCCTTTCCAGGTAGGCACACATGGTGTCTCCTGCGGGATCCTTACTAGTGCCAGCTGGGTGCTACAGGGCCTTAGTAAACATTACAAAGAAGTACCACATCTCCTGTGCTCCCCAGCGTCTTCACAGTAACAGCTAGTAAAAGTAACAAGCATCATGACTTCAGGCCCAGAGAAACGATGTTGTGTCATCATCGAAGCCAGCAACACATCCTTCATAAAACCTTAAAAAAATAAATAAAAATAAAATCCTTCAGTAGCACCTTAAAGACCAACTAAGTTTTTATTTTGGTATGAGCTTTCGTGTGCATGCACACTTCTTCAGATACACTGAAACAGAAGTAACCAGACCCTTATGTATATTCAGAGGGTGGGGGGGTGGGGTGATGGGAATGGGTGATTGGCTGATAGGAGTGGTAAACCTGTTGATGACTGTTAACGACTGTTAATGACTGCAATTGGTCTTGCGGGAAAAAGCAAGGGCTGAGGTGCTAAGGAAAGCTTGACCATGTATAATGAGATAAGAATCCTATGTCTCTGTTCATACCAGGTGTCTCCATGGTTTTAAGCTTGGTAATGGGTTGCAATTCAGCGACTTCTCTTTCCAGTCTGTTTCTGAAATTTTTCTGTAATAAAACAGCTGCTTTGAGATCTTGTCTAGAATGTCCTGGGAGATTGAAGTGTTCTCCTCCTGGTTTCTCTGTCTTGTGATTTCTGATGTCAGATTTATGTCCATTTATCCTTTGGTGTAGGGTTTGGCCTGTTTGTCCAATATAGAGAGCTGAAGGGCACTGTTGGCATTGTCTAGTCTCCCTGTTGCTAGTCTCCCTGTCCGTCTTCCTCAGCAAACAACCCCCTTAACTTTTGAAAGGGTATAGAGTAACTTGCAAGGACACTTACAAAAACCAAATTTGAAGTGTACTAGGGTTGGCTGTGTTCAAAGATCACTTCTTGGGGAATATTATTTTCCCTGCACCTTTTGTTCCCTGCTATTAACAAATCAAACCTACTCCAGTCTGTAGATTTGGGTGCAAGGGCAGCAAATTGTTAAGTTGTTTTATTTATTATTGTTGCAATTTTGCTGTTCAAGTAGGGGGGGGGACACTATTTGCCTGTCTCCATTTCCAAAATAACTTGGCCAACTTTGGATGCTATGCACCTTGAGCTAGAAGGTTGGGGGGGGCATTTCCTGCTTTGTCTCTCTGGCAGCAAAATGTATTGGGCTGGCAGTGGAGGGGGAAGTGGCAGCACCACTGACCTGGCCCTCCCGGCAGAGATGTCATTGCCATGTGTCGGGATGGTGAGAGAGAGGGGCAGAGCATCGGCAAGGTTGGAGCAGGAGAGCCAGATCAGCTCCTCTGGTGTGCTGTAGCTGGCCCAAAATGAGCGAATGGCAAGAAAGGGGTTCACTGTTAAACAAATGGACACAGTTTAATGGCACATCGTCTGCTGAGAATTAAAAAAAGCTAGGGTATCATTCCTCTCTCTGTTTCCTCTGTGTGCTCTGGCAATTCAGGATGCTCAGTAGAGCTTATCTGAATCCAAATACACAACAATTTAATGTGACTTGGCCGACAGTGTGCCGCAGGCCACGTTCAGCAGCACAATGGGGGTGGGTGAGGCAAAACATCAGTTGGACAGCATTAGTAGAGCCCTTGAGCCAGGTTTGCTGTTGACCAAATGGTGTGAAGTTGCTGAAGTATATTAAACCTCTTGGTATTAGGATATGGCCACGAAGAATATATACATATATGTGTGTGTGTATCTCTATATCTATAAATATATATGATTTTTTTTTTTGCTTTGCTTTGGACACTCCTTGAGATGTCATAAGCAAATTTTGCAAGATGGTTCCTAGTACCAAGGAGCATGCTTTCATCTATGTTTGGATACAATTGGACACCATTTTGAATGAAGATGGCAGCCTGGACCTTTCAAAACTGCCCTGATTTTAACCACTGATCTTAAAACCGTACTGGATATTTTAGTTTCTTAGAATTCCTGAGCAACTCTGGGTAGGAGGCATGCTGCTTAGGATGGCAGAAGACACCTGAGTTTGGAAAATAAATGCCTTTAACTGAAATCTGTGAGCTTTCCCCCAAGAAGCTATGTACGGTAGTCAAATTATAACAACCTAATAGTCTGTCTCACTCTAGCTGACACTCTAATCAAGTAACTGGTCAAATACCGTCTCTATGCAACGGCATAGCATTTGACTACAGTCATTTCTAATCAAATATTCCAAAAATGCCACTGTGTAGATGACATTATGTTATCATTTCTCCGCCCCCGCCCCCCAGCAATATATATAAAAAATCTATTTCATTGCACTATCCTTTAATAGCAAGAGTAGGAGTGAGAGTTGATTGCTCCCAGCCCAGCAATAGTTGGGAAGCACATCTAGCAATGTAACAGAATTTCTCTCATTGGCTACCTGCTGTCGCTATAAATAAATAAATTTTCAAACTGATGCTGAAATGAAGAGTACTGAGCATAAGGTGGGGAAACAGAGAAACTGAGTGAAATTAAAATTGACAGATCCATCCATCCCTAGCTACTGGTCCTTTTAGCTCCATTGGAGGAGCCATGCTGGATAGCTTTTGTCTCTTTCCTGTGCGTCTTCCATAGAAAACATTCCTTGTTGATTGCCTTGTGTCTTATGGATGGTCTGGACCAATGCTCGACTGACCAATTTAATTTGGCAGAATCCCACTAACATAGAAGAGATAATCCAGCCATTCATTAAAGGAATTTGGGTCATGAGGGACTTACATTGCAAGTTATGCTGCTTGTTATGAGCGTGATTAATAAGAATCACAAGGTAAGCAACCAAACGACCAAGGAGGAAAGAAAGAGAATTTAGATAAGAAAAATGCAGAAAGGATCGGACAGTCTTGGGACCATGTTAGAACTTTCTCTTCAGGAGTATAAATGAAGTGCATTGTTTATGCAGGAGATAAAAGACTAATCTCTCGGTTAAAACTGACTAAAAGTGTGAGGCTTATTTGGTTTTATAAGATGCTTAAGGAAATCCTAATATGGCAGATCCTTGTTTCATGTTCTGCTCATCCACTTCATGGCTGCAGAGGGTCGCTTTAGACAAAGCATCTTTCTTACATGGAGAGGTAGCAGGTAAAAGCTAGAGCAGCTGTCAAGCCTGCTTTCAACTGCGAAACGGTTAACTGAACATAAATAAATAAATCAGGGCAAGTTTGTAGTGTAGAGACAACAGGTATTTCAAAAGGCTGTTGCTGTTGCTTCCTAGAATAGCCATTGGCATAGCAAAGAGCCCAAGCTCCCACTTTGGATTGGATCTGGGTTTTTGTCTGGGGCTTCATGTAGATCTATAATAAGGTTACCAGATTTTTTTTAATGAATCTGGGGACACTTTAAACAAACAAACAAACAAACACTACATATTTGGGACGTTGATGCTGCAGTGATGGCAGGGGCAGAGGGGTGGCTGCCACCTTGACCTCAACCGCCACGTTTCCCCTTCCTTTGAGGCTTCTACCGCCTTTCTCCATGAGTCTGGGCAGTGGTGGTGGTGGCGGTGGCGGTGGCGGGAAAGCAGTGCACGGTGGGTCAGGCATGGAAGGCGGAGAAGGAGGGCCGAGAGCGGAAGAGGCAGCGAGATGCCTCCCTTCCCATCGGAGCAGCCCCAATCCCATTCCTACTTGTGTGCAAGCAGGAGGGGGCAGGGATCCCTCAGCTGGGAAGGGAGACTTCCTGTTGCCTAACTGAGAGATCCCTGCCCCCTCCTGCTTCCACGCAAGCTCTGATGGGAAGCGTGAAGCCTCCCTTCACAGCTTAGTTGCTGGAATCAGGGAAGGTGGAGGCAGCCCAGAAGCTGCATCTTTGAGCCCCTTCACCACCATCATATGGGGACTTCCGAGTAGCTCCTGAAGCCAGCCAGAGCCAACTGCTCCAGGCTGCTGAGACTGCCGCTGCCGCGTTTCTCGGGGACATTAGATGAAATCCAGGGACATTCCGGGGATGGGAATTTGTCTGGGGACTTTTTCGCAAATCCGGGGACTGACCCAGGGAAACGGGGACGTCTGGTAACCCTGATCTATAATAAACTCGCTGCTGATGTGTTTGCCACACATAAAGAAAAACACCTTTTGAGAAACAGGTGCGTTGCCTTGATTGCTTGTTGGTCAGCTGGGAACTGGGCACTCCCTGCTCTTTATTTGCTCTCACCTTGCTTACTGACAAAGTGGAGCAATGGTGGCCAGGTGAATTGTTCATATTTGGACCCAGTCCTTGCATGTGTTTATGTGAACATCCTTCATATCAGCATGTAATAAAAGATGTTTTCCAAAAGCTCACCGAATGCATTCACCCGAACGTTTGCCAGAGATTTGGTTGTGCTTTTGTGCATTTGCAACTCCGATTTTGTGTATTGTATTGTACTGCTTATGGAAGCTGCTTTGTGAGAGTGTTTGCTGCAAAACCTTTTGTCCTGTGACCGATAAATTAGGCCAGAGCAGGCTTCCCTGCAGCTGGTAGTTAGATTCAAATGTTCTTTCTAGCATCTGGGAATGGGGTGCAAATTTCCTGCAATTGCTCGTTTCCTTTCTGATGGCTGGGACCAGCTTGGTCTTCTTCTCTCCATGCGGCTGTTCCTGGAAGTGGAGAGGGATACATGTAAAAAAATTTGAGCACATGAATACGATCTATGTCCTTTCCATATATTAAACAATATCCCTTATTTTTTGGACTTCCTTTGAATTGGCATTACTTTCCCCCCATACTTTGGCCATCTGTTTATCAGAGGGCATTCTTTTTAAATTACTCGTTTTATTTTTTCTATAGCATTTTCTTTTAAAGTTTCTCAACATTGGAAGCAGAATTTAATCAGCTTGGGTAGTGAACAAATATTGCATCACGTTTTCCTGGCACTTTGAAATGCTGGTTATTACATTTACATTCTCCATTGTAATAATAGTTTCATTGCAATTGCTAAACTGCCTCATGTCACAAGGGTTTGTTTTACTAAATGAAATCCCAGAAATATACACTGTAGCATGCATATAGGGAGAGATCTCTTTTACTGGTGGACCCACCATGAAAGCACACTTATTTTTACACATTTGTGCAGTCTCCTCCCCGGCCATGGATGACGTTCAGGAGAAACCTGTTCTCCCAGTTTGCTGCAGGTACTGGATTTGCACAGAGCTGATTGGCTGGCCCTGGCGCTGTTTCCAAGAGTTAAAAAAAAACCTAAGCAGCACTGTTCAATACAGTGGTACCTCGAGTTATAAACGCCTCAGGTTACAAACGCTTCAGGTTACAAACTCCGCTAAGCTGGAAGAGTTACCTTGAGTTGAGAACTTTGCCCCAGGATGAGAATGGAAATCGTGTGCTGTGACACAGGCACAGCGGCCGCAAGAGGCCCCGTAAGTGAAAGCACGCCTCTAGTTAAGAACAGTTTCAGGTTAAGAACGGAACTCTGGAACGAATTAAGTTCGTAACTAGAGGTACCACTGTATGTTAAAGTCAAAGTATACCTGAAGGAGCGTCTCCATCCCCAACATTCAGCCTGGACACCGAGGCCCAGCTCCGAGGGCCTTCTGGCGGTTCCCTCCCTGAGAGAAGTGAGGTTACAGGGAACCAGGCAGAGGACCTTCTCAGTAGTGGTGCCTGCCCTGTGGAATGCCCTCCCACCAGATGTCAAGGAAATAAACAACTATCTGACTTTTAGAAGACATCTGAAGGCAGCCCTGTTTAGGGAAGTTTTTAATGACTGATGTTATATTCTCTTTTTAGTGTTCTGTTGGGAGCTGCCCAGAGTGGCCGGGGAAACCCACCAGCCAGATGGGCGGGGAATAATAATAATAATAATAATAATAATAATAATAATAATAAAGTGTGTGAGGGGCAGTGAACTGGGAGGTGGGCAGGGAGGAGGCAGTGCTTTCCCTGCAACAGAAGGGATTTACCTACACAGACATCCATGCAGAGATTCAGAGAGGGGCGGGTCTATGACTCACAGGTAGAGCATCTGTTTCGCTTTTCGAAAGTCCCGGTCATCTCCATCCATCGCTGTCTAAACAGGGTTTCAGGAAGTAGAATCGGAAAGAATTCAGTTTGCCTGAGACTGGAGAAGCCAGTCATTCAAGGTAGACCCCATGGGTCTGGATGAACAAAAAAGGCGACCCAGTGTAAGGCTACGTCATATGTTCATCCTTTATTTAGACAGTGCAACCTTCTCTTAATAAACATATTATTGTTTGCAATTTTGCCACAGATGTATCCAACAAAGCACTTCTGAGACCTGAACAGCTGGTACTAACTTATCACATTTATTTACACCGCAGCTCTGCTTTAGGAGAAAGGGTGCGTAAAAGTTTCAAAGCATGAGGCCTTCAAACCTTTTTGTAATCCGCTCTCCTGTTTGGCTGTCCTGTGTCTTCAAATTAGGTGGTGATGATGTGTAAAAAAAAGTCATACTGCCAATAAGAGACCCCCCCCCTCCCGTTCTTTGAAGTATTTTCCCCCAGTGCTCTGCCTAATCTTGTTTTATATGGTTTTTACGGTGCTTTCTAAGTAAATTTTCTCATTATCCCTGTACCCAGACAGCGATACCATGTACAATGTTCAAAACTCTGCAGAAGCAGACTTCGTTGTCATTTTCAGTTTGTGGAGCCATAAAGTATTAATATTGCCTCCCATGCCATCAGCCATCTTCCCCCCACTCCCCGCCCTTGCGGAAGTCTCCAAAATGCTCTGTTTGCTCTTCTTAAACTGTTGTCACAGGGTGATCGCTGCAATAGATTAATATGACCATCGGAAACTTTTACTCATCTCCACAATCTTGTCGTGCAATGTTTGCATTTTTCAAATTTAGAATGTGGAGTTGCTAGTTCATAAAAGAAGAATTAATTGAAATCCTGGAATTAATTTTTCAGTCTCTGATCCAGCTGTCTCGTCCTCATCACAGCCTTCTTGAAATTATATCTGTTGCTCACTATAGATAAAATGCGGCAGAAGCAAGCCATAGCCCACACATTCAGGTTTGAACTTGCAGGATTCGAAATGGGGATTTGTTGCAAGAACTGTGGAGCCCACTCCAAGCTACTGAACACATGGACTTGCCTTATACTGAGTCAGTCCACTGACCCATTTTCTATTTTAACAGGCAGCAACTCTTCAAGGTCTCTAGCAGGTATTGTTCCCAGGCCGGCTCCCAGATAACCTTTTTTTAGCTTAAAATGTTTGGGACTTAGGTGTCCTATTCAGCCTCTCCTCCTCCTTGCAATAAAGGTAAAGGTGCCCCTGACCATCAGGTCCAGTCATGTCCGACTCTGGGGTTGCGGTGCTCATCTCGCTCTATAGGCCAAGGGAGCCGGTGTTTGTCCGCAGACAGCTTCCGGGTCCTGTGGCAGCATGACAAAGCTGCTTCTGGCGAACCAGAGCAGCACACGGAAATGCCGTTTACCTTCCCGCCGGAGCGGTCCCTATTTATCTACCTGCACTTTGATGTGCTTTCAAACTGCTAGGTGGGCAGGAGCTGGGACCGAGCAACAGGACCTCACCCTGTTGCAGGTATTCGAACCGCTGACCTTCTGATCAGCAAGCCCTAGACTCTGTGGTTTAACCCACAGCGCCACCTGGGTCACAATAGCCTGTACTAAATATCAAATCCATTGATCTGAATGCTGATGTGGCTGTGGTTTATCCATACCAGCATAGAGTCATAGAATTGTAGAGTTGGAAGGGATCCCAAGGGTCCTCTAGTCCAGCTCCCTGCAGTGCAGGAATCTCAACTAAAACATCCATGACAGATGGCCACCCAACCTCTGCTTAAAAACCTCCAAGGAAGGAGAGTCTCACAAGGTTGCCCATATACTGCAAATACCTATACTGCAAGTATCTGTTTGTGCCTTTTCTTGCACTACACTTCTTCATATGAGGATGGCAGATAGGACATCGCTCCTCAAGCTTCCTTGTTTTCCTCACTTTTCCTTCAGCATCTGGTCTTTAATTTGGAGGTATGGACAGGGCTGGTGACCACAAGTAAGACACAGGAGGTACTTGATCTACTTTGGTGAGACCTTTCAGTAGAAATACAGTGTAAAGGTTCTAGTTGCCCCACAGCAAGCATGGAATAGACAACTTGGGAAGAATCTAGAGGAGAGAAACAAATGATGGAAGGTGTGTAGAGAACACGGCATAGGAAGAAAGGCTGAAGTAGTCACTTTTGTTTGGCTGGGAGACTAGAGGAGACTTGGAAACAGCCTTCAGATATGTGGTCGGGTGCTTTAAAGAGGGCAGAGGTCCACTGCTCTTTTCTGCCAAGGATGCCATGATATAATGAGCTGAAACTGTAACCAGTGGCAGTTAGGAAGAACTTTCTGTAAAGGAGGTGGTCCATCAGAACAGGTTGGCTAAGCATTTGGTGGAACATTCACCGGGATTTTTAAGGGCAGGTATTTGTAGAATTTGCTTTAGTGAATAACTGAGGAGCTTCCAGATATAAATCCAGCACCTCCTGACTGGATGATTCATAATGTCCCCTACCAGTTTGATAATTCTATGCTTGTGTGTGTGCACACGATGTACAAAACCATATAATGTTGTCTTGATCTTTGGGGATTATAAACGAATAGCTTTTGATGCCACCCAAAGTAGTACTAGTTGAATTGGATGCACTCTGTTATATAGCTAAGGCATATTTTATTCAATGCAGATTTTTATCCATTATAAGGGGAGATGGGTTAAATAAGGATTAGAAGGATTTTTCTCTGATTCGATGGTTTAGCCAACCACAATGACTTTATATATTCTGTTCACCATTCCTGCACTTTTTTTTTTAATTGACTCAAAAGATGGTAGGGCACAAATGGAACAGCAGTCTTTGAATAATTAAAGCATGCTAATCATCCAGAAATGCCAGGAGATGCCCCAGCAAGATCACATGATGCATTCTTCTCCATGGCCTATTAATTGAAGGAATCATTTTCTTAATGTAAATGTCTATGTTTGTTTGTAGCAAAAGTCCTTGGGGATGATCGGGGAGCGTTGGTTACTCGGCAGATTTGTTTTGTTTCGGATTTGTTTTGTTTCAATGTGTGTGCGTTTTGCTTGGCAGCAGGATTCTGAATACCACCAGTTTTTCGTATGCGAAATGTGAATTTTGTGGTGCCCACAGCAGATTTCCAAATGTTCCCCTGGGTCCAAAAAGGTTGGGGATCCCCTCATTAATTGTGAAAGAACAGGCTCTTCCTAGGCAAGTTGTAGGCATGGGTTAGGCAAAGGTGTCTGGGCAAAGGTGTCCAGCTTTGAAGAGGATTAGGACCACAGGGCTGAAGATGCTGGCTATCCTGTACTGGGTGACAAATGACAATACTTGTCTAGTCCCTGGATTTTTGTTTTGCTTTTCCAATAGGGACTTGGCATGCTGCCTTATAACAAGCCAGACCAGTGGCCCTACCAGCTGACTACTATCTGCACTGGCTGGTGGCAACTCTCTGGTGTTTTGGGCCAGGATCCTTCCCAACCCCACCCAGAGACACCAGGGTTTGAACCTGGAACCTCTTTCAGACTAAGCATGTGCTCCATCACCAGGCCATGACCCTTCCACATTCTCAGCAAGTGCTCGCAGGCTTTTTGTGTATAGCTCAAAACAAACCATAAAGCACATCGAGATCCTACTAAAACATGAGTTAAACTGAACCACAACAAACACAGTTAAACCTTAAAACTAAATCATCCTTCTACTCGCAAGTGCTGTCATCGGGTGCCTTAGAGTGCTGTAGTCAAATAAAATCGCACAGAGCAGTCATAAAAATGTGCTCTTTCAGAGTAAAAACAACTTCAAGTAATATCATCCCTCCCAAATCCACCAGATAAATAATGCATAGAAAAAAGATAGGCACTGCAGGGAAACAAAAGTGCTTTTTCGAGACTAACCTGACCAGCCACCATATAAGAGCTCAACAACAGACCAGAAACTGTACACTTCCAGGACCCTGATGCCTCCCACATTAGAAGTGGGTACCGCTAACTTGGAAGGTGCGTGGCAGGGAAGGAAAGGCAGAGAAGTCTCTTGCCTCTTGAGGAGTTGGCTCCTCTCCCCAACCAGGGATGCGAGTGGTGCTGTGGTCTAAACCACTGAGCCTCTTGGGCTTGCCAGTCAGAAGGTTGGCGGTTTGAATCCCCACAACAGGGTGAACTCCCATTGCTCTGTCCCAGCTCCTGGCAACCTAGCAGTTCGAAAGCACGCCAGTGCAAGTAGATAAATAGGTACCGCTGTGGCGGGAAGGCAAATGGCGTTTCTGTGCACTCTGGTTTCCATCATGGTGTTCCATTGCTCCAGAAGCGGTTTAGTCATGCTGGCCACATGATCCAGAAAAGGCGTCTGTGCACAAATGCTTGGAATCGAGATGATCGCCGCAACCCCATAGTCGCCTTTGTCTGGACTTAACCGCCCAGGGGTCCTTTACCTTTTTTAAGAAACCTCTCCCCGACCATATGGACTGCGGGTGGGAGAGTGAGCTCCTCTCTGTTTGAACTGAGGATCAAGTGACCTGGCCTACCAGCTATATACTGTGTGACATCGATGGATAGCCTGGGGAAATTTCCATTCATCTATGAGGGGGGAAAGTACAGAGAGAGATTTGCTTAACCAAACTGTCATCTGTTGACAGTAGTAGTAGTAGTAGTAGTAGCAGCAGCAGCAGCAGCAGCAGACAGTGTTCTTCAGCTGGTGCCAGTGCAAATACCATCTCTGTACATGGGTATGTCAACATGCACAGCTAAGACTAGAACAGGGATGTATGCCCATGTTGGGAGCCAGTGTGGTGTAGTGGTTAAGAGCGGTAGACTCGTAATCTAGGGAACCAGGTTTGCGTCTCCGCTCCTCCACATGCAGCTGCTGGGTGACCTTGGGCTAGTCACACTTCTCTGAAGTCTCTCAGCCTCACTCACCTCACAGAGTGTTTGTTATGGGGGAGGAAGGGAAAGGAGATTGTTAGCCGCTTTGAGACTCCTTCGGGTAGTGATAAAGCAGGATATCAAATCCAAACTCTTCTTTCTTTTTTGGTCAATCCTCTGCAACGACAGGTTATCTCTTGTTGATGAAGACATCCCTGGGTGAAACACAAGAGGTAGATAGTAATCAGAGAGAGTAAGGGCAAAAAATTTATACTCAATCTTGTGTGTAATCCACTTCATGTTGATATAAATTCTATGCAGCTATTCCCTTTTCATGGTATGTTATGTTAATGCAGAGATTGGGTGGAAAGGACCTTGGGTTCAGGTTAAAGTTAACTCATAAAGGTTGGGCTGACAGTCCATTGAAAGTGAGCTGGTTTTATGCACGCTGTTCTTCAAATTGCATGGGAACCCCTATGACTTGGTAGGTATGTTTGTAATCCCCAAAGGTGTAGGAACAGGTTGGGTTTGTGCAGCAGTAAGAAAAAGCACAGCGCTCAAATTATAGGGTAAAGGCTACAGAGAGAGTCACTTAATGAAACCCACACTCCTGATCTCTGTAGTTTAAATCAAATCATGTCTCCTATAGTCTTTGAAAAACAGTAGCTAAGTCCGGAAAGTTGTGCTTTCTGTCTTCGCTGTGATTTGGCCTCTGGGGAAAATGCACTCTGCATATGTTTAGAAGTGGACTGCAGGACTGAGCAAATTGTTCCACTTTTTTTCGGGGTGGTGGTGGTGGTGGTGGTGGTGGAACAGGCCTTAAAGTGTTCATCCTTTTAAAAAAAGTTTGGCACAAATTTATTCTGGCATACCACAGCATTCGAGAATAGGACTTGATAGCGCTGTGTCATGCTTTCTCAGAATAACTGGGAACCAGCTTTGCTCATATGCTGTCATCACAGCACAGCAAAGCACAGCAGAATGGAAGATGACTTGCTTAATTATACACTCTGATGGAAATGTGTCTGCAGAAGCTGTTGCTGGCTGGGAGCAAGCTTAATAGCACCGTGGAAAGAGCAGAAAAAGAATCTGCAGATAAATAGGGCACTGCAAAATGTGCTGCCTTTAATATTTAATACAGAAATGATGAATTATTGCTTAGAAGTTGGAAAGTTGGAGGAGGAAAGAGTAGGTCAGACATTTTCAGAAACAGGATGCTTTGCAGGAACCTGATTAAGGCTCACAATCTTTGATTAACTCCAGGATCCCTATCTGAGTGGAAGGGGAAAGTGCCAAGACTACTAAGAGGCTCTTCATATACAAGAGCTCTCATACATCTGAGTTTACAGTGGTACCTCGGGTTAAGAACTTAATTCATTCTGGAGCTCCGTTCTTAACCTGAAACCATTCTTAACCTGAGGTACCACTTTAGCTAATGGGGCCTTCTGCTGCTGCTGTGCCCCAGACAGAAGCGGGAAATTTATGCAGCAGAGACATAGGAGGAATATGTTGGGCTGCTGACAGACAACTATTATAATTACAACTATATATTATTATTGTTGTTGTTGTTGTTGTTATACAGAAAAGAAAGATTGCACATAACCATTTTTATTAAAAAAAAACTAGAAAGGAAAATATTTAGCTCATATTTTTAAACTAAGGAAAATGAAAAATGTGAAAAACACGGCTGGGACTGGGAGAGGGGAACGCCACTCACGCTGCGTGTTAAGCTGCTGATACACATATAGCCTAAACTGTTGCCTGAATTTCTACTTTAGGGGACAGACATCTCTAAGTGACTGGTTAAGTATTTCTGCAGCACACTCCATGCAGAGTTAGGCCTGCCCGCACCTACTGATTTTAATCAGACTGATAATCTATTTTAGTAGCAGAGCCTAGAAACCAGCTGATGGTACGTTCTCCAGATTAGCTAACACGGACCACAAGCATGTGATAATCAGTTGCAGAAATTAAACATGAAAATAGTATCTCAGTCTGTTCTCGGTCACTTAATGTGCTGTTCTGCAGCTCAGCTTACGATAAGACACAAAGACAGTGGTGGCAAAAGTTAATTTGAATTGAATAGCTAACAGCTGGGTTACCCTTGTGTTTACTAGAGGCAGAAGTAGAATGAATGTACACTGTTCTATTCTTCTAGAACAGTGTTTCCCAACCTTGGGTCTCCAGCTGTTTTCAGACTACAGTTCCCATCATCCCCGACCACTAGTCTTGCTAGCTAGGAATGATGGGAGTTGTAGTCCCAGAACAGCTGGAGACCCAAAGTTGGGAAACACTGTTCTAGAAAGAGAGGTGCTAGAACTCACCATGAATGCCTCTCTTGTAATGGCAAAGGCACTGGGGGATGCTGGAACTGAGTTTCTGGTGAGTTCTGGCTGAGAAGAAGCCCTGAATGTAACACTGTGTGAAGTGGTCCTTTCTAATCTGGAAGAACTGTTCTCTCTTTCTAGCCTTGGAAAGGAAGAGACTGACCAGCTCTTCCTCTTCCTCCTCCTTCTACTGTTATAAAGCACATTCGCTGTGAGTTCCATGCACCAAGAAACCTTCTATAATGTGTGAAATGGCCCAGAGATGCAGAGTCAAATGTAGTGCTGTCTTTCAGGGGTGAGGAATGTATTTCAGCCTGAGGGCCACATTCCACCATGGGCAATTTTCCAAGGGCCACACATGTCATGGGACAGCCAGGAATGCCCTCAAGTCAGGGGGAGGAGGAAAGTTAGAGCTAGAAAGGTTAGAAGAAGCAAATCAGGAAGTGACTGAACAGGCAGAGGGGGAGAGAGCAGAGACCAGTCAAAGCTTTCTGAGGCTGGAGGGGGGGGGGCTCAACGCCACCCAGGCAGTTCAGGGACAGAGGGAGGAAAGGAGAGAGTTAAAACACAGGGATCAGAGATATCTCGCGAGATTTCCCCGCTTAATGTGCTGGAGGAGAAGTCGGGAAAAGGCACTCCCTGAATCTGATTCATCAGACTCGGAAGCATGAGTGTAACTGTGCTGTTTGTATATATGTAAAATAAAAGACTGTAAATATCACTCTGAGTGAGAAGAGGGTGATTACTGCGGAGAGTAACCACCACCTTGACAGCGCGTGACAGTGGTGGGCGAAAGCAAACTCTTAACCTTTGAACGGTAGCCTACATTCCAGCCATGCAAAAGTCAGGCCCACATCTCTGCAGCCTTCACCCTTGTAGCCAAGAGCCACCATCACTTCTGAAGGACATATTCTAGGCAGGTACAATTACCTGTGCAGGGTATGGAGCAGATAAGGCCTATGGGGGGATTGTGGCCTGAGGAGAGCTCCCAAGACAAGATAGAGCTGGAAGGAAGGGCGAATTCAACCCCTGGGTCTGAGCCAGGCGTAGGCAACCTAAGGCCCGGGGACCGGATGCGGCCTAATCGCCTTCTCAATCCGGCCCGCAGACGGTCCTGGAATCAGTGTATTTTTACATGAGTAGAATGTGTCCTTTTCTTTAAAATGCATCTCTGGGTTATTTGTGGGGCATAGGAATTCGTTCATTATTTCCCCTTCAAAATATAACCTTTGTTGGTCTGAGGGACAGTGGACCGGCCTTTGAGGACCCCCGTAACAATGGATCAAATTAGTATTGATTTGATCTTGAAAGAAAATGGCTATCAAGCTTTCTTAGTTCAATGTTATTCTATTAGACTGTGAGCACGAGGTCCCCCGCCCCAAGATTTCGACTGCCTTAGGGCCTCCACAGGGTTTAATCTGGCGCTGGGTCTGGGGTTCCTCATCCCTGTTTAAAACATGTCATTTTGCCTCTGGCAGGGGCAGCCTTGCTGCCCCCCCATTCTGGCAAGAGCCGCCGGCGGCATCAGCGCTCTGAAGGGAGCGCGCTGATGCCGCTGCCGGCTCTGGCAGGGGCAATCTCGCTTGGAGAGCCATGCGCAGCGGGAAACCGGCTCTGGGGCCGCCTCCTTGACAGTGGGCAGGGACCAGCCTGCTGTCAAGGAGGTGGCCCCAGAGCCCAAGCTGCCCGAGACCCCGTTTCCCACTGCACGCTGCTCTGGCTTGGACAGCTGAGCGCAGCGGGAAACTGGCTCTGGGGCTGCCTCCTTGACAGCGGGCGGGGAGGATGGAACTTTACTCCCCACCCACTGCCAAGGAGGCGGCCCGAGAGCCCGTTTCCCGCCGCACGCAGTTCTCGCCTTCACTCCATAGGACGCACAGAGATTTTCCCTTCCATTTTAGGAGGGGAAAGTGCGTCCTATGGAGCATCAAGACCATAATAAACACCTTTCTGGAAGCATCTTAGGGCTTTGTCCCGTGTTTTCCCATTTTACTTTTTTTGTTCAAATGAGTACTTTCCTAAACTACTGAGTTGTGGAAATGTGTTACCACATTTTTATCTATCCCGTTTACTGCTATTATTTCCTTAGGGAGCCGGAACTTGCTGTGAACTGCCACAGGTTTCCTCTTGTCCAAATATCCCTTTTGTTGCAAAAGTAATTGGGAGAGTTTCCAGATGTTTTACGGCTTCTTCCCAAGCTTTGTTGCTGCTTGCTATCAGAAACCTAGACTTACCATTAATCCCACTGAGTGCAGCTGGCCACAAAGGCAACCAGTGTTTCTGTTATGTGCTGAAGCCTATCACTGAGTACATTGTGTTCTTCTGTGTACACTTTGAGATTCAGTTGCATGAAGTATTTTACAAAACAATTAGAATCGGATCTCTCCTCGGTCATTATTTTAAAAGTGACCTTTCCAGAATCATGTGCATTAAGAGCCAGATTTTGGAATTTACTCGCACAGTTGCACAGACTTTGTCCAGGCTTTGAATGACATCTTGCACAGCTCAGAAGGGTGGTGGGAATAGGTGATTGGCTGATAGGAGTGGTAAACCTATTGACGACTGTTAATGACTGTTAACGACTGCAATTGGTCTTGCGGGAATTTTCAACAGTTGTCAACAGTTGTCAACAGGTTTACCACTCCTATCAGCCAATCACCTATTCCCACCACCCTTTTGAGTAATAACCCTCCCCACCCTCTGACTATACATAAGGGTCTGGTGACTTCTGTTTCGGTGTATCTGAAGAAGTGTATATGCACACGAAAGCTCATACCTATGACAAACTTAGTTGGTCTCTAAGGTGCTACTGGAAGGAATTTTTTTTTAATTTTTCACAGTTTGCTTTTGCATTTGCAACAGGTACAGCTTGATCTGAACAAGTTAGCCTGACTTTGGAGAATCAAGGGAGATGCCTTAAACTAATGAATGCCTTTTCTGCCTCCTGGCATGTCTCCTAGTTGAACGGGCAAAGGCAAGTTCCTTTGCTCAGCTGACTTTATAGGTGGGGGGGGGGGAAATACCAGTGTTGAAACTACAAAACCTGTTTTTCAAGGATGATACTTCATTTACAGGAGCTGATTCTCCCCTCCCCCCCCTGCAGGTATCATCCACTGTATTTACTCAGCTGATATTGGGAGGAAGTGTGTGGTTGCAATGTACGTTGCAGGCAAAATGAAGTTATTTCAAATAAGCCATCATGATGCTGGTGGGGAATGAATTCTGCTTTCTGGAATTCATGGCTTCAGTGGCTAACATGGGCTGGAGACTAGACCGAAGCAATGACCCAGCAATGACTAAGCCTCTTGCGGATGTGGGATTGCATAGCGTGAGAACAGAACATATCTTCTAGGAGGGTTCAGTGTGGCTGTACCGCACCCAGGCCCCTCTCCTTGAGCCTATTCTCCTCCCCACCAACAAACCTTGAATTCTTCCTATCTGAAAGGCCTGCAGTGTTAAAACAAAATGGTCAAATAGTATCGAAACACATCCCCAGTCTTTTGTGAGAAAGAGAAAGAGCCTTTCCAGATACAGGTTACAGACTCTGCTAACCCAGAAGTAGTACCTTGGGCTAAGATCTTTGCCCCAGGATGAGAACAGAAATCGCACGGCGGTGGCGGCGGCATGGCAGCAGCGGGAGGCCCCATTAGCTAAAGTGGTACCTGAGGTTAAGAACAGTTTCAGGTTAAGAACGGACCTCCAGAACGAATTAAGTTTGTAACCAGAGGTACCATTGTATATTATAATACATTGTATCCCATCCTTTCTCCAAGAAGCTCAGGAGTTCTTATCACAATATTTCTGACACGTAAGCCAGGGTGAGAAATAGCAACTGATCTGAGGTTCCCCAGAGAGTTTAATGGCTGAGCAGAATGTGCCTTCAATTTGCCTTAGTCCAAGCCCAGCACTCTGTCACTTCTATTGACTATTGACTATTGACAATCAGTGCCTAAACATAACCCTCATATCAGTTGCCGGCTTACTGTATTTCATACTCCTCCACCTTTAGGAGCGACAGTTTTTCTTTGGGCGATTAGCGGGGGAGTTTGCAAGCTGCACACACAGCCTCTCATATTCTGTCTTTCTCTCTCTCAAAGAACTCTCACCCACCTGGAGATTCAAGTGTTTGCCCTGTGGGCAGGCAAACCTGGAGACTTCAGGTCGTCAGCCCTGGCAGTGTGGCAGCTGAAGTTGCTGCTTCCACTTTGGGGCAGGTCTGATGTGACCATTAGGGATTTGCACCATCCATCTCCTACGTAGAATGACCTTTTGTACTGGTGTGACTTTGGTATCATTGGTCATATGCAAAAACAAAAAAGGCCTTTCTTCTCTTTGGTAAGGTTGGTAATAACTTTACTGCCATGGTTTTACACCAGAGTAGCAAGCATTTTGATACTAAGCAATGACCGCTCCCCACATCAAATGCGTAGTCGCATGCAGCCCCCAGATCCCATGCGGCTCCTGGCTTCATCCTCCCCAGGCTGGATACCTGGAGGTCTCCGCCTACCTCAGCCAATCGCCCAATCCCGCCTGGGGAGGCATTGCCAGGGGATCAGCCAGGTAGGGGGAGGGACCGCCCTGCCCACACAACAGAGGGTGGATCCTATCTGCGAATCGGCAGTTGGCTCCAGAGCTTCTCCCACCCTGCCCTCCCTCAGTTAAGCCTTCTTTTGCAGGTTAATCTCTTCTCCACAGGTATGCGGGCGCTGCTATGTCATGATCGCTCTTGAAGGGCTGGAAAGGAATTTTCCTGCATTGGCAGGTTTTGCCTTCCCCGTAGCAAAACGTTACAACTTTGGCAGTTTGAGGCCTTGGGTGGAATCCTTTAGTCTATCTTCCCTAAATGGGGGGGAGGGGCATGACGCAGTGACCCACGCCCCCCTTGCGGTGGCAATCCCAGGGTTCCCCGTTAAAGGGATCTTGAGGGGAGGCATTGGCCATACGCTGAGAGGTTGTCATTCATCGCTCTCCCTTGCGACGGTGGCAAAATGGGGGAGGGGCTCTCTGCTTGAACATATGTTCTCCAGAGCCAGCCCAACCCCCACACATTCTGGATAACCCTGATGTCCCCCAGATCCCCGGCTGGGGACTGGGTAGGGTAAATGCCCAATGCCTGAGCCAAGGTCTCCCTACATCTGAACCTTAATAAAGTTGTGGCCAATTTTAATCCCATAGCACGTTGTCTTGAGTCATTATTCCACTCGGGAGTCGCCTGGGGTTTGGGGGGGACTCCGCCTGTCCACGCAAACATACCTTCTTCCTCCTACCCTACTTGCATTATAGCTGGAGTGGCTCGTAGATGGCATGTAAATATTGGCTCGTATTAAAGTATACTGCAATATTTATTTTGCAGGTGTTCTGTCAGATGAAGGCACTATTCAGTACGCTGAGTAAAGTCCAGATTTCTAAAGCAATCTCTTGCCTTTGCTATTACTATTTGGAATTGGAGAAAGGGATCCTTGTGCTTTGCTATAACAATGGGAAAGACCTCTCTTAAGACTTTGTTTCCTCCAGGGAGCAGGATCTGAAGTGCCCACATGAAGCTGCCTTATTCTGATTCAGACCATTGATCGGTTTAGCCTGCTGTTCTTTACTCTGACTGGCAGCAGTTTCTCTTTGCAAAGCCACCAAACCCCATCTGCTGCAAGAGCAGGCAGCATGATGGAGCTCATGTACTGTGCTTAGGGAGGGCACACTGTATTAACTCATTAAAGGGGAATGACGCGAATCAAGTCTTCTACAACTTTTTGATATAACCGACCCATCTTTGCCCATATTATGAACAAGGCCACATGTTTCCTACAGTTTCTCAATTGCTTTCATCTCTTTTAAAAGTGTCCAGAACAGTGCTTTTCATACACATAGCCACGTGTTTGAGCAACACCCACAATTGCATTCCAGGGGCATGAGCAATAAAGTTGCGCAAACTTGCCTTGTAGCATTCATCATAAGCCACAATGTTTAAATTCTCTTCGGTCTGGGCAGTCATGCACAGTTCTCACATAAAACACCAAATATGCACCACACATTGCTAAGCGCTCCCCGCCCAAGCGAATGAACTCTTACGGGAAACAAGGAAGCAGACTTTTAAAATAAATCAACACTTTTGTAAGAATTCATCGTAGCACTTTTACAGATGGATATCTAAGGTGCACTGGGTAACTGCCTTTGGTCCCTCCCCCCTCCCCCTTTAGGATTGCAGCCTTTGGGTTTTGTTCAGCATCCATTAAACTCAAACTGCTACATTTTTTAAAGATTTGCAAAACATGCCCCAAGCATGGGAGCCAACTCCTAGGCGCCATAGGGGCTTTGACCCCCCACAATAAAATATTTGAGGGGGCTGGGTGCCCACAAAGTTGATGGGCATTCCCATTCAAATGGTGTGTGTGCACTGCATCATGTGATCGATTGTGAGGGGCAGGGCTTACCTGGAATATTTTATTCAAGTTGGCACACCTCGCTCCAAGAGAGGCGGGTTTATGATGCTACAAGCCTGCAGCCAATCCGTACTAAACTCAGCTAGTGTCTCTGCAACGTGCAGGATTGGTTTTACCTGAGCTTGATCAGGTTTTACTTGATAAATTCCAAGGAAGCCTTAGAGAAAGAAAGGGAAACCAAGAACTACAGGGGAACCGTATCTCTTTAACTCAACTCGGCCATTTATCCTAATAGCCGGGAGGGCATAAATGATTTGCTGAATTAGCCATTTGGATAATAAATAAGAGTGCTATTTACATAGATTATGGTGTCCAGTGGGTATAACAACAGCAGAACTGAGAACATAATCCAAAGTTCCTACCCTGCGTGGCCCCAAGGCCTGCTAACCGAGATAACACACAGGAGACAGAAATGTAGAAAGAGCAGAAGAAAAATCAGCCGCATTGTATGAATAATAAAGCACGGTTGTTTCTGATAAGGCCTCCAGTATTATCGTTATGGCTGAGCGGTTAAATACACTGGGGGAACACAGTGAAATCTGAATATCGAAGGATGGAGATAATGGGAATTCTATAGTATTTTCTGCCTCAGTGACAAGGATGTAAAGGAAGCCTCTGCAAACTTCCGAGAGTAGTAAACAGTGTGTGTCTGTCTGTTGCAGACAACAGTACTTGGTGCTCCAGAGAACAGGCACAGAAGTCTTGTGTGCCAAACTATCACAAGACTGTGAATAATGGGATAACGCCCCTTTCTCCCTGCGCATATGATTAAGAAACAAGCAGGTTGGCACAGGCTCTTGAGTGAAATCAGGGGGTCCAGAACAAACTGTGCTGTTTATCTTCGCAAGTAACCAGGTCAGATGAAATCGGTGGTATGTGAAGAGCTTATGCTGCTAAGTGAAATGTGCAGCTATTCTGCTCATGGGACTCTTTCCCTTGTGATTTGTTAGCAAAGATGGCTTGATCTAATAATTTATGCTGCAGCATACATCGATACACCCACATGCATACGCTGCACCCAAGATCTATGTAGCATTAATTAAGGATATAGTATTAAAGCTGATGAATTTAATTAAATTCAAATACAATTTGTATATTCAACAAAAGTGCCCTTTTTAAGGTGCTGGAGAGTGAGAATTTTGGCTCATGTTTAGAAGGAACACCCTCTTGTATGTCTTCTTTTCATTTACCAATGCATCAACACACTTGAACATTCAACTGCCCGTACCTATTTTTAAATCCCTCCCCCACTTATTAAAATTTGCTCTGACTGGGAGCTGAAGAGCGGTTTTCCTCAGGGAAAGTGTGGATTAGCCCTAAGACGAAAAGGCTGTTTCACATTCTTAGACCAGGGTTCCTATTTGGCAAAGAGGCTCTTTTTAGACCAGATGGTGTCCACCTCTCTGCGTCTGGGAATGATGTCTGGTTAATGGACACACAGGACTTCACAGCCCCTTGAATCTCACTTGCCCATTAGGAATGCTTGGAGAGGGCTAGTAAATTCTGCTTTAACAGGAGAGTAAGGGAAACATTTCAATAGGCGTTTTTTAAAAGCAGGCAGCAGCCTGATGCATAACCTTGAAGGCTGATGTTTTGCTCACAGATAGTCAAACCTAATGATACGTTCACAGCATGTTTTGATAGTAGTGAAGGACACCATTTGGAAATTAATTCACAAGAAGTGAAGCTTCTTGCTTCATAATATAACAATGGAATAAAAAGCTTTAGATGGAAAGGGGGGCACCCAATTGAGTAAAATGCCCTTGCTTGTTGTCTAGATGCTTCATCAAAAAGTCTGACCTCAGGAAAATTCCTCCCAATAGCATCAACATTCCCATCTGCTTCATTTTCTATTTGTGATATTTGAAATTCCTCTCTGACAGCTTTCCTACTTGGACAAAGAGGCCACACACCCATCACCCCCCAAAAACCTACCAGAAGTTTAACTTGTTGAGAGCCTTCTTGGTACACATGAAAGTGACCGCAGGTCTTTAGCCCACTGGAATTCACTGAGACTTGAATCCACAAGGCATTTGCACTTTTCCAGCGTCTTCTGAACTGTACAAATGTTTACTCTGGAGTATGTCCCATTGAGATCAATGATGCTTACACCCAAGTTGGTGCGCAAGGGATTGCTATCTTAATCTGTGGGGGGGGGGGGAAGGCATGCAACACTCAAACTATATTTTATTGTTATTGAGAAAATCTTCCCCAGCTAACAAAATCACTCAGGATTGGATTGTTGCTTGGAATGTAGTTGTCTTGCACAGATGTCATGGGTATCTGTTGATTCGAAGCATCTGTTATGTTGTATGTCACAATTCTCTCTTGCACCATAATGGAACTTTACCTGTGATGTTTTTAAACAATAAAGGTTTCATTCAGGGGCCTTTTTCAACCATAGCTTTCTGTTAGCCTTCAAGGCCAGTTGGTTCACTTGAGCCAAGGAGCTGCTGTAACAGGCAGCCTTTCCATCTTTCCTCTTGAAAACATGCACAAAGGTGTCCTATTATTCCTAATACCCCTGCCATGTCACTAAAGAACACACAAGATGAATTTTGTGGTTGGCCGTCCCAATAAGTTTGGAGTCCAGTTGGTTCTGGAATTGTACTGAAGTGATGTAGAGCAAGATAATTCTGATGTGGAATGGGTGCTTGACCAGCAAAACTGACACCATTCTCCTCCCCCACACCTTGGGAATGCTATAGCTCTGGACTTCCTGCATCAGGAAGGAGTTTGGACCAGATGGACTAAAAGCATCACCTCCATTTCTTTGATTCTACACGATGAGAGCAATGAAACAGATAGGGAGACAACCCTATCTGCCCATGTGCTGTAAGACACATACTAAATATGGCCAGCAGCCATGCTATATGCAGGTCTGTGAAGTGGTGGCGGTAATGGCCAAGAAACCATTCATCTCCACTCCATCCACCTGATGTTTTCCAAGTGGTGAGAAGGGAGATCTACTAGCTTGTGAAGCCTCTTTAAGTCACTGTGATGCTTTTTCTCAAAATCTTGCTGGTAAAGGGGTTTTCACTTGTCGCCTATGACATCTGTTGCCATTGCTTGGATCATTTCAAGCTTGCTTGATTGAGGATGTGAACATAGTGATAAAAGCTACCACCTGTTCTTTAGATCCATGTGTGTGTCTTGGCTGATCTTAGGTCTTGGGATTTCTTGGAATATAAGTCATGATAGCACATCTTCCCTGAAAGGCAGCTTGCTCTCTATTACTTTGCAAAGTGCAGCCACAGCATGACATTGTGTGCATTTTTAGGGGAAGCCAACCAGACAGGAGAACATTGCTTGGGCACATACTGAGTGATTCTAAGTCCTTTCTTATAGTAAGAAGCTGAGAACTGGGAGGCAAGGATTAGTGTGTAAGCCACAATGTTGCCTGCTCTTTTAGTTCGGCATAGAGACTTTCCTAGATGTCCATCGAAAAATCAAAACCTATTACTGTTCGAGTCAATCCTTGACCTTTTAACACCTATCGACTATCATTTGTAAAAAGCTGTCTGTTTTAAACCAGCATTTGTTTGTTTGTAGTGCAGTGAGGATGCAATAGTCAGCAATTTACACAGACCAGTCATTGATATTTTCTTAGACAAATGTTTGACTTTTAATTAAGCCTTGGAGTGTACACTGATCTTAAGGCTTTATGTCTATCTGACACCATTGATTTTCAAGTGGAGAGAAGTGTTTTATTTCGCCCGTTCCGCTATTCATTTGGCCTGCTGTTATTTTCACAGTCAAACCACTCGTGAAGATTAATATCTGCTCTGCTTGTAGCATTAGCCACCAATAGCTATTTGATTTTCGCTGGTGAGATTCTACAATAAGAGCAGAAGCCTCTGAAGTTTAGGAAATTATGAATGATGCGCAGAGTGGATAGGTTAGTTACCCTTTCTCAAATAGGGACGAGTGAATTGATCAAGTTTGTTTTTTCGGTTTTCTATCTGAAATTCATTACACCAGGTTTTGGGGGGGGTGTGTGTCAGGTTCTCTGGAAAATTCACTAGAATTTTAGCGCAAATTTCTCTTAATATATAGTGGCCAGATGAAGCTTTTGCCTGGCCTTGCTAGGTTTGAATGATGAAATCTGGAAGCAGAGGAGCAAAGGACAGGTCAGGATTTTGGTGGAACTGGAAGCCCTGGCAGATGGCTCACCTGCCACTTCCACTTGCCCTGATGCTCCCCCCCCCCAGGAATAGCAGCTGTTTACCACTGAATCGGGACCAACGTCAATATGGTTTTCTCCGGATTGACATTTGATCCAGTTTAGAGGGTTTTCCAGCAGAAAGTCGCAGCGCAAAGGCAAAAACCTCTCAGGTCCAATGCTCAGAAAATGTGGGACAAGCAGAAAACCACTTGGACCCATTCTTTCTACGCAGGGGGCAAGCAGAAGTGCAGATGTGCCCAGAGATGAGCAAGTTTAGGACGGAGATACCTTAAAATAGAAAGCTACCTTCGTTGGGCAAATTCTGTGGTTTTGTTGTTTAGTCGTGTCCGACTCTTTGTGACACCATGGACCAGAGCACGCCAGGCACTCCTGTCTTCCACTGTCTCCCGCAGTTTGGTCAGACTCATGTTCAAGGACACTGTCCAACCATCTTGTCCTCTGTCATCCCCTTCTCCTTGTGCCCTCAATCTTTCCCAACATCCAGGGAGCCTTCTTTTCTCATGAGGTGGTCAAAGTATTGGAGCCTCAGCTTCAGGATCTGTCCTTCCAGTGAGCACTCAGGGCTGATTTCCTTCAGAATGGATAGGTTTGATCTTCTTGCAGTCCATGGGACTCTCAAGAGTCTCCTCCAGAACCATAATTCAAAAGCATCAATTCTTCGGCGATCAGCCTTCTGTATGGTCCAGCTCTCACTTCTCACTTCCATACATCTGTGGTTTACTGGTTTCCTAATCTGTAAGCTGTTAGAGCTAGCTTCATGGATGGACAAATGAAATAAGGAGACCAAGCATAGTATTTTTGTTTATGGACTCACAGACCACACAATCACATGCCCCCCCCATGGCTCTGCTATATAGCATCCCTTGTTCCTGCTGCTTCCTCCTCCCCGCACATTTGTCTGGGGACCAGACTTATTCAGACATACTTATTCAACATGGGAATGGGCTCTTGTAACCCATTAGATCCTGGAGGAGATCAATTGTGTGGAAAAGGGACTGGATTATGCCTTTCCCTCCTCTCCATGATGGATCCACCACCCCTCCCCAGCACTAGCTTGGAACTTGCATTTAAGGAATCATTGGAGCAGACAGATTTCCAGCATTCTTGTGGAATAGGTATCTGCTTCTTTAACTTCCCAAATCTGACATCTAAATTGTCAGTGGCCCTCCGCCACCCAGGTTCACCTCTGCCACATTTTCCTGTGGGCTTTTCTTTCTCATCTACTTGCCTGTCACTGCTGATTGATGTAACAAGGCAAACCTCATTAATTTATGCATAGCTGTTAATGTTTCGCTGGGTATCAAAAAGTACCTCAGGTCCTCTTGCATGAGAAATCTGTTAGTTTGAATCTGACACTCCCTCGAGTCTTGCAAATCAAAATCTATTACTTTCCTATGCTCAGCTTTTAAGGTTCCCAGGCATCTAGGCCATAAAGTGATACCTGTTTTTGTTTTATTTTGGGGCCTGATCCAGAGTGCTTGTGCTTACCTTTAGGGTGCTGGTCCTGAATGTTCATGCAGCTGCAATATCTGTGGTTGTGCCTTCTCTCACATGGACCTCCCTGGGTACTAAGATCAGCTGATGCACAGCCTAACTCTGCACCCCTTCGATTTCTACTGAGAGCTGCAGGGTCTTTTATGCAGTGACCCCCCCTTTCAAAAGTGATTAACTTCTCCCTCCACATTGGTGATCTTGCCTCCCAGAAAATGTTTATGTTTATGTTGCTTTTGTACTTGTCCCCACCTCTGTTCTTAAGCTGGGTGCTGCTCTTTTGTGTCTTTGACTTGTGATATCTTGCTGATATCTGGATATTTTATTTACCTGCATAGACCCTCGTTTAACCAAAGGTCAGTACAAACAATGATCCATCCATCTATTGTGTTTTTATGTGCTGCTCTGCCTAAATGCACTCCAGTTATAAAATATGACTCCTTTATTTACAAACGCCTGTCAATGCATGCGTACCCTCCTATGGGAAAAGTTTTTGGTGCTGTTCCTTTACAAAAGAAACACAGAGAAACCAAAACACAGATCTGTTATAGACATTGTTGTGTATGTATAGGCAAGCTATTCAATTTCTCACTCCATGAGCACATTATATGCAAAGTGAGAAGAAATAATTCCCCAAACTTTCAGCAAAACTCCAAAGGAGTGAATGTCTTGATCAGGGGTCAGCAAACTTTTTCAGCAGGGGGCCGGTCCACTGTCCCTCAGACCTTGTGGAGGGCCGGACTATATTTTTGGGGAAAAATATGAACGAATTCCTATGCCCCACAAATAACCCAGAGATGCATTTTAAATAAAAGGACACATTCTACTCATGTAAAAACATGCTGATTCCTGGACCGCCCGCGGGCCGGATTTAGAAGGCGATTGGGCCGCATCCGGCCCCTGGGCCTTAGTTTGGGGACCCTGGTCTTGATTGTGTCAATCATTTTGAGGTGCTGGGATGGAAGCTTCTATAGAACAGCAGAGAATCATTACTGAGGCAGCTGCATATGTCAATATACATTTTTAAAAAGTCTGTTGGAAATATTTGCTGGAAACACCATTAATATTAACATAAACACCATTTACATTTCTAGAAAGGAAAATATGAAAGACATAGCAAGTCGTTCTGAATATCTCTAAATTTAAAGAGTGAATAACTATAGATTGCTTTCATTTCTTCCTCTTTTCTAGACCTGTGTCATGCCAAATGTCAGAAATCCCTATCTGGAATATGTTCTTCAAATGAGCCTAATAAACTTGTGACCCTCCCAGATATTGCTGAGTTCCCACCGCCATCAACCACCAGCCAGCATGGATGATGGGAGTTGTAGTCCAACAACATCTGGGAGGGTCACTGGTTCTTCGCCCCTGCACAAGTCACACTTTATGCAGTAGAAAGTTACCAACCGGTACCAGTACACAGCTGTTTGCTATGGTGGTGCAGCACAAAGTGTGAAGAGAAGGCGCGTGTCCGTAATCCGATGAACACACACCACACATTGGCCAGTCACAGCTTTTCAGTCCATCTCACCTCTCCTTGTCTTTGGAGACATTTGTTTCCCCTGAGGCTCTTTACAGCTTTCATTGCAAAATGTGCAGCAAACATGTCCATCAAATAGATGCGGTGGGAAGGTAAACAGCATTTCCGTGCGCTCTGGTTTCCGTCACAGTGTTCTGTTGTGCCAGAAGTGATTTAGTTTAGTCATGAGCTGGCTGCATGACCCGGAAAGCTGTCTGTGGACAAATGCTGGCTCCCTCGGCCTGAAGGCAAGATAAGTGCTGCAACCCCATACAGTGGTACCTCAGGTTAAGAACTTAATTCATCCCGGAGGTCCGTTCTTATCCTGAAACTGTTCTTAACCCGGGGTACCACTTTAGCTAATGGGGTCTCCCACGATTTCTGTTCTCATCCTGAAGCAAAGTTCTTAATCTGAGGTACTATTTATGGGTCAGCAGAGTGGGTAACATGAAGCGTCTGTAACCCGAGGTACCACTGTAGTTGCCTTTGACTGGACTTAACCATCCCGGGGTCCTTTCCTTTTTTCCTTTACCATCAAATAGACCCAAACAATGTACCCATTTAAATCACTGAAGGCATTGGTTGTCAGCATCAACACAGTTTAGGATTGCTGAGCTTTTTAAAGACAGACTCCTTGAGCTCCCCCTCCCCCAACACCCAAAAAACGCAAATTTCAATTGGCTTGCCTAAGATCCAGGACAAAGCACCACCTTTCAGAAATTCCCCCCAGATGTCAATTCCACCTTAGAAATCCCAGGAATGTCCAGGAAAATCCAGGTGTACGGCAGCCCTAACACAGTTTGAATCTAGCTAATGGGCACCACATTGACTAGCACAGCTTAGTTTCTCTTACGGCTGCCATTTTCACACATTTCACACCTAATAGCAGGACATCTGATTCACCAAAATTTTAGCTTTTGATTATTCTCTAGGTAGGACATGGTGACATCAGAGATAAATCTCAGGATCTGACAGTAACTGGACTACAACCCTGCATAAAACGAAAGAGAGCACTTATATCCAGACACACTCGTAAAGCTAATAATCTACACCAGTGGATTTTATTGAGGCCTAGTGTATACAAAACAAAAAAACAAAACAAAAAACCTTTAAAAAACCTGATCAAATCATTCCTGGACTACAGCCCCTAGGCTGCAGCTGAGTGTTTGAATGTCCCCTCTGAAAAACAAAAGCAAAACATCTCTACAATATTAAGGAGAAGGCTAGGTTGCAATATTTCACTCTGATTTTTTTTAAAAAATGTAATTTCCCCCAGTCGTCATCTGGAGTAAAGCAGTCCAAGAATAGTTTGTCATACGATCTGCTGTTTGTGTAAACTGTCTGATTGGTTCATTTAGAAATAATGAAAACTAAGAAAAAATCAGAAGTATAAAGTCTCCTAGGGAGGCTTTCCCCGTGATTCTGGAAAACTGGGAAGAGCTAAGTAGACTTAGAGGCTTTTTTAAAAAATGCAGCTCTATAGCCTGCATCTCTGGACATGAAAATAGGTGGAAAAAGTATATTGTTATCCATGGGCAGAGAGGGGGGTGCTGAATTAACTACTAGAAAAAGGTCCACCGACCCAACACTGCAATATCTAAAATGGATTCTTTAATGCCATGCCCTTTTCTCTTTGACAGTGTCTGATGTCCTGTTCAGCTCTAGCTGGAATGTTTGTCCTTAAAAGAGCAGGACAGGATCATTCAGGGTTCCCCTGCCCTTTTCCTACGCATCCAAGCTGTGATGTGTCTATATCCTCTTCTAAAACTCTTCACATTGATTGCTAATATCACAAATATGAATGACACTGCATTTTGCTGCCTCCTCTGTATAGCTGAATCTTCAGTCACTAGCTGTTTTTGTGAGATTGCAAGGGGAGATAAGTCTCTGGCCCCTTGAAGAACCCAAGAACTATAGGAGGCTGTCACCAGATAAACCTGTTCCCGCACGAGCTGTCCAGGATGTGGTGCTGGCAGAGGGCAGGCAAAAATGGCATGGCAGATAAAACTTCAATATGGTGTCCGGCCCTCCCAACACACTAGGGACAGTAATGGCCAATAGGAAGGAGGCACCTGATGTTAGGTCAGTCTATTGGTCCACCAGTTTTGTCTTCTGTATCCCCAACCTGGCCCCCCTCAGCATCAGAGAAGGGGGAGAACCTGTGAGCCTGAAAATGTCATTTGTCTCCAACTCCTAAATCTCTTAGATTAAGGTTACCAGATTTTTTTTCAATGAATCCAGGGACACTTTCCCATTTCAATGGATTTTGTATGGGGACTGATCTGTAAATCTGGGGACTGTCTCCGGGAAACGGGGACGTCTGGTAACCTTATCTTAGATCAATTGGGTACCTGATTAACATTTTATTAGGTCTTGTTCCTGATCAATCACTGCCTGTTCAGACCCCATGAATGTATATGTGAATTTAGAATTTATTTATTTTTTGCACTGACCTGCATCACTTTATACACACACTCCCATTGAACTGCATTTGCCATTTCACCTCCTGTTCACTCAGTTTGGAGGGGTAGTTTCGGAGCTCTTCACAATCCCTTTTTGTTTTAGCAACCCTGAACACTTTAGGGTCATCAGGAACGTAGCCACCTTGTCGCTCATCCCTAACTCTTGAATGTTTATCAGCAAGTTTAAAAGCACAGAATACTGATCCTTGAGGGACTCTGCTTTCTATATCTCTCCATTTGTTCCTATTCACTGCTTGCTGCTACTTAAACCAATTCCTGATCTGCAAGAGGACTTCTCTTATTCCAGGATTGCTAAGCTTTCTCATGATTCTTTGGTGAGGTACCTTGTTGAAAGCTTTTCAAAAGTCCAAGTACACTTATATCCCGGGCTTTTTAAATAGAAAAAGAGGTGCCAGAACTTGTTTTTTAGAAGGAGCACCCACCCACAGCAGCCACTTTCAGAGCCGTCAAAATGGCAAAATAACCCCATCACCTTATTCCGCTGCCCTCAGACTCCGCCACACCAATTGTTGCGCTGCCCCGATTGCCGTGATGCTTGCCACCTCTGACACACAGCCACGAGCATCATGCCAACTGCTGCTTCCACATGAGTGCCATGCCGCCAGCCGCGCAGCCCCAAGGAAGGAATGCAGTGCTAAAGAGGTGCCGGAACTCAGTTCCAGTGATTTCTGGCTGAACCCCACTCCCCCCCGGCTTATATCTTTATTTATTAAAATAAAGGGGGGTTGTATACCATTGTGTACCAAATTATATCTTTCTTTATTAAAATAAAGGGTGGTTGTATACCACCCTTCATCCAAAGCACAGGGCAGTCCACAACATAAAAAGAGAATACAAAATATATAATAAAACAAAAACAAATGAATTACGCCTCCTCCCACGAACACATTTTAAAGGCCATATTAATCAGCCAAAGGGTTGATTATGTTGTTGTTGTTGTTGTTGTTGTTTAGTCGTTTAGTCATGTCCGACTCTTCGTGACCCCATGGACCATAGCATGCCAGGCACTCCTGTCTTCCACTGCCTCCCGCAGTTTGGTCAAACTCATGATCGTGGCTTCGAGAACACTGTCCAACCATCTCGTCCTCTGTCGTCCCCTTTTCCTAGTGCCCTCAATCTTGCCCAACATCAGGGTCTTTTCCAGGGAGTCTTCTCTTCTCATGAGGTGGCCAAAGTATTGGAGCCTCAGCTTCACGATCTGTCCTTCCAGTGAGCACTCAGGGCTGATTTCCTTCAGAATGGATAAGTTTGATCTTCTTGCAGTCCATGGGACTCTCAAGAGTCTCCTCCAGCACCATAATTCAAAAGCATCAATTCTTCGACGATCAGCCTTCTTTATGGTCCAGCTCTCACTTCCATACATCACTACTGGGAAAACCATAGCTTTAACTATGGGGACCTTTGTCGGCAAGGTGATGTCTCTGCTTTTTAAGTTGCTGTCTAGGTTTGTAATTGCTCTCCTCCCAAGAAGCAGGCGTCTTTTAATTTCGTGACTGCTGTCACCATCTGCAGTGATCAAGGAGCCCAAGAAAGTAAAATCTCTCACTGCCTCCATTTCTTCCCCTTCTATTTGCCAGGAGGTGATGGGACCAGTGGCCATGATCTTGGTTTTTTTGATGCTGAGCTTCAGACCATATTTTGCGCTCTCCTCTTTCACCCTCATTAAAAAGGTTCTTTAATTCCTCCTCACTTTCTGCCATCAAGGTTGTGTCATCTGCATATCTGAGGTTGTTGATATTTCTTCCGGCAATCTTAATTCCCACTTGGGATTCATCCAGTCCAGCCTTTCGCATGATGAATTCTGCATATAAGTTAAATAAGCAGGGAGACAATATACAACCTTGTCGTACTCCTTTCCCAATTTTGAACCAATCAGTTGTTCCATATCCAGTTCTAACTGTAGCTTCTTGTCCCACATAGAGATTTCTCAGGAGACAGATGAGGTGATCAAGCACTCCCATTTCCTTAAGAACTTGCCATAGTTTGCTGTGGTCGACACAGCCAAAGGGTTGATTATAGAGAAATGTTTATACCAAAAGATATGTAATGGAGGCACCAGGCAAGCCTCCCTGCTTGTTGACACACTAAAAAAACAACAACCTGTTAATAGGTTTGTAAGAAAGAACCTCCCTTGGAGAATCCCCTTGAAGGAGCCATGCTGGCTGTGCCTCAGCAAGGCTTGTTCTTCTATATGTCTGGTTATTTTATCTTTAGCAATGCTTTCCGACAATTTTCCGGGACATATGCTATGCTAAGCAGCCTGTATTTTCCAGAATCCCCCCCCCCCCGATCTCTTTTTAAAAACTGGTGTCGAATTGGCTACTTTCCTGTCCTCAGGTTATGGAGGCTGATCTGAGGGACAAGTTACATGTTTCTGATAGTAGATCAGCAATTTCATGTTTGACTTCTTTGAGAACTCTTGAGCGGATGCCATCTAGACCCGGTGATTTGTCGGATTTTATGTCACGACTATCTGCCTCAGCTCCTTGGAAGCATTGTCAGGTGCATTTTTCCCCCACATGGATGAATTGTTAAACAGTGTCTTTATTCATACGAGGTATACGGAGCTATACACCCAAATTCCATCAGCATCCTGTATTATGTGCCGTCCTTGGGAGACAAAAGCTAGCTTCACTGTTAACATTGTCCTTTCCCCTATCCAACACCCACAGAGTCTCATGAAAAGGCTGTGATGGAAAACAGGATTTCATTTCCCATCACTTCCGTGCTTTGAAGGATTCCGCACAGTCACGCCACAGGTAAGAGCAGTTCTGTTTCGTTTTGTTTTAATTAAGGGTGACGTTTAGCCAGGCTGTGTTTATTTACAATACAATTATTGTTCTTTGATCTTTAAGACTTTTAGGAAGTAGTCATAGGTCAGTGCTAGAAGTCTCCAATCCATGGCTTCTCTAGTTACAACGATCATTTGGCGGGTGACGGGGAAGATCTTTTTTTGCCTGGATACTTGCTGCCAGTCAGAGTAGACAATACTAGGCTAGACGGACAAACACTTTGAGCTGGTGCAAGGCAGTTTCCAGATTCCGCTCTAAGAGCTGAATTCAACAAACTGTGTGAATTAAGCAAGTGTATATATACATGCTTATTTTGTGCATTTCTGCTTTGTTTACTTTACTTACTTACTTATTTCATATTTCAGAGTTTGGGTCCTGGGGTTTTTGCTAGTTATGCAGTGAAATGCTCAGAGCGCTGTCTAAAACTTCACTTTTCGACACCCAGAAATCTATTCAAACGACAAAAACGAACCACCATGAATTTTACTGAAAATTTAAAACATACTGAGGGCACAATCCTGTGCACATTTACCTGGGAGTAAGTTCCTTGAACTAAGGGTGCTTACTTCTAAGTAGACATGTACCGGCTCGCACTTCAAATATGCCAGAAAGGAAGGGAGATAATCTGACAGATCACAGTTGATTTTACCATGAAAACACCTCTGTATAGCATAAATGCTGAAAGAGGAGAGTTTCGTTATGTAATGAAGAATTTGAGTCTGTTTGAATTGCTGAGTTGGGTGATGCTGGGGAGACTGTGAACATTATGTTATGTTAAGATGTATTTATTGATTTAAAACTGTCTGTTCAAGAGCCCGAGGCAGCTGAAAGTAGCAGATTTTAAACAAATGGCATAAAAACAAAGTAAAATAGCACAATGAGACAGAAAACAGCAAAATCTCTATAATTGTATTAGCTGACAAGTCACAATAGACACCGTCTTTCCCCAGAAAGCTCCTCACAAAGCCTGGTTTTAACCACAGGGCAGAATGCATGTAATGATGGGATTAGATTGGTTTCATTGGTGAGGACATTCCACAGCTATGGAGTCAGGACTGAAAAGGACTCACTTCTTGTATCTACCTTCTTCTTTGGCGATCACTCGTAGCCGAGTAAGATTGTCTTCCATAAACACGGTTTTAACAATGAGTCTGTAAGTGACTGTGTAGGCCAATTTTGGATCCACATGTCCTTCCGCAGTGGGGACATTGGTTTCCGGGTGGGAGTTGATCACGGTGTGGATTTGCCAAGCATGCCTTCCTCTTAGCACGTTTCTCCCTTGTGTCCTGAGTTCGAGTGTCTTCAAAGCCCATGACACCTTTGGTAAAGGCTGTTCTCCAACTGGAGCACTTGCAGGCCAGTGTTTCCCAGTTGTCGGTGTTTATACTACATTTTTTAAGATTTGCCTTGAAACAGTCTTTAAACCACTTTTGTTGACCACCAGCACTACGCTTTCCATTTTTAAGTTTGAAATAGAGTAGTTGCTTTGGAAGACGATAATCAGGCATCCATCTGCACAACATGACTAGTTCAATGAAGTTGATGTTGAAGAATCATTGCTTCAACACTGGTGATCTTTGCTTCTTCCAGTACACTGATATTAGTTCGCCTGTCTTCCCAAGTGATATGTAAAAATTTTCGGAGACATTATTGATGGAATCTTTCGAGGAGTTGAAGATGTCGTTTATAAGTGGTCCATGTTTCAAAAGCATATAGTAAGGTTGGTAGTACAATAGCTTTGTAAACAAGCATTTTGGTTTCCCTGTGAATGCCCCGGTCCTCAAACACTCTGCACTTCAATCGGGAGAAAACCGCACTCACAGAGCTCAAACGATGCTGGATTTTGGCATCAATGTTGGCCCTAAAGATAACTGCCTAGGTAGGAGAAGTGATTGACATTTTCCAACATTACACCATTGAGTTGGATTTGTGGTGCTGCAGAGGGGTTATTTTGTACTTGTTGGTGCAGCACTTTGGGTTTTTGGATGTTGAGTGATAGGCCAAGCTTTTCGTAAGCTTCTGCAAAGATATTTAGGATGGTTTGGAGGTTATCCTCTGAGTGTACGCACACTACGTTGTCATCAGCATACTGAAGCTCTATGATGAAGTTATGGTAACCTTACTCTTTGCTTTTAGCCTGCTCAGATTTAAAGAGCTTTCCATCTGTTCGATACATGTTTTCTACTCCACTGGGGAGTTTCCCTTTGACAAAGTGCAGGATCATGGCAATGAAAATAATGAATAGAGTTGGGGCAATAACACAACCCTGTTTAACACCTGATCCGACTGTGAATGGTTCACTTTGAGAGCCATTGTTATCTGCGACTGTTGCTGTCATATTATCATGGAGGAGCCGAATTATGTTTACAAATTATTCTGGGCAGCCAATTTTCAGAAGGACAGTCCACAGGGCATTATGATTTAGTGTCGAAAGCCTTAGTCAGGTCAATAAATGCCATATACAGGGGTTAGTTTTGCTCTCTGCATTTTTCTTGAAGCTGTCGAGCAGTGAAAATCATCTGTCCCCCTAGAAAGCCGAAAACCATTTCGGGATTCAGGAAGGATCACCTCGGATATTGTTACAAGACAGTTTGCTAAGATCCTTGCAAGAATTTTGCCGGCCACAGCTAACAGAGAGATGCCTCGATAGTTTCCACAATCAGTTCTGTCACCTTTTTTTTTTTTTTAAAGGAGATTGATAATTTTGGCATGCCTAAAGTCTACTGGGATCTCTTCTCTTTTCCAGATTTTTTCAATGAGCTTGTGAAGTTGATGTGTAAGTTCAATTCCTCCCCCTTTGAAGATTACGGCAGGTATCCCATCAGGTCCACTGGCTTTGTTGTTTTTCATTTGGTTAATAGCTGTACACAACTCTCCCAGATTTGGAGATACTGCAAGCTCATCTCTAACTTGTTTTTGCGGAATTTGTGAGAGGACCTCAGCAGCTACGGGGGAGTTGCAGTTAAGGAGATGTTGGTAATGTTCTTTCCAGTGCAGTGCAATAGCTTCTTTATATTTTAGAAGTGTGATACCGTCTGCTGAGCGTAGGGGGCATATGCTATGATTTATTGGCCCATAGATGCTCTTTGTGGCTTCAGAGAAACTCTGTGCATCATGAGTGTCGGCTAAGTGCTGGATCTCTTGAGCTTTTTTTTAATCCACCAGGTGTTTTTTAGTTCTCTGGTTCTTCTTTGAACCTCAGCCTTAGTGTTGGCATAGGTTTTTTCCTTAGTGGCACAGTTTCAATCTCTTTGCCAGATCTGAAAGGCCTTCCTTTTCTTGTCAATCATGCATTCAATCTCACTGTCATTCTCATCAAACCTGTCCTGGTGTTTCTTAGTTTGGTATCCAATCATTTGTTCACAGGCTGCAATAATGGATGTTTTTAGCTTGGTCCAGTGTTCCTTGATGTTATCAGGGAATTCTGAAAGCAGGTGGTCCTTAAGAGTTGTTTGGAAACAATCCCACTTAATGGGATCTTGAAGGGCTTGAGTGTTTATTTTGTGCCTTGGTTTCCTTCCTTGAAGCCTGTGTTGAGGTATATTCTTGATAGCCATCGTGGAGTGTATTTGTCTGTGATCTGTCCAGCAGTCATCGGCGCTCATCATAGCTCTGGTAAGGAGCACATTACGGCAATCTTTAGCACGGACAATAACATAGTCTAAGAGGTGCCAGTGGTTTGACTCAGGATGCCTCCATGAAGTTTTAAATTTATTTTTCTGTTGAAAGTGTGTGTTGGTAATAACAAGGTTGTGCACTGCACATTTCGTCAAAAGTAAGATTCTGTTCTGGTTGCTGTTGCCAACTCCTTCTTTCCCATAGTCCCAGGCCACGGATCGAAATCTTGCCCAACTCTTGCATTAAAATCACCCAGGAGGATAATTTTATCTTCCTTAGGCGTCTCTAATAGGACGGTATCCAGCTGAGAGTAAAAAATTTCTTTAATCTCTTCATCGGTGTCAGGAGTATGGGCAGGAGTCAGGCTCTGGGGCCTGTAGTGCTTTGCAGGACTGGGGCATGCCTCAACTTGTGCTGGAGAAGCAAGGCGTGGCCACACAGGTGAAGTCCTCAGCTTGTGCTGGAGAGGCAAGGAGTAATCACCCAGGTGAGGCCACTTGAGATCTCACTGCACCTGGTGGCAGGAGCTGGGAGGGATAAAAGCCCAGCATTTCCCTTCAGCTCTTTGCCACAGCAACGCTATCCCTGCCTGGTTGCATCTGGCCTCCTGTTCCTTGGACCCTTGCCTTGTTGCTGCCGTGCTTCTTGGACCCCTGCCTCGCCTTCGCCTTGCTCCTGCCCCGTGGACCTTCGCCTTGCTTCTTGTTTCTGGATCCTTCGCCTTGCTCCTTGGACCTTTACTTCACCTTCGCTTTGCTCTTGCCCCGTGGACCTTCGCCTTGCTTCTTGTTCCTGGACCCTCGCTTTGCCTTCGCCTTGCTTCGTGCCCCGTGGACCTTCGCCTCTGCCTTCGACCCTGCTTCTTCACCACCATCTTGCCTCTGGTCCTGACGCCCGCCGACCGGACCGTGACAATCGGCATCCAGTGTTGGTGCATAAGCGCTTATAATAGTAGCCTGTTGGTTTTTGGTGAGCTTTATTTGAAGGGTTGAGAGTGGGACTTCTGACAGGAGCTTCACAAGGTTGTTTTTGATAGCAAAGCCTACCCCATGTATTCGATGTTCTTGTTGAGATAGACCTTCCCAGAAGCTATGGAGTCAGGACTGAAAAGGACTCACTTCTTGTATCTACCACTACATATCAGTCAACATGGGAACATGGAGGAATATGTACATATTTTTCTGGGTGGAATGCACCCCTGACTGGTAAGACCAGGGGAACTTGGAGGGCATGGCATTTTTGTTTTGAGCAAGATTTTAAGCCAGCTGGATCTGGTGGGGCTACTTTTCTCTATGAGCATCATGTCTTGTTTATCTTCTAGCAACTGTTGTTGCCTGGAAGGATAATGGGGAGATTTCTAGATCCTCGCTGTGCATATTTTAGTGCCAATAAAGCTGCTATTGCAGATCTTTAAGTACAAAGCCAGGGTCTATACATGTCTGAAAATATCTTTTTGCAGCCATAAGGGGCAAAATTTTCCTGTTAGAAAAACTTAATGAAAGCTGAAATTTTCCGGAAACTGAATATCGTCCTGAGTACAAGGTTTTAATGCTTTTTCTGACCTTGCGTACAGTAATGCATACAGTAACCCAGCCCTGGTGGAGCTTCGCGTATCTTCTGTGTGGTTCCTCTAATTCTACATAAGGAACAAAAGCAGATAGGAAGACTGTTCCAGAACCATAAGAGGATAAATTCATTGCCTGCCCCCATGTACTGTTTGCTACACACTTGCCTCTATATTTTCCTACCCTGGAGCTATTTAAAAGCAGGAACTCCTCAAAGTAAATCGCAGGCAACTCCGCTCCTGAATGATTCATGAGAGTGCCATTAAAATGTGCAATCATTTGCTATGCATTCACAATGGTGTAACAATGCAACAGTGCCATCGTTTTGCCATGTCGCAGTAAACTCAGGCTTGCTGGAGTATTGTTTGAAAATATTTGGCATTGCATTTCCAGGTGACTTTCGAATTAGACTTGGATTTTCAAATTTGAATCAGGAGAGGTGTAAAGTGGTGAAATTAGGATCTCACAAATTTAATTTCACACAGATGATCCCAGAAAGGTGACATCTGTTGTACGTTGACAAATACAGAGAAGCATTTTAATGGGATGTAGATATTCTATCCTATGTGATGGATACACAGATAAGGCCATCCTCTACTGAAAAATGTTGGATTGCGCATTCAGGGAGGCACAAATGTGAAGACTTTGCTTCCCAAATTGATTGGGGTTGGTCATCCAGTGTTTTTGTGGTAGCGTACCTGGTGGCTGATTCAAGATTGTAGTCAGGAGTGCCAGCTTGGCCCCACAACCGTGGATACCCAGGGCCATGGGCGCCATGCAGTGTGCATGGCCCTGGCTCCAAAATTTGTGGGTGTCTGGACCCTTCATGGGGAATTTTGTGGGTGTTCGGGCACCTAGGCCCCCAGGGAGATGGCACCTATTATTCTAGTATATACTGCATCCCACCTGCAACATTTGTGCAGTTTTAATTGCATTGCAAACTTCAGATAAGTGCAAATTTCAAAGGATAGCTCCTTTTCAGTTTGTGCATTATTTGGCAAGTGCGTTGAGATTAAGCAGTATGTACATCTTGTGAAATAAAGCTAATGTTAAAAATCCCTACTAGCTACTGCCTGTTTGTGTATTTGTAGATACTACAGAAACATCACAATTCTTTAGCACCCTTTCCTCCTGAGAAGTAGGGTGGGCCGATCTATTTTAGGTCTGCGTCACTTTCACATGCTTTCATTCATAAGTCTGTTCATGCCCTTTCCAAATTAATCTGTGATTTTTTAAATAAAAAAAATCTACATGAAAATTCAGGTTTAAATGTGTCTTTCTGAGTGCATAGACATGGACAGTAGATTCTTCTTCCAACATTGAGAAACGTGTGCAGGGAGCGCATGGTGTTTTTGTGCATGGGCAGTAATGTCTGCTGGCAGCCCACATGACAAACCAGCAGCTGAGTGAGTCCCTTCATGTCTCCTGTTCAATTGCCCCAATTTTAAACCCATAGAGGTTTCAAAATGGAGATTCTCAGGAATGCCTTGATTAAATAATCATCTTCTGCCCCACAATTCCACAGGAGGTAGGGTTGCCATATTCTGAAAAGTGAAATTTTTTACTGCTTTTCTTTGATTTTAAAATATTTTTTTATATAAAAATAGTCCAACTTGCCATACGTCCAGGTTTCCCCAGACATTTTGCCGATTTAGCAAAAATCCACCTGGATGCCATTTTTCTGAGTGATTCTCAGATATGTCCTGGAAAACCTGGACTTATGGCAGCCCTAACAGGAGGCCTTAGGTTGGGGCAGCCCAACTTTTCATACTAAGTGGGCCACAAGAGTACTTTGGAATGGAACCTGCAGGCTGCACATTGCTTTGTCGCATGGGGAGGAGAATGAGGCCAAAACTGGACGCCCCCCGGCCTGTTGAACTGCCCTACCTTAAGTGGAAAATGTCCCATTTGGATGAGGGCACCTAAAAGGTGGGAACTCCAGGCTTAATTTTGATACTGGCTGTGTTGTGTTGAAACAGGCAGCCACTGAAATTCTTACAGGCCTAGAAGCAATAACACCCACTGTTATGCAAAACCAAATGTAATTGTCCTCTATAATCTCTCTTGCTTCCTCAGTGAGTTATTACTTCTAATACTCTAATGCTCGTAACAGTGACTAAAAGCTCTTCGTACCATTGTTACCAGTTAGTGACTAGACTGTGTCTCCAGGCTTGCAAAACAAAATCATCCTCTGCTACGTAGCAGACAATAATAGACTGAGCACAATGTGGATGAACTTAATAGTTGGGTCAGTCCCATTCATGCCTGTCCCTGGGGCTCTTAAGACTTGTGTGCCCTGAGGGAAGGCAGGTGCCCAGGCCCCAAGGACCTACGGTAGTACCTTCAGCTCCTGAAGTTGGTCTTCACCAGTCCGCGCAACCATTTTTGTGCGTCATGTGTTAGTTGTAAAGTGCCTTGACAGGAAGTCAATATATAAATGCAACTCATCAATCAACCAATGATACTTGCAGGTGCCCAAATCTCATAATAGCTGTCTTTACGACTGTATGAAAGAAAATGTGTGGAAACTTTCCATTTAATCTACCGAAGTTTCCACCCATTGCTAGAAGCAAAGGGCATTTTCAGTAGGTTCTATTACAGCACTGAAATGATAATTTTTCTGCCTCGGCCCCATTGTGGGGGAGAAGCTCCTAGACTGCTTGTGATGAGTAGCCCATCAAGGGCCTCTTAATGAGGGGATGGCGGTCAACTGATTGAGGTTGAATCATGACATGACAGAAGTAGTGTTTCTCGGGGACAGGGGGCAGGCAGGTGTGGGGGACTCCTTGGTTCTGAATGAAGCAGCTGTACCTCTGAAGGACAAGGTGCACAGCCTGGGAATCATTTTGGCCTCATAACTGTCCATGGAGGCACGGATCAATTCTGTGTCCAGGAGCCTACCAGCTCCTTGTGGTACGCTGGCTGAGACCCTACCTGCCTACGCACTGTCTTGCCAGGGTGGTACATGCTTGGTTGTCTCCCGCTTGGACTACTCCACTGCACACCATGTGGGGCTACCTTTGAAAGTGACTTGGAAACTACATCTAATCCAGAATGCAGCAGCTAGACATGACTGGGAATTGCCACCTGGACCATATAGCACTGGTCCTCAAATATCTACATTGGATCTCAGTACATTTCCAAGCACAGTTCAAAGCGTTGGTGCTGACCTTTAAAGCCCTAAATGGCCTCGGCCCTGTGTACCTGAAGGAGCATCTCCACCCCCATTGTCCTGCCCGGGCACTGAGGTCCAGCTCCAAGGATCTTCTGGTGCTTCCCTCATTGCGAGAAGTGAAGTTATAGGAAACCAGGCAGAGGACCTTCTTGGTAGTGGCACCTGCCCTGTGGAACACTCTCACATCAGATGTCAAGGAAAGAAACAACTATCTCACTTTTAGAAGGCAGCCCTGCTTAAGGAAGTTTTTAATGTCTGATGTTTTAGCGTGTTTTTAATATTCTGTTGGGAGTCGCCCAGAGTGGCTGGGGAAACCCAGCCAGATGGGTAGGGTATAAATAATAAATTATTGTTATTTATAGAGGAAAGGTCTTCCTCGGGAGGTTGTGGACTCTCCTTCATTGGAAATTTTTAATAAGAGGTTGGATGGGGCAACCCAGTAATGTGAGCATCATCATCATCTTCATCATCTAAAGGCCAGCCCTTATATAGCCAAATGGACCTTCCCTAGTGTGAGCCCCGAGAAAGAGAATACTGGAGCGGCAAGCTTGGAGGAATCCAAGGTCTTCAGCAGTAGTAAGGGACATGCTTTGCTTGCAGAAGGTCCCAGGTTCAGTCCCCAGCATCTCCCAGTATGGCTGGGAGAGGTCTGAAACCTTGGACAGCTGCTTCCAGCCTGTGTAGACAATACAGAGCTAGATAGGCCAGTGGTCTGACTCGGTATCACAGCTTCCTCTGTCCCTAATCAGAGAGGTAACGGTGGGGCTAAAGACAGGTTACAGGTGTCCTCTCAATGGCTTATAAGCCACAGAGCAAGTACTGTAATAGAAAGTCTGAGGAAGGCAGGTGCAAATCAGAATGTTATGTACTCTCCTTCATGCTGAGCAGGTCTTCTCTAGCCAGACAGGATGACAGAGAAGGGAGTGTGTCCCTGATGGAAGCAAGGAACAGCTTTCCGAAACTCTGAAGCCTGTGGGACCCTGGCTAATGCAACCCCCAACAATTGCCAGTTAAAATTTGCTCCCACCAATCAAACAACTAAAGCTTTAGTTGATTAATCTACTGATTACTTGTTGATTCGGAACATTTTTTTTAACCTTCTCTGAAGTCAAAAGGGCACCAAGAGCAGCTTGCCTACAATCAGTTAAAAGAAGACAGACCCTTCCTGCAGCGTTCCCGTATAATTGACACAACAGAAACATAAAATGGAATTGGGGTTGGGAGGTTGGAAAGGGCTTGCTGCCCTAAGCACTTATTTCCCCCCTGAAAACTGGTATTGGTCACTGCCAGAAACAGCAGTAAAAGGCTAGATGGAACTTTTGCCTGATATAATTTTGTCTTTTTTAGTTCCCACACTCATGCTTCCAATCCTGTTTCCTCCAATCATATGTCATAGAGTTCTGATAATAAATCTAGAGCTAAGAGAAAATTACTATTTGCCAAAGCACAGTATGATGACTTGTGATTTTGTTTGGTAACTTCCTCAGCATTTTCATCTCAGTTGCCCTAAAAGGATGCTGAAATCAAAATAAAATAAATAAGTAATTTTTTTTAAAAAAAAAACCTTTAAATTTTTACTTTTTATAACTGTTGAATTAGTTTTACCTCAGAATTTTTCCTTCATGGCAATTTTAAAACAACATCATCATCAACAACAACAAAACAATGCTGAGATTAATTTGTAGACCCAGCAAGCTACTTCTTCTCTATTCATGTAAGGCTGTAATTGCATATTACATTATTTTCTATAAAATATTACAGGCCTGCCTTAGAGTGTCTAGACAGAGGAATACTCGCACAATCAAAGGCATTGCGAAGCACAGTTTATGCTGCTAGTGCAGGGATTTCTGGATGATGTATATATGGAGATTTAGGTAGGTTAAGAAAAAGTATTAAAGACTTCCTGCATGGACGGCCATCAGTTGTATGTTTACTGAAGCATGTTTACTGAAACAAGCCCCACTCTCTTCATTGGACTTACCCCTTACTGAGGGTGGAGGTGTACATAATATTTAAAAAGAAGTCACAACAGGTTCTTCACCTACAATGTGTGTCAGCTTTGCTCTTGGCTATGCCATCCATATGACAGATTTACAATCTACCAAGTTGAACTTTCGGTCAATGGTAAATCTTTCCCCTCCCCCTATAATTCAGGCAGATTGTCTATATTAAAAAAAAAAGTTTAAAGCTCCACATGTAGTTTGATTTGTTAATACATTCATTCAAGCAGAGGAGAAGCTTCTCTAGGGAGGGGTGTTCGTGTTGTCACAGGAACTGGCCAATTGACTCTATTCATAGCCTGCTTTCGCTGCAAATTTACAGAGCCGGGTTTTTCGGGGTTCGAGGAAAGGTCTGTTTGTGCTTGAGAGTGAAAAGGTCCGTTTGTACCAAACACAGAGAGAACATTTCCAAACTGGCCCTGCTGCTCTGCAAAGGTAAAAAGCCTATTTTTAGCTCCAGATGACCTTAGCATCCCCCCATTGATTTCCCTTCATTTGATTACTGAATGCTCTCAGCCAAATGTGTACACACTGGCTCTGCTGAAAAGTATGGCGCTTGAGGGAATGAGAGGTGAAAGTTTATGCTGATTAATCTGTGATGGCACATCCCACATGCAAACCACCACTTGGAGCAAGAGTGATGACCTTCCATATGTGTGAGCTGGCCCCAAAACACATTGCAAACCCCAGAAATACAAATCCATGTGATCAGAACAGTAGGAACTTTTAAGATTCCTTTTCCTTTAGACAACTCTGCTTCTTCTCAGTCTTCTTCCCCTGATCACCTTTCAGGAGAGGAGCACCTCTTAGTGAGGTTGGAACCCTGTAGCAGTGCTGAATTTACATATAAGCTAAACAAGCTATAGCTTCAGGCCCCACACTTTTGGGGCCCCTCCAAAAAACGCAAAAAACAACTGGATGTGCATTTCCAAAATATAAGATAAAAACATTTTGTTATGTGCAAATGGCTTTAGATACCTATTGGGTCCATAAATTACCATATAGCATATATTCAACACAAAAAACAGCGACAATTTGTTGTTGACAAAGGACAGCTGGACATATAAAGGTGGTGCTGTGGGTTAAACCACAGAGCCTAAGGCTTGCCAATCAGAAGGTCATTGGTTTGAATCCCCGTGACAGGGTGAGCTCCCGTTGCTCGGTCCCAGCTCCTGCCAACCTAGCAGTTCAAAAGCACGTCAAAGTGCAAGTAGATACATAGGTACTGCTCCGGCAGGAAGGTAAATGGCCTTTCCGTGCACTGCTCTGGTTCACCAGAAAGCGGCTTAGTCCTGCTGGCCACATGACCCAGAAGCCGTACGCCGGCTTCCTTGGCCAGTAAAGCGAGATGAGCGCCGCAACCCCAGAGTTGTCCGTGACTGGGCATAGCGGTCAGGGGTCCCTTTACCTTTACCTTCAGTAGCTTAGGGCCTCAGCAAACCTAAATCCGGCCCTGCCCTGTAGGGTAAATAATAATAATAATAATTATTATTATTATTATTATTATTTATTTATTTATTTATTTATACCCCGCCCATCTGGCTGGGTTCCCCCAGCCACTCTGGGCGGCTTCCAACAAAATATTAAAATACAGAAATCCATCAAACATTGGGCTCTCAAACTATGAGAGCCCAGTGCAAAGACAGGCGCATAGATGGCCCTGGATCCTTCCCATTTTCACCCAGTTTACATGATCCTAAGATGCTTAAATTCTTGGAAAGAACTATTTATATGGATTGTCCAATTGTGTGGGTAGCGTAATGGGAGAGAAGAGGAGAAGAGCGCCTCCACTGCTGTGATTGGAATGGCATCTTTCTAGTCATGCACGAAGGAGCTGCAGATCCGTACAAGGTCCTTTGTACAACATTGAGGGAGGAGGGCAGATGAACCAATGGAAGGCGAAAAGGAGAGGGAGGAGGGGCAGAGCCTGATGCTGAGGAGGAAGTCACTGGCAGAGCGCAAAAGGTGATGAAAAGCAAACTTTTTCAGTTTCTGGTCCATGGTCTCTTCCATCTTCAGAGGCTCTGATACATCTCCTTGTGCAAGGGAGCCCAGATATGCCTCTGTCAGACCTACCAAGAAGGGCCCAGGTGAAGGGTGAAAAGTGCATGGGACTATATAAATATCTGTGCTCAATTTTTTGACTCACATTTATCCTTTGCCCTAAGCAGTCTGCAACATTTTATGTGTGCAGGTCACCTCTCACTCAAATCGGTGATGAGACGCTGACCGGTTTTCTCCTTAAGGTAGCTGTGGCTGCTTCATTGAGGGATCTCCCTGAAAGATTCAAAGAGTGATTCATCTGAGGCTGCCTGTGTCAACTGAAAAATTAACATGGTTCAGTGAAACCCAGTTAGGCATGCAAAGGACTCCCGTGGGGAGAGCAAAACAAACCAGCCTCCACAAACTGCTTTATCTAATAGCCATTATTCGTGTCAATCCTGTTGAATTTTGAAGGTTCACCTCTCTAATTCCTTTTACTTAGACCAATTAGAAGCAGGAACAAAGTTGTGTGGGGTCTTTGCATATGCAAACAATGAAGGGTTTTAAAAAAACAAATAAGCAAATAAGTACAGTGGTACTGTACCTCGGTTTAAGTACACAATTGGTTCCGGAAGTCTGTACTTAACCTGAAGCGAACTTTCCCATGGAAAGTGGATTAATCCATTCCAGACGGGTCCGCGGAGTACTCAACCTGAAGCGTACTTAACCCGAAGTATGAGTGTAATTGGTTCTGGAAGTCCATACTTAACCTGAAGCGTACTTAACTTGAAGCAAAATTTCCCATTGAAAGTAATGGAAAGTGGATTAATCTGTTCCAGACGGGTCTGCGGAGTACTTAAACTGAAAGTACTCAAACCGAAGCGTACTTAAACCGAGGTATGACTGTAAGGTATTACTTTCCTCAACCAGTTTCTTATGGTCCCCCTGGACATTAACAGTAACTGTGAAACAGGAAGAGGAAAGGAATAACAAGGTACTTCCTATTGCAAGGTGTGTGGTTTTTTTTGGGGGGGGTTGTTGTTTTAGCTATTGTCAATTTTGGAATGTCACGATCTGTTTCATTGTGGCCTATTCTTTTTTATGATTCTTTCATTCTTTTATTCATACAGTGGTACCTCGGGTTACGTTACCTTCGAGTAATGTAACTTTTGGGTTGTGAACGCGGCAAACCCAGAAGTGTATATTTCTGGGTTTCGCCACATGCACATGATGTGCAGAAGTGTTCTGTGCACCATGTGCAGGCACAGAAGCGCTCTATCGCCTCTTGTTGTGGACTTTTCGGGTTGCGTACAGACCCCTGGAACGAATTAAGTTTGTATCCAGAGGGTCCACTGTATTTTATACATTAATTTGCATTTGATACATTCTTCTTTTTTATTTATTTTTATTTGACAAAGTAATAATCATAAATAAATAAGAATAAAAATGTGCACCCCACCCCACTGAGACCATTCCATTGTAACTATCCGACCTCCCAAAATTTCAACACCTCTTGCAATGGTTTGACCTCTTTCTGTTTTAACAGTACACATTCTACAAACACCCTCCATATCTCCTCAAAATCATTTCTCCTGCATATTCCCCAACTTACTTTAATGGCACGTGTTAATTTACCATTGATAGCTATATCTCACTTGGGGCCTATTCCTATGTGAATTGGGGCATCTGATTACTGGCTACTGTAGGAAGCAGGATGATGGAGTATTTGGAAGTTTGAGCTGATCCAACAGGGCTCTTATTATGTTCTGTATCTTTAACCACCAGCCTACCCACATGTGTTTTGCAGGTGATTGCCACTAGAGTCACGGGGATCTGCAGGAATTTTTTCTAGTGTCAAAGTAAAATACTGAAGGCGAAAGCAGTTTTTCCCCACAAACATTAGAAGAATAGCATAGAAGAATAGTGTCTGTAAGTCCTGCCTCATTCGTCGGGTTCTATATATGCTAGAAACATACTCTATTTTTAAATGAAAACTGGGAATCTGGGGATTATGGTTCGTCCAGGGGGTGACTGCTACCCTTCCCCCCGCTGTGGATGGCTATGACTACAGTGTTGGTCTCTTGGATCTTTTTTCTCTGTGAAAGCTGCGGATAGTATGGTAGGTCTGCCAGGTATCAGCAGAAAGAATGGTATCAGCAGAAAGAATGGAAAGAATGTGAATTTAAGTGCATACTTTCGAACATCGCTGTCATATGAAAATACAATCTGAATTCAGCCAAAATGCACCCAAGTGATATTTCTTAAATGCCCACAGAAGGTACTTCTAGACCAGGCTTCTTCAAACTCAGCCCTCCAGATGTTTTTTTGCCCACAATTCCCATGATCCCTAGCTAGCAGGACCAGTGGTCAGGGATGATGGGAATTGTAGTCTCAAAACATCTGGAGGGCCGAGTTTGAGGAAGCCTGTTCTAGACTATCAGTAGTTTCAGGTGGGATTCAATCATGTACCGGCAAATTCAGGTTGCTCAATTATAGTTGACTAGTGTATTTCAGCCCGTTCAATAACGGGCGCTAGAACATCCCGGGGTTCGGAGAAGTGCTTGCGCAGTGCTTCTCCGAACCCTGGGACCTGTCCTTACTGTCGGCGGCAGGGAGACAGGAACAAAGGAGGAGAAAGCAGCCCTTTCTCCTCCTTCCTTCCTCTCCCCCCGCCGCCGACAGAAAGCACAGATCCTGGGGTTGCTGGCTCTGTCGGGTGGGGGGAGGGAGAAGCCGAAGACCAATCAGATCTTCTGCTTCTCCCTCCCCCCCACACGACAGAGCCGGCAACCCCGCAGCAGGGGCTTTTCGCCGTTTGCCTTCCCCCCAGGGGGAGGCAAACGGCGAAAAACCCCGCCGCGCCATACTTCGGCTCCGGGACTGGCTTGGCGGTGGTGGGAAGAAGGGGAGGAATTCCTCCCCTTTTTCCCGCCGCCGCCAAGCCAGTCCCCCAGCCGAATTGCCCGCTGCCGCTTCAACTTCCTCGGCTACGGCAAGCAGGCAGACAGCTCGCCTGCTTGCCTTCACCGAGGAAGCGCTGTCCCATGCCGGCGGTGCGTGGCAAGGTGGCGGGGGGGAGGAGCGCTTCTCTCCCCCGCCGCCTCGCAGCGCACCTCCAGCATGAGACGGGGCTTCGGAGCGGCGGTTGGTGGAGCGGCGGTTGTCTTTGCCTCCAATCCTTGTGTCCCTGGGGCACATGCGCAGTAACCCAGGGACACACGGAATCTGGACGCAGAGACACAGGGACTTTATTATATAGGATGGGGAGGTCTTGCACAACAAACTCACTTTATCAAAAGGTTGGACTTTCTTCAATAAGGAAAGTGACAGGGAAATACACCTGAAGGTGTGTGGGATAACACTTGCGTTGGAAACTTCCCTGCAAAGAATTCGAAAGGAATGCTCATTTTAAAAAGCCAATAAATCAGGGTGGATGCTCAACAAACGGGTCAGCTACAAGTGCCCTGAGTCTGGTTATGTTATGTTATGTTATGTTATGTTATGTTATGTTATGTTGACTCTTGAACCAATCTGTAAGCTACTCTCCTCAGATGTTTGGTCAGTTCGTGGGCACGTGCACTGGCAAGAGCTTTTGTTCCTCTCAAGGAATAGTTCCTACAGAGAGACTGTACTTCTGCATATGGACTCTATAAATACTGTGAGCATTCCACCAGCCACCAAGGTTTGCTGGGTAATGTTTAAAACAGGAGTGGGGGGATAAGTTGCTTTATAAAAGCCTTCTGGTTGTGTTTCCTGCATCTGCATTTCTGTTGCAAAAAGCTATGAGTCATTTGAAACCCAGAGGCTGTATTTTGGGGTCTATTTTTCTTGGCTCACAAGACATAGATGTTCTGGAAAGAAAGAAATACTATTTTATTTCCCTCGGTGGGAAATGGGAAGGGAGAAGGATACCTAAGTCTTCAGGACATTTCCGATTGCTTTCACCCCTTGCCTAGGAGCAAGGAGCAGGCAGAAAGCTTGTCCAAGAGGAGTTGGGAGAAAGAGAAAGGACATATCCTGCCCCAACCTAAACACATTTACTTGGAAGTAAGTCCCCTTAATGTCAGTGGATGAATAAGTGAAAGCAAGAATCACCCTAAACTGCCTATGGAGAAGGAAAGGTGATATATTTGAGCTGAAATCAGTGTGACTAGATGAGCTTTCTCTTGCTGACATTAGTCATTGTCCACCTACATTATCATTGTAGAGAATGGTAGGGAAGGAAAGAGAACCATGACTCACCTGTATTATACTTGATTGAACATCATCTCCAGCCTACAGCATCCTGGTCAATGGCAGCCCTCAATCTCATTCAGCATTTCCATTGAAAACCTAGCATGAACGCTGGGGTAAGCTTGGACACAAAATGAGGCCAATGAAAACCTTAGGACAGGGGTGAGGAAACCTTTGAGCCCAATGGCCACATTCCTTCATAGACAACTTTCTGGGGCTTGCGTGCCAGAGGTGGGTGAGGCTCGAAGCAAAGTGTAAGTGGTATGACAGATATGACTCTTAGATTTGCACAGTAGACTACATTCTAGCCATTCAAGAATAAGGTACTGTGTCCAGTTCTGGGCACCACAGTTCAAGACGGATACTGACAAGCTGGAACGTGTCCAGAAGAGGGCAACCAAAATGGTCAAAGGCCTGGAAACGATGCCTTATGAGGAACGGCTTAGGGAGCTGGGCATGTTTAGCCTGGAGAAGAGAAGGTTAAGGGGTGATATGATAGCCATGTTCAAATATATTAAAGGATGCCATATAGAGGAGGGAGAAAGGTTGTTTTCTGCTGGTCCAGAGAAGCGGACACGGAGCAATGGATTCAAACTACAGTACAAGAAAGACGATTCCACCTATGCATTAGGAAGAACTTCCTGACAGTAAGAGCTGTTTGGCAGTGGAATTTGCTACCAAGGAGTGTGGTGGAGTCTCCTTCTTTGGAGGTCTTTAAGCAGAGGCTTGACAGCCATCTGTCAGGAATGCTTTGATGGTGTTTCCTGCTTGGCAGGGGGTTGGACTGGATGGCCCTTGTGGTCTCTTCCAACTCTATGATTCTATGATTCTATAGGTCTTTCTCAACAACCCCTCCATCCTCTTTCCATGCAAGTTTGAGGACTTATTGTGGCTCAAGAACACATTCCAGCCAGGCAAAAGCACATGAGGAGGGCATAGGGTGGTGGGGTGTTGTGGCCTAGGGAGAGATTTGAGGCCCAAATAGAGACGCCAGTATGGTTCCTCACTTGAGGTTCCTCACCCCTGACTTAAGAATTCCAATTTTTGCATTTGTTGCTGACAGATAATAAAATGCCCTGGTCCTCACTGCCAAATGAAGAACTTGAATTCCAAGTGCTAGCCCTGCCATAGGCTTTAATGCTCAAATCAGATGGCTACATAAGGCAAAGCACAGATTACAAGGTTCAGCAGGTGCACAAGAACCAGGACACATTGCTAAGCAGAAGCTAAGCAATGTCTGAAGAAGAAGAAGAATACTGCCTAGGTCTAGGAGACACTCCTCTGACAAGTAATCTGTGAAGCCAAATGGAAACTTTTGTGTTTAAAAAGCTCAGTGCATAAATTCTCGTGCATGTAAAGTGTCTCATATACGTGGGTGCAAGTTAGAGTTATTACTCTTTTACAGATATCACTGTGTTTTACAGCAGCACATCAGGCGTGGAAGCCAGGTCTTTGTTTCCATTTTAAACCACAAAACGCTTTTCTTTTCCCATAATCTGTCACCAGCTATATCACCTCGGTATTTTCATGCAATGACAATATTGTGGCAGTGTGGCCTCTTAGTGCACGAAATATTAGACTCATTATAAGAAAGATAAGAAAGAAAGGCGAATAAAAACCAGACAGAACGGACCCCATTTTTTTTTAGATTTGTTTCACAATCACATTCAGCAGATAGCATTGCCATCTGGATTTTAATGAGCAATTCCACTTCAACCCTCATTAGTCGCATCCTAAATCACGTTATATGCTCATCAGGACACATAGGAGGATGAAAATCCTATGCCCAATCATAACAAAGGAGAAATATTATTCTAATTTGTGCAAGCGGTATTGTTTAGCCTAAGAGTTCCAGGTAGCGTATCTTACCGTAAGGTCCCAGGGCGCATTATAGAAACAAATGGGATGTGTAAGATGGTTCCAAACGAAACAGAACAGTGTGAATGAAAGAGATGGGTCCCATAAAACAAAATGCAGTGGCTGTCAAAGGCTATGGTAAAGTGGTGCGTCTTCAGCATGTGGTGAAATTTGAATAATGGTGGTGCCGCAACACACCGGGGGAGTTCCACAGAGAAAGCCCTCTCCCAGGTTGCCATTCCCCACACTTCTGAGATTTGGTGAAACTATCAAGAACCACTCCCCTCCAGCAAATCTGAGCACCCAAGAAGAAGCCCAAGTGATTCTCCACTTCTGTGTTAAAACATCCCATTTAAAATACGGATGAGTTCGAGCCTGTCTTTCAACCTGACCTACCTCACAGAGCAGTAAGAATAAAATGGCACATTTGTGTGTCTGCAGGAAAACAGACTCCTTACCTAAGCTTCTTGGAAGAAAGGTGGGAAATAAATGTAAGGATACATGAATATCCACACCCACACATACAGATTTGTCCTGTTTTCAAGATATGGGGTTCAGAGTTCAGTTTTTAAGAGTTCATTGTACCCTGATATTTCTTTTTGGTGTGTGTGTGTGTGTGTGTGTGTGTGTGTGTGTGTGCATGCATACACACCCATAGTTTTTATTTATGTTGCAGATTCACTCCTAACTTAATCTGCGGTAGATTAAAGTGTTACTTTTCTTCAGTACCGTTTATGAATATTCACATCCCTCTCCCGGAGACTTTGAGTGGCAAATCCCTCGTCAGTCAGACTGTTTGTGGAAATGCTGCTCTGCCAGAGGCACAAATAGAGTGGAATGGAAGTACACATTTAAACATGAATGAATATTAATGAACTATTTCCCCTCCTTTGCATTCCTCTCTGGTAGATGCTAATTAATCCTTTTCAATCCTGCCTTTTATCCTTATCCAGGCCATCTGCCTTAAAAAGGAAAAGCACTCAGGTGCGCGCGATTCCAAATGCTTTCATCTACAGAGGGAGATGGGGAAAAATATTAAATAGAAATCACTGGAACAGAGGGAACCCAAAGGTCATCTAGGCGGCTGCTGCTGCACCAGGGCCCTTTAAGCGCTGCGGAGACATGGCTTCTCTGCCACGAGATGCGTGTGGAATTAAAATGGAGACGCCACATGAGCTCATAAGTGTCATATTGTCTAGCAATGCACCTCCCTCCGGCCAAGGTTGTCCAATAATGTTTACTCACATATAAACCCAGCTCAGCAAAGTTCTCAGAAACATTAATTAAAATTCCCTCCTCGTAGGTTCAACCTGTTTCTTTGGGGATTAGTGATAGATAGTCCCTGCTCCTTGAATAGTCTCTCTCCATTTTCTGAGGGCATGTACACATTGGTGATTAAAACGCAGCAAGGTCGTTTTCCCTCGCTGCATTTCAAGTTTTGCATTGCTGTATACACCATCACCTGATTAGTTTCTCCAAACCCGCAACTGCCCCAAACTCCCATTCGATGAAGCCATCATCTGCACATGTGCAATGGACGCCTGGAACAACAATAACAACAACAATTTTATTATTTATACCCCACCCATCTGACTGGGTTTCCCCAGTCACTCTGGGCAGCTTTCAGCAATTGTAAAACATTGCAAAGCATTAGGCATTAAAAAATTTCCAATACAGGGTTGCCTTCAGATTACATGGCTCAGATTAATTGCAGTTTACGTCTTCAAATAAGATGGAAGCCAGTTTGTAATATTGCATCTAAGAGCAACATAAGCTGTGCCCATGGATTTCCATATTTGGTACAGTTTAATCAAACCATGATCAATTCTAACTTTTACTAAATCCAAGAATTATGGATGACTTGCACCCACAAACTGTGGCACCCAGAACCTATAACAATATATTGATTTAAAATAGTGATACTTTTCTAGAAAAAGAGGTGTGCCAGAACTCACCATGAATACCTCCCTTGTTCTCTTTCAATGGCAATGACGCCCACCACGTGAGAGGCGCTGGAATCGAGGGCTCAGCTACCTTCGTAAAGAAAAGGTGCTTTGTATGCATTATAACACTGTGGCACCAGATGGCGCTGTGGAGTCCCGTCTTTCGCCAACGCGCTTTTCCCTTTATGAAGTTTACAACGCATTTAACTGAAACGGGTTTTTTGATGTGTCAAGATGCAACCTGAGTCCCGGCTGAAAAAAGGCCCTGATTTAAAGCACCCCACACATACAGGTCTCTGGGGTAGCTTGTAGGAAGTATTTAAACCCACTCCTAGATGGTATCCTCCTCCATTTCCAGTTCTCCCACCATGAAATGTCTGTTTGGGAACCTGACAGCAGATGGACATTTACAGGGATCAGGGCTTCTCCTCTTGTCAGATCGCAGCGCTCCTTGGTTCAAGTGGCGGAACGGGTCAACAGGATGAGATGAAAACAGTTCAGTTTCGACAGTTCCAGGAATTGTATAGCTAGGCTGTGCATTGAGAATGGCTTGTTCGGTGCTTGCAGTACACAAGCACCCAGCATCTCGACAGGCAACTGAATCATATCCCTGCTGACACATTGACAGGGAGGTCAAGTTTGCTCATTATACTTTGCAACATGTTGCCATGTAGTACTAGCACACAACAGCTGATTAGCTTGACTTTGTTAAGATGTACTATCTCACAGTCCTTTCAAAGAATTAGTCATTGCTCTATTTCCAGTTACCATGCCCCCCCCCATCCCCACAACATCTCATAATTCCATTTCAATCGTGTTCTGCATATTAATTTGCACTGCGAGGAATTTATCTCCCTGTTCTTATCTCTGTAACCAGCAACGTTGAATCATAGCAAAGTGGAAAAGTCGGTGGTGCCACCATCACTATCCCATTGTAATCTCAGAGGGGCTGTGTGTGTTTCATAGTCCTTATTTTTCTGTTCAGTCTTGGGCGCCAAGAAGGTTGAGTAGAGCCCTTCTGAATCAGGACCAACGGTCCATCGAATCCAGCATCCTGTTTTCCCACTATGGCCAACCAAATAATAGTACCATAGAACTGCAGAGTTCGAAGAGACCCAGAGCGCCATCTAGTCCAGCCCTCTGCAATGCAGGAATCCTGCCAAAAGCCAGCCCTAGCTGGGCTTGAACCACCAACCTTCTGGTTAACAGCCAGATTCCCTGACCCATTGCGCCACCTGAGGATTATGCTTCTTGGAAGCCTGCAACCAGTCTAAAAAAGTGGTAGCTCTTCAGCACCACACTTGCTCTGAATATGGAGCCTCTATGTGCAGTCACTGTGACCAATAAACACTGATAGGCCTGGAACACCTTCCATTCAGACTACAGTGTTTATTCTTAAGTTATAAAAAGGCAATATGATATTATTATTTTTAAAATACATGATATAAAGCAGGAGTGGGTGGCCCTTCAAGTCTCTTTACCTGGCCCTCTGGATTCCTTCCAGTTCCCGCACTCTCCCAGTCATCACCTCCAATCTCCAGGCTACACCCTTAGGGCTGCCCTACATCCGGATCTTCCCAGACATTACCAGGATTTCAAAGGTAGAATTGACGCCTGGGAGGAATTTCCGAAATGCAGCGCTTTGTCCTGGATCTTAGACGGATCAATCGAAAATTCATGTTGTTTATTCAGGTTCTCAGAAGAAGCAGCTCAACAAGTTTGAGGTGTCCTGTTTTTTACTTTTTGAAATATGGCAACCCTACACACCCCTCAATGAGTGCTTTTGCTTATCAGGATTGTGTCCCTTAACTATGATAAGGCCTTTTGTGTGGATGGAAAGGGTGTGTGTGTGTGTGTGTGTAGAAAATCTGACTTTTATTTTAGAAAGGTAAGACTTATACCTACTTTCACCTCTGGATCTGCCCACCTTTGCCATGCGTCCACCAGAAGGTTACTCATGAGCAGTGCTTTCTTTAAAAAATGTTTAGGGGTACTCTCATTTTGACTCAAGAAAATCTCCATTTTATAGGTCGCCATCAGGGGTAGCAATAGAACGGACAATTCACTGTGCTTTTTTCTTCTCTAGCTGGATTCACAAAATGTTTAGGGGTATGCGTACCCCTGCATCCCCCCAGAAAAAAGCACTGCTCATGAGAGAAGGGAGCCCTTGGGCAGGGAACTGTTTCTTCCTCTCTCTTATACTAGAACAGGCCTTTCTAGTGGCCCTCGGCAACATTTGACACACACCTTCTGCAGTTCTCACACTGCCTTACAAAAGCCAAGTAAGCGAGGCGCTGGGTTTGGGGAAGGAGGCATGAGGCATGAGGGTTATGACGGGCTCCTAGAGTCTTTCTGCCTTCTCTCCAAAGCCTACTTAGTGCTATCCCTTCCAGAGCCTTCACACCTCCTTCCCAAAGCCCAGCGCGTCTTACTTAGCCAGTTGTTGGGGGGGGTCAAATTTTAGCCTTGCTTCTGCCCCCCGTGCACAACAAAGCAGTGTGTGGCCCACAGGTTCCATGTCAAAGTACACTTGTGGCCCATTTGGTATCAAAAGTTGGACTACCCTGTCCTAGACCTTGGGGTGGGTTGTTGGGATTACCCAGTACACCTTACTGAGATGAGATTCTAGACAAAGAAAAGAGGTTGTGCGGAGTCCCCAAGCATGTAGGGGATCTATTTGAGCACAGCTTCTTCTTTGGAGATCACTCGTAGCTGAGTAAGATAGTCTTCCATGAACATGGTCTTGACAGTGTGTCTGTGAGTGACTGTGGAGGCCAATTCTGGATCCACACGTCCTTCCACAGTGGGGACATTGGTTTCCAGGTGGGAGTTGATCACGCTGTGGATTTGCCAAGCGTGCCTTCCTCTTAGCACGTTTCTCCCTTGCGTCCTGAGTTCAAGTGTCTTCAAAGCCCATGACACCTTTGGTAAAGGCTTTTCTCCAACTGGAGCGCTCGCACGCCAGTGTTTCCCAGTTGTCTGTGTTTATACTACATTTTTAAAGATTTGCCTTGAGAGAGTCTTTAAACCTCTTTTGTTGACCACCAGCACCACACTTTCCATTTTTAAATTTGAAATAGAGTAGTTGCTTTGGAAGACGATAATCAGGCATCCATCTGCACAACATGACCAGTCCAACAAAGTTGATGTTGAAGGATCATTGCTTTGACACAGCAGCCTCCTCACGGCAGACATTGAGCCCAATTGTGTGTAAGGTGGTGGAGTCTTCCTCTCAGCTATGAAGCTGCTCTTAACTTTCAGGGTGGAGGGGGGGGGAACCAGAATCTCCTGTTTGCAGGTCCGCCCCATTTCTTTTAATCATGCCTTTGGAAGAGGCATTAATTCCCTCTTTCTGTCACAATTCCACAATTCAGTTTCATTCAAAACAGGATAAATTCCTAAGATCTTCTGCTGAAGATCTGCACCGTTTCCTAGTCTTCCTCTAGTGCTCGCCTTCAATGCACCAATCTGGAGAGACAAGAAATGAGGCCTATAAGCAATTGGCAGTCCTTGGATTTAATAGACCAGAGCAAATCTCTTTGTTTGCTACTTGAGTTTGCACTCGAACGAAACCAAACGGAGGAGGGGAGCAAGAGAGAGAAAATGATATTGTCATTGTAGCTACTACAAGGCTGCAAGAATATTTCATGAAGCAGTTCTGCAGAACCTTAGATGAAAAACTGGAAACTGCCAGTTGATTGGGAGTTTTAGTAGCTGTTGACAGTATGCTATTAAGGGAGATACCGTACTAGTTTTCAGATGTTCTGGATAAAGCAAAGGCATTCTTGAAGAAGACTGCTAAGCCTGCTATTAAGTCTACCTTTTGTCTTTGCTGTAGTGGCATTTCTAGAGTTTCACAACCAGTCCATTCTTAAATAAATAGTTTTCCACCAATGCTTCAGAAACCTTCACTGCACCAATCTGCCAATTCCACCACCCCTTTTTTTTTCATGGACCGTGTTCAAACTGCAACACAAGCACAGTTTACTGGAGTTTTAGTTCACCGTTTTTAATTTATTTTAGTTTTTCTTCTTTTGGTTTAACGTTTAGCTTCAACTCTAGGGCAAAACTACATAATACTGTACAAAGAAAATGAACTTGCTGCATCTCAAAATCAAGAACAGATTTTTGAAAACAGAGGCTACCTCCCATTGTTTAAAAACACTAGGTGAAAAGCAAGGCCTTTGTCTGGCAGCTCAAAGACTACAAAAATGGTGTCAAGTGATTTTCCTTGGGAAGGCTATTCCAGACCCTCCGAGTGTCCATATTTTTCAGGGACATCCCTGATTTAGAGAAACTGTCCTGGTTTCTGATTTGATCCCAGAATGTTCTACTTTTCCTTAGGATGTCCCTATTTTCATTTGAGAAATGTTGGAGGGTATGGATTTGGGTATCACAAAGGGCGCCCCAGAAATTTGAGATTCCAAGGTATGCCACTGCTTGCCTGCATCAGTGATATGGTCAGGAAGATAAACAGACCATGTTTTATTTGTTTCATTTCACGACATTTATATACCATTTATTGTAATAAAGCCTCTAAGTGGTTTACAAAAAGATAAATGTTAAAATTATCAATAAAAGAGAAATGGAGGTGTTAAAAATATTCTTAAAAACAGGTATTTTAATAGTAACAACAACAACAACAACAACAACAACAACAACAACAATTTATTATGTATACCCTGCCCATATGGCTGGGTTTGGCTTTCCCCAGCCACTCTGGGCAGCTCCCAACTGAATATTAAAAACACAATAAAACATCAAACATTAAAAACTTCCCTAAACAGGGCTGCCTTCAGATGTCTTCTAAAAGTCAGATAGTTGTTTATTCCCAGACAGAGAAGGCCCTCTGCCTGTAACCTCACTTCTCGCAGTGAGGGAACCACCAGAAGGCCCTCGGAGCTGGACCTCAGTGTCCGGGCAGAACAAGTGGGGATGGAGATGCTCCTTCAGGTATACTGGGCATATTTGTGCACATCTAGATACTACTGAGGTTATTTACATACAGCATGGACAAAAAGGTGGTTCCTGCCCCAAGAAGCTTACAGTCGGTCTGAGAGCAGAGCGGAAGAATGATGGAAGGCAAGGATGACTGTGAGCAATTGTAGATAGACATCATTGCAGTTGAAGATGAAGGTGAGGGTGTTAAAGAAGCTTACTACAGCAAATTAATACTATCTGTAAGTTAATTAAGTCGACATTAGATGGTTAGTACAACCTCAGCAAGATGGTGGCCTTTTACTTTGTGACCTTGCTTGACTTTGTGTTTGGAGAGCTCTTTCTGATTAGAAATATATTCTGTGCATTGGGTTATTCTGGGGCAATTTGTCTTCCCAAGGAGATGCTTAAGTTTAGAGTCCTCCTTAAAAAAAAAAAAAAAAGCAGCAACAAATTGAATCTTGTTTGACTTGCTTCAAAGCAACACTTCAAAGCCGGGTCAATTCCCTGTTTCAAAAAAAAAACAAAAAAAAAAAACACCCCATAGTAATCACCAGCTTATAGAGGCATAGCTCATTTTTGAGATCTGACTACAACAGCTACCTTGGCTCACCCCGCAGTCTTGAATTGTAGTTGCAGGTTGATGGGCTCCTCTCAGCCTTTGAAGCAGTTCAAGGGTTGGATGATTATAAGGTGCGTTCAGGACTTTGATTGACTGGTGCCTATTTCACTGCTGTTCTTTCTAACTCCCAACACTATCTAATACTTGAGTCTTGGAATTAAATAATGAGCAACATTAATGAATTCCTTCACAGCACCAAGTTTGATACTGGCTTCCTCATATTTTTACATGGCAAGCTATATGTTTAATCAGTTTTATCTCTCAAGGTATTTATCAAGGCATGGCATGTTAGTTCACAATTTTATCAGTGTTTTGCGACATCTGAGCATTTCTGGCAGTGTTCACAGAGAACCTTTTATTTCTTTTCAGGTGTACTTGTCCAGTACCGTATGCGTTTCTAGAATGCTCATTCTTATTGCTATTTATTCTACTTAAAACCCCTTGGTTCTTTTACCAAATTGATGGCTAAAACATGATTCGCCCTTTTGGTGACCCTTTCTTCCTATATTATTATAGCTAAGCACATGCTTCTCTAGATCATACTTATAAAACCTGATTTGTTAGTGAGGGAGCAAGCAATAAACATGCACAGGGCTCCTCCTCTCCTCTGGTGACTGCTGCTCATTGGGGCCTGGAGCCATCTTCCCATAAATTTCTCCAATCGAGGGGTAAAGAAACAGATGCCATTAAACTAGAACTCCTGTTGGCTAATCTGGCTGGGGTTGATGGAAACTGGAGGGGTTGATGGCCACAGATTATCCACTCCTGGCTGAATCCCTTTTTAAAGCCTTCTGAGCTAATACTGTATAGGAATTGAGGAGTTGCTCATCCATTTTGCAGATGGACCAGTTCCCCAACCTGTTACGGTCCTCTTGAATGCCAATTCTGTTTTCTGCAGCATTCGATACGCCTCCCAGTTTATAAAGATGTTGAACAACGAGAGGCCCAGGATAGAACCCTGTGGCACCCCACTTGTCATCCTTTTTCCCAGGATGAGGAGGAACCATTAGTGAGCACTCTTTGGGTTCGGTCAGTCAACCAGCTACAAATCCACCCAACAGTTACTTCATCCAGCCCACATTTTACCAGCTTCTCTGCAAGAATATAATGGAGGACTTTGTCAGAAACTTTACTGGAAGTCTTGGAGTACAGGATTGCTGTGGCTAAGGAGCAACTAAAACTCAGAGATGTTAGGAGCAAAGGAACTTGCTTTATATAACAACAACAACAACAACAACATATTATTATTATTATTATTATTATTATTATTATTATTATTATTATTTATACCCCACCCATCCAGCTGAGTTTCCCCTGCCACTCTGGGAGGCTCCCAATTGCGTATTACAAACAATACAGCATTAAATATTAAAAACTTCCCTAAACAGGGCTGCCTTCAGATGTCTTTTAAAAATAGGATAGTTGCTTATTTCCTTGACATCTGATGGGAGGGCATTCCACAGGGCGGGCGCCACTACCAAGAAGGCCCTCTGTCTGGTTCCCTGTAACCTCACAGTGAGGAAACTGCCAGAAGGCCCTCAGCGCTGGATCTCAGTGTCCGGGTTGGACAATGGGGGTAGAGACGCTCCTTCAAGTATACTGGACCGAGGCCGTTTAGGGCTTTAAAGGTCGGCACCAACACTTTGAATTATGCTTGGAAATGTACTGGGAGCCAATGTAGATCTTTCAAGACCGGTGTTATGTGGTCTCGGCGGCCGCTCCCAGTCACCAGTCTAGCTGCCGCATTCTGGATTAGTTGTAGTTTCCGAGTCACCTTCAAAGGTAGCCCCACTTAGAGCGCATTGCAGTAGTCCAAGTGGGAGATAACTAGAGCATGCACAACTCTGGTGAGACAGTCAGCGTGCAGTTAGGGTCTCAGATGGAGCTGGTAGACAGCCACCCTGGACACAGAATTGACCTGTGCCTCCATGGACAGCTGGAGTCTTTTTCAAGAATGCAGCAAGAGGAATTCTGATTTGTCAGCAAAGAAGGTTTATGTGGCTGTTAGCCCAGGATGGTACATTGTATAGTTAGCTTGTCATGTGAAGGTGACTCCTTATCTCCTGGAGAGATTGCATTTCCTGGACAATCCAAAGCTAGACTCAATGAAGCAAGCTGGCTCTGGAGCCACAGCCAGTTAATGGTCTCAGCCAGTGCTATTTTTCTAGAATACAGCCAGTGCTATTTTTCTATGTACACCTCCCTTGTTCTCTTAGAATGGCAATGACACCCACCTGAGAGGTGCTGAAACTGAGTTCTGGCTGGAAAAAAGCCCTCGTCTCAATTGTCAGGAGTTCGATATTTTTAAATTTGTGTGTTTGTTTTAATATTCTATTGAGATTTGTGAGTGTTTTTAGATGAAAATGGGATATAAAATCCTGGAGCAATAAAAAGCAACCCGCGTTATGTGATATTTTTTGTTCTTCTTCTTAGTTTGTTAATCACCTTCTACACAACTGTCTCAAGGTGATGTACCAAAAATCCAGCAAAACAGTAAGAAACAAAAACCAGCAAGTACATTTTAAAAACAAAACAAAACTGAAACCATACAAAATGGTGACCCATGGCAAAGACCCATTCATCCACCTGATACCTGTATGGTTTCAAGCTGTTCCATTTTTTTGACAAGTAAAAAGGAATATGTTTCCTTATCATCCCCTCCATTTCTGACGTTCACAACTGAGTGCCATTTCTTATGTAGCCAATATGGAACCATCTGCAAAGAAGAGGGAGGTATCAGTAGGCTTTTTTTGCGGGAAAGCCCCGTATTTTAAACCGTTTCCTACTGGCAGCCCGAATTGGAAAAAATCCCATAAATCCCCCGGATTTCCTACCTTCCAGGGAGGCTCCATTTTGGGTCCTGGTGCCGCCCGATTTCCGGTGCCCAGACATGGGTAGTGTGGCACCGGAAGTCGCTTCTATGCATGTCCGGACATGCGTAGAAGCGACTTCCGGTGCTGCGCTACCCATGCCTGGGCACTGGAAATTGGGTAGAGTGGCACCGGAAGTTGCTTCTATGAATGTCCAGACATGCGTAGAAGCGACTTCTGGTGCCGCGCCGCTGCTGATCCCACATTTTTCAGCAGGAGACTTGGCAGCTATGGCATAAAAATCTTTAGAGAAAAGAACCATTTGGAGGGAACTTCACAAAACATCCAAATATGTTCAGTGGGGTCATGTGATGCTGGCTGACTTGCAGAAGGATGACAATAAGGCCAGGAGAAAAGAGGAGTGGAGTCAATGGAGGACATAGCCAACTGACTAAAAAACATGGACCTGGAGCCTCTTGTTTCGAGTCCTACTTGTATAACCCTATTTGCATGCTGGTTTGGCTGTTGCTTGATTGTCGTGTGATACTGTATTATGCAAGTGGTTGTAAAGGTTATTTTTGCCCTGATCTTTCTGGGACATCTAAAGCGTCAACAGTACACAGGAGTGGGGGAACCAGGCTTGTGAACTAATAGTATGACAACAGGACAGGGTGTTGCAAACCCATCATCATAGGAGTTCACATTCAGATTATTTAATACTAAGTGTGCATAAGGGCTCCTATTTCTGTGAATTCCTCTGTGAACTGACCCCTGGCCCCTGCCTATCAGACGAATGTGTTGACTGGTACATAGCTGCCAAGTTATCCCTTTTTTAAAGGGATTTTCCCTTATGCTGAATAGGCTTCCTCGCGAGAAAAGGGAAAACTTGGCAGCTATGCTGGTATATAACCATCCTTTCGATTTTGCACTTCTCTGAATTTTGCAGTGTTGTTATTTGGCTTGAAAAATGTGCCAAAAACGTGTGCTATGGAATTAAATATGTTTAGAAATGCATGCCATGTGTGTTTAAATGTGTAATTTGCGCGTGAATTTTAAAAAGCAGATTAATGCCAAAAATATATATGGGGCAGAGTGGATTTATCAATGAAGCATGCATCATTGTCAGGGACCAGAAATAGAACGAATCATCCATTCCTACCAGTTCATGATTGTTTCATTGTTAGGCATGAGGAAATGGACGAGGTACAGTATAGGCAGTTCTCATTAAAGTTGTGTTCATAATCTGCATTAGACAGGATCCCTTCAATAATGGTTGTTGTTGCTTTAAAAAAAGCTACACTTACCAGTGACAAATATTTCAATTATCTAGGGAAGAATTCAGCGTAGCGCTAAGCAGATCGCTCTGTCAGTGCAAGCAATTTACAAGTATGAGAACATTTTTAAAACATATCTTTTATATGTATGCTATGTTGTGTGAAATGATTGTAACCCTTAAATATTCAGAAAGGTAAAGAAACTATATTTCATTGTTACCAAATATACGTAGTTCTTGTGATATACAGCAGGCAGTCTCCAAGCAGAATTTGAAAGGGGGCAAACGTGCTTGTTTTCCCGTCAGCCGTGCATACAGGTTAATTTGGTTTTTATAGCAATAAATGCTGTGCTTGAACTCCTTGTGCTTGATTTACTTTAAGCCAAATGTGGATTCACAATTACTTCAATGCTGGGTCTATTCTGCATCCATATCCTCAGCCAGCTTTTATGGGGAAGGATCACAGCATGGTGGTACTGCTTTGGATGCAGGAAATTTTAGGTGCAGTCCCTAGTATATCCAATTAAAAACATCCAAGGTAGCAGGACTTGGTAGGACTTCTGCCTGAGACCTCGGAGCAGGGCTTCCAGTCAGAGTAGACAAGCCTGGGATCAACAGGATCAGTTATCTCAAGTTTATATAATCCAGACATAATATGTCACACACAATAATGGTTATTGTTTTTATTAATTATTATTCCAGCACAACACTAGTCTGTATAAAGGAGGATGATACCTAGAAAGCTTAGGTAGCTTGGGCATAAATTGGACAATGGGGGTGGGGGTGGGATGGGCTCAGGGCATGGAAATTTCTGATCCAACATTCAGTAGGTGGCCTAATTTATATGCTTCTTCAGGGGCTGAGTTGTTTCTATTTGCCATCCGTGTGAGTAAGCTTGCCAAATCACCTATATATGGCAATGCGTGTGACCCCTTCAGGAAGAATTTAACATTGCAGTTACATATACTGTATATTCCTGCGTATAAGACTACTTTTTAACCCAGGAAAATCTTCTCAAAAGTTGGGGGTCGTCTTATACGCCGGGTCATATTTCTTATACGGTGAGTATATCCCAAACTATATTTTAACTGGAAAAGTTGGGGGTCGTCTTATACGCCCAGTCGTCTTATATGCTGGAATATACGGTAAGTACTGTATTGTGCTTCTAGAGCAGGCATCCCCAAACTCGGCCCTCCAGATGTTTTGGGACTACCACTCCCATCATCCCTAGCTAACAGGACCAGTGATCAGGGATGATGGGAATTGTAGTCCCAAAACATCTGGAGGGCCGAGTTTGGGGGAGCCTCTTCTAGAGTGAGCAGAAACATTCTCTCTCTCCCTACCAGGGACATCTACATTTTACTTCCATATTATTTAGCTCCTTTTGGAAAACAGTTTTGAACTTTTGACTTATGTCAGAACTACTGATTACTGACTTTTATTACAGCTACTCATGCAAAGTTAGTGGCAGGTACTGTTGTGCTGCAGTGCCAATCAGACAGAACGAAGGGGGGAAGTCTGACTCCCACCCATTCTTAATTTTGAGGCGGGAGGGGTACCCTCTTCCTTCAGCCTTGCAGCCAAAGCTTTACAAAAGGTCCCACCAAATGCTGAACCAGGGATTGGTCATTCATATGAAAGAACATGTGTGACCATACTGGAATCTGAAGAAGTGTGCATACTGGTATCTGAAGAAGTGTGCATGCACACGAAAGCTCATACCAATGACAAACTTAGTTGGTCTCTAAGGTGCTACTGGAAGGAATTTTTATATTTCCTCTCTGTCAATGCCTTAACTACACTCATAGAATCATAGAGCTGGAAGGAATCCTGAGGGTCGTCTAGTCTAAGCCCCTGCAACGAAGGAATATCAACATGTGGTTACCCATCCAATTTGAAACCATATCAGACCCTGCTTAGCTTTGCAAATGTGCTAGCAGTTTTATTGCTGCACCACAGGACCGCTATGTATTATTACTTCACACACCCCATTGCTAACGAGGTGTTATCAGGGCAGGGTTATCAGTGCTCAGCAGAATGAGCACAAGAGTCCCCAAATGCAACAGGGCCAACACACCACATTTTGAAGTAAGGCAGCCCCCTGCCCACCCCACATAAAACCATTATCTAAAATTACCTACCGTATCTGCATCACTATACCTTACTCTGACAGACTTGTTTGACAGTGGTACAGTCTCCCTTGGAAGGTTGTGGACTCCCCTTCCCTGGATGTTCATCCGTCATAGATGCTTTAGTTTAGATAATGGGGTGGACTAGATGACCCAGGGTCCCTTCCATCTCTACAATTCAATTAGTCTATGATCCTCTCAATGAAAGCAGGTTTGGGACCTAAACCTAGTTAATCTGTAGTCACATTTTTTGACGTTCCTTTTTATTCCTCTGTGGCTGCTGTTTTCTGGCAGAGGATGCAACTTAAAAAATCCTTAAATAAGTATATATTTACAGTGCAAGACTATATATACAGTCTACTCAGAAGTAAGCCCTGTTGAGTTCAATGAAACTTACTCCCAGCTTAATGGGCAGGAATCGGATTGCAGGTTTATTTTAATGGGAAGGTGTTTTTTCTAATCTCCTGAGTAGAGAATTCTCAGGGCACGCAGCCCGCAGCAGGTAAAAACCCAAGTATCACAGAACAGCAGTCAAAACAGACCAACAGCCTCCAGCTGAACAGATAATATTCCCACTTTGGGCACTAAAATGGATCCTTTTGAAACTCGGCGCACCATTGCCAATTCTTTTCACCGAATGCCATTACAGAAACAGACAGGCACGCGCGTAAAGTTGCAGGGAGTTCTCCGTGCAGGGAACGGAGAAAAAGCGTGCAAAGTTTTGGCAACGGGGAGAGCGCTTATTACAGTATTTAGCAGCCTGCGCTGTGTGCGACTGAGTCGCCAGCCTGATCTGCCCGGGTTTACATCCTGTACGTCCGTGCGGACTGTCGCGGGGAACGCCTTTCCTCTCCAATCAACCTTTCCAGAGAGCAGCTTCTGTGAGCTCAGAGCTGGAGGGTGGTGCCGAGCGCCCAGCAAGCCGACTTTCGCTGCTGGCGGGGGAGGAACGCCACTTTTCCGGACTCCTTTGTCCTCCTCCCCTTTCCTTCATGCTCTTCAATGTTTCCAAGGATTGCTAGATTGCTTTGGGGTTTTCTTTTGCTTATGAGGAATTGACTGCGGCGGGTGAGAGTCTTTTGGGAAGGCGAAACAAGCGTCGGACTCTGTAACCAGGCACCAACCAAATCCACGGGAAAGAAAAACTTCGCGCCCTGGTAAGTTTCAGGTAGTGTCGGGGTATTATTTTTGGAAACGCGTTCGCACACCCTGATCCTTACCAGCGAATCGTTTAACTGCTCCGTCGCTTTGCTGAAAGGAAATCCGACCAGGAGATACACTGTAGCAGCAGGCCTGGGAAAAAAACAAAAACAGCAAGCAAGTTTGGATTATTGTTATTATTTACTACCTGCTGTGGTTTCCTTTTTGTGATTTCTGCGCTAATAGTAAGCCAGGTTTTCAGAACCCAAACTTTTGCAGAGCAATTCAGAAGCAACTTGTTTGAGTGCTGAGCAGCTGGAGATCCCAGGAGCTCAGGAGTGGTTCTCCCCCCCTTTATTTTGTAGCTGAATTGCACATGGAGGTTTTAGGTGCGATTGTAAAAAGCACAAGGCACATTGCTGTTTGCTTTTTCTCAGTGTTAACGTAAAATCTTCAAAGTGGAAGTCTTCCAAAAGAAACTTACCCACTCACTATTATATTACTCAGCTTTTTAAAACGTGCTTTGTGCAAAAGGCAATGGCCTGGTTGTAGTATTTTTTTGTTATGTGGCTGTTCGTTTTAAAGATAGTGATCTCTGATGATGTGTACAGGAAGTGTTGTGGTTACATTTTAAAAAAAGTTTTATTCTGCTCTAAGAAAGGAAAATGTGATGATAGAAGGTGATTTGGGCTGCCATAATATGCAGACTTTCCAGAGAGCAAGACCCATGGGACACAGTGGGGTTTACTTCTGAGTAAATTTATATAAGATTACACTGTATGAACTATATGCAGCATATTTTGGAAGCAATCCTGTAGTAATGTACACCAGAAGCAAGCCCCTTTGAACTCATTATGGCTTACTCCTGAGTAAATGTGTATAGGATTGCACTGTTGTTACCTGAATTGCTGCAATGTGGTGGTGAGGTGAATAGACAAAAATATTTTATTCACCATACCTGAACATCTTTAAAGTTGACTCAACTAATTTCAGCGGAGCTTACGCTAAGAAAATACGCCTAGGCACATAGCCTTACAAACTGACATTGACACCTTGACCTTTAGAAGCGTAACTGAAAACAACAGGACTTCCAAATAGCTTGTTCAAGTTCAGTGTGTTTGATGAGTCAGGCAAGTTTGGCTAAATGAAAAATTAAGTATGGGAAAATGAGAAAGCTATGTGCATAAATGAACTAGGAAAAGAGAGGCATCTATATCCTGTATTTGGATTGGTGGGAGTTATGGATAAACATATGTCAAATAAGAGGGGCTGTTTTATACTGCCAGGGAAATGTGGAAAAATATTATGGGTTCCAAAACTGCTTCTGTTAAAAGTTAATGGAAATTTGGCCACAAACCTCTCTTATAGGCAAGATTGCAAGCAGCATTCTGTGGGGTAGCATGTGGGTGCACTTAAGCAATGAGCAGGTTAACACAATTCTGCTCTTTCCCAATGATAAAGCTGTATCTTTGTTTCACCATTTGGCTCAGTGTAGTGGATTTTTATACCAGTGTAACAGAAGGTAACGCTGTGGACTATTTTCACATGCAAAGATGTTCTGTGTCAGGATGTGTTGACTGCTGCACCTGTGCAGTGTGGAAGCTGAGGTTGGCCTGATATATGTGGGGGACATCATTGCAAGGGAAGTATCGGTAGTCCTCACTTGTCAGCTTGTAGGAATTGGTCAGGCTGCTGTAAGCATGTGGTTTTGCACGGGAAAAGCAGACCAACAGGGTGTGTGCTTCCTGCATTATTCAGTCTTGTTCAGCTCCGCATATTGCATTAGGAACAAACCCTTTTAACTGACCCACCAATTCATGGCAATATTCTGCCATAGTGCAGATGGGGCCTTACTGAACTTAGTAGGGCTCCCCCCCCCCCTCCATAGGGGCATAGCACTGTGACCTATGAACCAAGAAATCCACCACTTGAATCTTGCCCCTGCCACAAACTCATTTGGTGACCTTGGGCAAGCCAGTCTCGGCCTCCCCATCTGTAATATGGGCATGTGGGGAGGATAACATTACTGACTGAATTTGCAGAGTTGTTATACGGATTAGAACTAGATAAAGCACGTGAAAATCATTGAACATTGGAAAGTGCTATACCAGGTGTGGCCAACACCCAAGAGACTGCGATCTACTTAGAGTTAAAAACTGGCAGTGATCTATCCCCTTTTTTGGGGTTCAGGTCAAAGTTGTTGAGTTTTTTCAGGGAGGAGGTAAAATGTTGAGCTTTTTTTAGAGGATCCACAGTTGTTCATCTTCTTTGGGGGGAGCCAATGATCTACCAGTGATCTACCACATACGTCCAGTGATCTACCGGTAGATCATGATCTACCTGTTGGACATGCCTGTGCTATACAAATGTTAAGCTCTATTAAGATTGTCTATTGTCTCTATTAAGATAGAAATGTCACCTGTCCATTTTTTCATCTGGGCAGATCAATTCTAGATGCTGAAAATCCAAGAATGGCTTGGAAAGGGGGAGATTACTTCTCTTCTCTGCCCACCCTCCCTTGCTGTCATTGGACTGACCCCTGGTGGGGCTCTGTCTTCCATTTGCACAGCTCTGCAGGAGAAAGAGAGAGAGAGAGAGAGAGAGAGAGAGAGAGAGAGAGAGAGAGAGAGAGAGAGAGAGAGAGAGAGAGAGAGAGAGAGAGAGAGAGAGATATGAAAGAATAATAGAATAAAGGATGAGGATAGTGCATTTCCCCTTTTCCACCCAGGGATGAAAGAATCTGTACACTTTTGGTTCTCTCAGTTTCATATTTTTTCCAATCTTAAATTCAGTTCTCTATATTTCTGCAGCAATTTGCATCCCTCCCCCAATTTGCACCACCTCCCTCGCCCGGGTGGCGCTGTGGGTTAAACCACAGAGTCTAGGGCTTGCTGATCAGAAGGTCGGCGGTTCGAATCCCTGCAACGGGGTGAGCTCCCGTTGCTCAGTCCCAGCTCCTGCCCACCTAGCAGTTCGAAAGCACATCAAAGTGCAAGTAGATAAATAGGGACCGCTCCGGCGGGAAGGTAAACGGCATTTCCGTGCGCTGCTCTGGTTCTCCAGAAGCAGCTTTGTGATGCTGGTCACATGACCCAGAAGCTGTCTGCGGACAAATGCCGGCTCCCTCGGCCTATAGAGCGAGATGAGCGCCGCAACCCCAGAGTCGGACACGACTGGACCTGATGGTCAGGGGCCCCTTTACCCTTTACCCAAAAAAACATGAAAATTTCACATCATTTTAGCACACATTTCTCCTAAGAAACACATTTTGTATGCAGTTTTGATGAATAAAATGCATTTTTAATGTCGTTTTCCCCAGTATCCACTCTTTTACCTTATTATGTGCATTTTGTAAATAATGTTTGGTAGGAGAACTTTATAGCAAGATTTGGACAAGTGCAAATTTTGATGGATGGCTGCGTTTCAGTTCTCAGTGTGAATTGGATGGATTCACTTTTAAACATGTACTGAATTGAATTTATCCCCCGCCCCTACACTGAGGTCATGCTTTTGCCTCTCCATTTGGAGCCCCAATCTGGACCCATAAAGGTGAATCATGACCACATGTGCCCTATGTCAGGTAGCAGAAGAGAACAACCTAGGGAGGAAAACACGCTCCAAATTAACCTGTCCCCAACCATAACGGTCTCTTTCAGGGCCAATTGTAGATTGAAGAGCATAAACCAGGCATCCCCAAACTTTGGCACTCCAGAAGTTTTGAACTACAATTCCCATCTTCCCCGACCACTGGTCCTGTTAGCTAGGGATCATGGGAGTTGTAGGCCAAAACATCTGGAGGGTCGCAGTTTGGGGATGCCTGGCATAAACCATGGATGGGCAAACTGTGATCTTTCAGATGTTGTTAGACTACAACTCCCATCCTCCCCAACCATTGGAGCCAAGGAAGTTGGCGTCTAAGACCATCTGGATCGTATCATGGTACTTCATCTCTGGAGGACATGAAAGAGTCCTGTTGGATTGGATCAAGGGATCATCTACTTCAGCATCCTGTTTGCCATAGATGCCAAACAGACGACTCTGCGTAGCTCACAAACCAGACATGAAGGCAGCAACTGCCCCTGGTTTATCCGATAGTCAGAGATAAATGACTTCTAGACTTGGTGGTTTTGGATCCAGGGCTGGGGTTGGACCTTTATCAGCCTGAGCACCACATTCCTTTCTGGTCAAGCTTCCGGAAGCCACATGTTGGTGGTGGGCAAAACCCGAGGCAAACGACAGAGCAATGAATGTAAATTTTACCTTTGTATATCAGGGTACTATCTACACCAGGCTTCCTCAAATTCTGCCCTCCAGATGTTTTTGGCCTACAACTCCCATGATCCCTAGCTAGCAGGACCAGTGGTCAGGGATGATGGGAACTGTAGTCTCAAAACATCTGGAGGGCCGAATTTGAGGAAGCCTGATCTACACACATCCTCTAACCAGGCAAGCAAGAGTCATTATCAGAGTTCAGAGACACTGACCAGTCAGGCAGAAACAGTCAAGGAAAATGAGAAGCAAGACCTACTGATGGGTGTGTCTTGAGAAGAGAGGTTGTGGCTGGGCAGGGTATGTGGCCTGGTGTGGTTGCCAAAGTAGAGATTCCCAGGTGAAAAAACCTGCAGGGCTGCATTTGGACCCCGGGGGCTGAGGTTCATCACCTCTGTTCCAGATAGACCTAATCTCTGTGAAGTTGTACATTCCTTTTTAAAAGCTACCTGAGCTAGAGGTTTTTTATGGGCACCTGGAACAGTGAGATCTTCAATCGGCCCCTCCAACCACACCAGCATGTCTCCGTCTCACAACTGTGCTGTAGTCTAAGGACGCATCTGCTTGCCGCTTCAGAATAGAGTTTTGAAACCTTGATCTCACATACCTTGCCATACCTTGAAGCTCACAACAGTGATTACAGTGGAACAAATACCATATTTGGAGTTTCCTTCTGTAGAAATCAGCCGTGTCCATGATTTTTTGCCACTGAAAAATTATGAGAAGATTGGCGGAGGAAGCAACATTTATTTATTTAGCAACACACACAAAAGTTTTTTTTAAAAAAAAATACACACACAAAGAAATAGACAAAATAGAGAAAACATAGTATATCACCATCACAATTGTTAACTATTAACAATTACAATTTTTAACCTGCTGTATTTTGCATAAATGAGTTCCAAATTTCAGCTTGACTTGGAAAACAAATTGTGGAGCTGACTTTTATAAGGTTGTGTAGTACATAACATTAGCAGTAGCTGCGTGGAGCATGTGTTCTCCAGATCAGGCAATATTTTGACAAATCAATGAAATCATCTTCCTATTAATGTAGTGAGGCAAAGCACCAGTGGAAATTATATTTTGACGTGTCTGATGCTGACATTCATAGTTACAGGTAGGTAGCCGTGTTGGTCTGAGTCGAAGCAAAATAAAAAAATTCCTTCAGTAGCACCTAAAAGACCAACTAAGTTTATATTTTGGTATGAGCTTTCGTGTGCATGCACACTTCTTCAGATACACATCTGAAGATACACACCAGAAGTACTTATAAGGCATATTTGTCCAGAAGATATATACTTAAATTTTAAATAAATGTTTTATGGAACCCGACACCCTCTTTATTTTTTATTAGAGATTGGTATCTATTAACAATTGAAAGCAGGATCCAGTCAGTTCTCTCCGCTTTGTTTAGGAAGAAGGTATGGAGCCCACATGGTGTAGAGAGAAGGAAGCAGGGAATTAAGAGGTGGCTAGGGCTGGAAGGAGAAAGGGAGGAAGCAAAACAGATTTCCATTGCAGGAAAGTCTTCATCCTCCCTCACCATTACTCACCCCAAAGCCTACTGTCACACACTTCCCTGCTGTGGGTGATCCATACATCTGACGGCAAGTAGGAAGGAGGAGAAAGTTTCCTTGCACTGGCCAAACCCTACCCATTCCAGTATTCTCTCTCAATCGTCATCACGCTTGCAGGCTGTTAAGGTCACCCTGATCTACTTTTCTGCTTGCACCTGAAAAGGCATTTGTGCAGAATAGTTGTGTCAGAAGAATATTAATGGGGGTGTGGATTAAAATCATAGAATTGTAGAGTTGGAAGAGACCACAAGGGCCTTCCAGTCCAACCCCCTGCCGAGCAGGAAACACCATCAAAGCATTCTTGACATATGCCTGTCAAGCCTCTGCTTAAAGACCCCCAAAGAAGGAGACTCCACCACACTCCTTGGTAGCAAATTCCACTGCCGAACAGCTCTTACTGTCAGGAAGTTCTTCCTAATGTTTAGGTGGAATCTTCTTTCTAGACTATGTGTACTAGACTATGCATTAGTATCAAAAACAACGCATTGCAAATATACAATGTCTGCTTTTGGCTGTGCATTGATGAAATGACTACAGCGTATATGTCTCGTTATTATTTTTTGACAGGAGCAACTATATACCCTATTTTTCCGTCTATATTTAAGATGCCCCCATGTATAAGATGCCCCCTATTTTTGGGGACTCAGATTTAAGAAAATGGGGGGGGGAGATGGCCCAGAGTATAAGACGCCCCCTAATTTTTGACGTTATTTTTTTTGGGGGGGGGGAACCTAGTCTTATACAGTGGTACCTCTGGATACAAACTTAATTTGTTCCAGAGGTCCGTTCTTAACCTGAGGTACCACTTTAGCTAAGGGGCCTCCTGTTGCTGCTGCGCTGCCGCCGCACAATTTCTGTTCTTATCCTGAGGTAAAGTTCTTAACCCGAGGTACTACTTCCGGGTTAGCAGAGTCTGTAACCCAAAGTGTTTGTAACTTGAGGTGCTTGTAACCCGAGGTACCACTGTACATGGAAAAATATGGTGTGTGTATATATATATATACCATTCCCAACATAATGTCACACACAAGTGTGACCAACAAACAGAATATGAGATTGAGCTATCCGAACAGCAACAACAGGCTTGATTCTGAATGCCTGAGGTCCAGAAAACAGGTTTCTCTTCCCCGCCCGCCCCTCCACCAGTGGTGGGGCCTTGAGTGCTGTCCTTTACATTCTTACATTTACATAAGTGCATGATTGCCATTCATTATTGGGGGGGTGGGGAATAAAGTGTTGCATTTAGAGAGAGCATTGCCGCAGCAGAAAACCTGTTCTCTTCTATGGATACTGGCCAGCCATCAGCAAGATCCCTCCTCTTCAGGGAGGGGGGACTTTGCGGGCGGGACCCGCTCCACGCACCGAGCAGGGGGGCGTGTTCGGCCCCCTGCTCCACCTATACCTGCTGCCGCGCTCAGGGCCCTGGCTGGCCAATAGGGCCAGCTTGTGGGCGGGGTTACCTGCTTCAAAAGAGCACGGCAGCCTACAGATCTCCCCTTTTGCTGCTGCTCCTCATCGGATCTCCCGCCTACCCTCCCTTTAGGTCTTCCCTTAGGGTGTTCGCTTTGACCTTGCTATGGACTTCGGTTGGTCGCCTTTGGTTGCCCAAGGGGCCTGGTAGGAGTTTTCTTTTTTATCCGGTTGGCTAATTGGCACCGGCCTCTTGGTTTTTTCCGCCTACCTCATAGCAATTCGTCACAACTTCTTCGGTATTTGGCGGTAGGCATTGGAATATGGAGTTGTCTGGTGTGTTCGAGGACTGGTTGTGGCCATCATCCAACCCTCCTCTTATAGGGGTATCCCATTAAGGGATCCGGAGGTCGTGGATCCTGTCCGACGCCCTGCCGGTGGCTAGGGCCATGGCACGACCCCCGGTGACACCAGGGGGAGCTTTCAGTTGTATTTGCATCAACAGGCTCCTTCCTCGGGGTGTTAACCTGATATGACCCCCCCGCTGAGTGGGGTGGAGTCACGCTTGCTAGTGAGTCCAATGCCTAAGCCAATACCTCTCACTTGCTCTAACCAATAAAGTTGTGGCCTTATTCTACCCATTAACTCAAATACCATGTGTCACTGTGTCTTTATTTCTTGCGGGGGGCGGGTCCTCGAACCTCATGGGAGGGGGAGCTGGTAACCGTCCTCTGCACTCAAAAGTTTGCTTCAGGATCTGCAGCAGAGAAGCAATAGGATGCTGATTTGCAAACACAGGAGCATGGAGAGGTGAATCTTTCTCCCCATCCCCTGGCAGAATGCAGATGGGAGGGAATAAGTATTCTTTAATGCCTCTTCTCCCTGACATACTCTTAGCTAGTCACTTACATAAAAGCCATTTCCTGACGTCCTTCAACTATTGACCAAGCCCCGTTGTAATGGCAGCCAAGAAGTGGAACCACGACAACAGAGTTCTGGATGGGTTCAGTTCTTGATTAGCTCCCATGAAGTTATCAAAGACAAAAGAAGTGGGCTGCCATTAATGGCAAACTTATTTGAGGGAGCGAGGTCAAACCTCTCTCATTCCGCCTTTCAAAAACTGGAGTAACAAAGAGATAAGAGGTGGATTTAGCATCTGCTCATGGTGTGCCTGAGAACACACTTCTTTTTTTCTCCCACGTAGGGGGAACGGCTGCAGTAAGCGGATGCATTTCAGGGGCTAGAAACCTCTGAGATAACAAAGTGAAGCAGCGAAGTGAAACGAAAATGTAGCCTGTAGCCACGCTTGTGTGTTGCTTGGGAGGGTGTGAACTGGATCAGAGACTTCCTACTGAACGACTTGCTAAAGATATTAAATTACCTTTATGTAAGACGCTGGAAAGACAAAAAAACGGAATAGAGATGAAAGAAAGTTGTGTTTGGAAACCCAAGAATTCAAAGCAGGTGGGAGCCTGTGACACTCCAGATGTTATTGGACAGGCATCCCCAAACTGCGGCCCTCCAGATGTTTTGACCTACCACTCCCATGATCCCTAGCTAACAGGACCAGTAGTCGGGGAAGATGGGAATTGTAGTCCAAAACATCTGGAGGGCCGAAGTTTGGGGATGCCTGTTATTGGACTACGAAGTGTCATACTCCCTTGCTGGGCTGATGGTGGGCCCATCCACACTTTCATTTGCCCTGTGATTTCAAGCCATAGGTCTGAGAAAGTTTTATTTTTATTTTGTCTTGCCACGTTCCCCAAGAAAACATGCTGCGTACTGCTGAATTTCAACAATCCCCAGAAAACCCAATTGATGTTTGTTCCGGTTCAACAGCAAACTGGATTTTCAAAACAAAATTAAAAAATAAATAAAAAATCCTTCCAGTAGCACCTTAGAGACCAACTAAGTTTGCCATAGGTATGAGCTTTCGTGTGCATGCACACTTCTTCAGATACACTGAAACAGAAGTCACCAGACCCTTATGTATAGTCAGAGGGTGTGGAGGCTTATTACTCAGAAGGGTGGTGGGAATGGGTGATTGGCTGATAGGAGTGGTAAACCTGTTGGTGACTGTTAACGACTGCAGTAGGTCTTGCAGGAAAAAGCAAGGGCTTGAAGTGCTAAAGAAAGATTTTCAAAGGGAAAGCAGAAGGACAAAAAACAGCAACACACCACCCTCTCAGATCCATGACTTGAAATCATGAGACAATTGAACTGTGGATGGCTTGAAGTTGAGAGTCCAACAACATCTGGAAGGCTACAGGTTCCCAGCCTTTCTGTAAATGATCAGAGCATGAAATTATGTCTCGCCTGAAAGTTACGGTGCAGTGTGAAGCAACAGAAGCGGAGGATGTCTGGCTGTAGAAGTTATTTCATTCTTTATTCAGAACTTTACCCATAGTGTAAAACTCTGTTCATTTAGGCTTGGCGAAAAATCCTGCCTAAGGAGTCAACCATGTAAGTGCTTGTAGGACTCGTTTTGACTGCAAGGTTTAAGTAAGTACTTTGGGCTACTACAAACCAAGCCCCTTTTGTGCCATGCTCTGTGCATATGTATCTGTGTGGATTGGGTGGAAGTATCCTTCTGTTCTGCAGGCCTTCACGACTGTGGAGTTCCCTGTTTCCACCCGCTGAATATATTAGCAAGTGGAAGTGCCACAAGCAGCATACTCATTGGTGCCAGCCCATAGAAGGCCCTGAAATGGGGCGTCCTGGGGCAGGGCCTGAGCTGCTGGACCCCAAGTCTGCAAACCAGAGGTGACATTAATTGTGTGAATGTTGACATGTTTGGTTACCGAAATATAGCATGAATGAATGTGGTTAATGCACACATTTTTGCTTTGCAAATAGCAGCTGTGTGTGTGTGGTGGGAAAACCTGAGAAGCCTCAGGAGTGAGAGGAGTGGGGGGGGGAATTTAACTCTCTCATTTCCACTGTTCTAGCAACATTCACCTCTTTGAAGCTATATAATAATAAGAATTTATTATTTATACCCCACCCATCTGGCTGGGCTTCCCCAGCCACTCTGGGCAGCTCCCAACAGAATATTTAAAAAAAAACACCATCAAACATTAAAAACTTCCCTAAACAGGGCTGCCTTCAGATGTCTTCTAAAAGCCAAGTAGGTGTATATTTCCTTGACATCTAATGGGAGGGTGTTCCACAGGGCGGGCGCCACTACCGAGAAGGCCCTCTGCCTGGTTCCCTGTAACCTCGCAAGGAGGGAACTGTCAGAAGGCCCTCGGAGCTGGACCTCAGTGAACGATGACGGTGGAGATGGTCCTTCAGGTATGGTTCTGTGGGCATAAGTGGGAAGTTCATTTGAAACAATGGCGGTTGGTCCACTAGTGAATGAGGCGGTGCCATACCAGCCTTGATGTGCCATTAGCCGGCCCCCTTACAATCAGTCCAGGTGGTGGTAGCCCTGCCTGTCTGCTTCCTTCAGTCTCGGTATTCGCTATGTACCGTAGAACTGACCTGTGGGAAGGGGAAGGAGGGAGACAAAGCTTGCAGGAGTCAGCTCTGCCCTGGCATTGACTCTGCTGCCACCTAGTGTTGGCCTCCTTGCCTTCTGCCCTAGCAGCCCCAACGAGCACCAGACTCTGCTGGTTCAGGTTTCAGAAATCAGATAAGTGTTTCTTGCAAATGCAAGTAGGTTCTGATGCCACACAGCAAAACATCTACACACACACACACACACACACACACAAGCCACAATTCATGTCAGAAGTTAATGTGTAATTTCCAGCAGGATGGCAGTGTGTGTTGCAGCTGTAGAAATGAGGTTTTTTTCTGGACCGCAAAAGGGAGATAAGGAGTTAAACTTCTCTTTATCCCATCCCTGCTTCCTCTCAGCTGTTATTTGCATAATACATTTATTTGTGTTGGTTGCACTCGCACGATTAACTCTATGTCTTGTTTGGCTCTCCAAAAAATGAAAGTAAGGGCCAAACTTGAGGTGGAAAGCACATTAAACTGGGGCGGGGGGTGTCTACTCTTTATACTTAACTGAGCAAATGGGGGAGTGGGGAGAAACATGCCCCTCCTTGCCTTATCTCGTTGAGCTCCATAAACTGTAAGTAGTTTTCTTCCTGCCTGGTTCATTTCCAGTATTGGGAGTCAGGGCAGGAGAAATCTGCTTTAATGTTAGGAAGTACAACAAGGTGAGGCAGGGGAAGGGAGGGCTATGAATTTCTCTCCCTTCCTCTGCATCTTCTACGTTTTATTACAAAGAGGAGCACCCATCCTTACTTTATACGTGAATGGGGGAAATATATGTAATATAGCATGCACGCATACGCAGTTGCCCCGCATGTTTAGTTTGGGCCTTAAAAGCCCTTTAAAATTTGACTGAGTCATTCTTCCCCTTAAAAAAAGAAAAAGGAAAAACCTCTGGTGCTTGAAGAAGCTGTACGAGAAGTTTTGCACACAGCTGTGTTTGCACGCCCATCTCGGCCTTGACCTTGAGAAAGTTTGCACAACGATAAGGAGCAGTTCTCATGATGGGTGGCGATTATACCTGCCTCCTGTGACACACTAGGATAGTTTGTGCCTCCTGTAAAATCTGCTTCAGGGCGTAGCCGGCACCTATTTAAAGCCCAGGTATGCACCCTCCCTCACAAGATAGAGAAACTCTCGAGGCAGACACACCAAGGCACACATTACACTAACAGCCACGTTGTAGGATATTGGCAAACAAATGTCAGGAATGTTATTTTGAAAGGTGACCATAAAGATGGATTGTGACTGTGTAGGTGGGCAAACCTCAGATTCACTTCCTCTTGTCCTTTGGTCTTACTCTTGCAAACACATGCTTTGAGCCACCAACCCTATGGGAGCAAGGAAACAGGTGGCGAAAGGGTTAAGTGTTCCCATCGCTTCTCTGGTCTAAGTTTCTGAAGTTGCTTTACTTCTGTTAAAAAAAATAGGCATGAGCATGTATTTAACTCCTGAATTGTGCTTCTAGTCAGTAGCTGTGCCGGTTCCTAATTTTACGTCTGTCTTCCCACAGTGGACCTTAACTCTTTACCTCCAAGCTCTTAAAGCATGGTAATCTTCTTCTCCTTTTCTTCACCTCTGACATGAAGCAAGCAAACAAATAGGTCTGAGATGAGGGTGGAGATAGGTGCGCTGGTTGGTTGGTGATGGCAGAAAGGGTCCAGTGCCTCCTCCAAGGAGAGGGAAAGTTATGCTGTTCTCCCATGGAGAAACAGGGTCTCACTCAGGTGAGAAATTGCAGGTTCCCCAAATGCAGTTGGTTACCTCCTGTTGTCCCATGTTCATTTTGTAGATGGTGGTGAAAAAGGACAAGGTGAACAGTCAGAGAAAAAGAGGACATAATCATGCATGTACCCTAGGTGCAACTAACTCCTTGGGGCATGCAACACAATAACACCCCCCAAAAATGTGATTGACTTGCCTAAGATCCAGGACAAAGCACCACATTTCGGACTTCAATTCCGGCTTTGAACTCCCAGACATATGAAAGCCCTACACAATGGTCAAAGATTAAGAAGTGAATCACAGCCATTTCCCACTTGCCACTTCTAAACCTGTATTGCCTTCCACAGCCAAGCTGTGGGTCAACATGCGTCCAGATCCTATGCTTGTTTTTGTGTAATGTTCCAGAGATGGTTTGACCTCCAATCTAGATGCTTGTCGAGCCATTCCCAAGACACATCTGGATTTAGTTTGGGTTGGGGGGGGGTCGGAATCAGGGTGTTTTTGTTTGTAAGTAGTGCTATTTTTTGCCTTATAATGAATTGCTCACTGTTTTAGTGGACTAGCAGACCTGTCAGAAAGGTTTAAGGTGGAGCTGTTTGTGCCAGAGGCGAGGCCCTGCTGAGTCACAAAATAGCAGTTCCTTCTGCTTCCACAGAACCTGCATTTCCACTTTGCCTGTTACCTGAGTCCTGCTTATTAATAAGGTAGGCTGAGTTAGCTGTAGCTTATTGGTTAAATGGCTGGGGGGGGGAAATAAAAGATGGGTTTGGGGGATCCCAAGTCTCTTGTCACTGGTAGTCATGGAAATTAGGAACAACAGCCCTGAAATGAATGTATTTAACACTTAAATCTATATAAGTCAAGTGAGAGGGAGAAAGCTATGACTTGAGAATGGGGGGGGGGGGGCGGGGCGGGCGAACAATATAATAAAGCAGTGAGGAGGCAGGAATGTTGCTCCAGGAAGTTAAGGGTGAGGGGAGATAAAAGTTTTAGCAGCAGTAGGGGAAGTCTTCTAAGAAAAAAAATGAATGTTTTATTCCCCTGTTTTAAGTTTGCAACGCAGTGGGTTTTTTTCACTCAGTTCCAGAGTTTTCTTGAAAGCTTAAACTCATGCAGCTCAATATTAAAACCATTAAAAAGATGTGATAACCAGTCCTTCAGAAGCAGAGCCAGTGGAGCTTCTGCAAGGGCAAGACCTGTCTCATTAACCAATTAGAATCCTTTGAGAGTGTCAGCAAGCTTGTAGCTGATCCAATCAACAGTATGTTCTTAGACTTTCACAAAGCTTTTTACGAAGTGTCTTGCCAAATGTTCCAGTCCTGGAATAAGGAGAGGTTCTCCTGTGGATCTGGAACTGTTTAAGGAATAGGAAGCAGAGAGTATGAATAAATGGGCAGTTCTCAGTGTAGAGAATATAGAAGGCAAGAGTCCCTATAAAGATTGGTATTGGGACGTGCTTTTTAACTTGCTTATAAGTGGTGTAAAATTAGGAGTTAAGTTGTGAGAAAGCCCAGGGGTAATGACAATATCAAATTGTTCCAGGTTGGTTAAATCAAAAGGTTTGTTTTCGAGATGCTCCAAAATGATCTCTCCAAACTGGATGAATGTGTAGTAAAAAAGATAAATGCAACTCAAATGTGAACTGGTGCACACAGGAGCAAGGATTTCTAACTGGCAATGACTGACCAGACCATGGGGGTTGTAAAGGATAATTTGATTAATATCCCAATCCAGTGTGTGGCAGCTGTGAAAAAGGTGAATTCCGTGTGTGGGATGGTTGAAAATAAAACGACCAACATCATAATGCCCGTTATACAAGCCTGTGGTGAGACCCTTTTGAAATACCGTGTATAGTTCTGGTTGCCTCACCTCAATAAGTATAGTGCAGAACTGGAAAAGGTTCATATAATGCAACCTGAATGATCAAATGGATAGGCATATTCCAATGGTGGGAAGCATTGCCTCTCTTTCTCCCCCACCCCCACTAGCCATCCTTCCAATTCCATACATAGTTTCTGCCAAGGGAATTGCTCCTTTCACCTTGAAGACTGAAAATACATATAATTCAAGTAAGGTTTCAAGGGAGAAATGGCGTGTCAGACAATGCGTCATTGTGTGTTTGCACTGATGCAGGAAGTCAACATTCACTTCCTGTCTCCCAGATAACAAGATGAATTCTTCAGGGTTTTTTTTGTTGAGATACCACCCACAGACGGTGATAATTTCTTGCTAATGCAAAATACAGCACTTGAGTTGAGTGCCCTTTCCCCCTGTGCAAGTGTGCTGTGCTGGCAGAAGGCTGTGAAGGGGAGGACCAGAAGGGAAGCAGGAAAGCCAACTCCTAATTTGTGATTTCAGCCTCCCCAAGAGGAAACTCCCTTTCCCCACCTTTCTCTGCGGGAGAGATGCTTAGTATTTTTCACTCTCCGATTAGGCTCTAAAATCTGCTAAAGGAAGTTGGCTCATCTTTCTAACTGCATATTTGTGGGCACGTCGCTAGTGTCAAATGAAGCATTTGTTCTTTTCTAGACTTTCTCCCCTTTCCCAAACTTGTAATATTCAATCTAGTTGGAGGTTGCTGCAGCTTTGAGTCTTAGAACTGATCTTCTCCGTCATTTTACAGGTCTCTGCCATGGTTGTTCTGCGGTCCTGATGTCCATAAAAGCCAAGACATACCTTTTTGTTCCTTTAGCAATCTAAGCAGTAGACCTGCGTGGCTGCAGACAGCATGAATAACTCAGTTGAGAGTGTCATCCCCAAGCAGGGTTCCTGTGGCTTTCATAGATTTTTTTATATTTCATATTTTTTCTTCTTTTGCCTGAAATTGGACTGTGTGCCACAAATCCTGATGCCATAATAAATCTGTTCATTTTTTGGGTGCCCCAAGATTCTTCCTGCCTTCCCCCACCCCCCTTTTAAGCTCAAATTAACACTTTTGTATTGTCATATAGTTCAGACACCTTAGCACTTTTTTGTGGCGGGGGGGGGGGGACCAAACCATAACAGGTTGGAAGCAAATGGGAAGAAAACAGCACATTTCATTAGATGTGACCACACACTCCAGCACCCTACCCATTCGTTAGAAGCTACAGTAGCATAATTAAATACTAAACACACACAGATACATGGGAGAGTAGAAAGAGTAGAGAGAGTCTTTCAGTTGGGGGGTTGCTTTTGTCTTCCAGAATTTAGTGATGCAAATTCTGGCTGTCTCTAGAAGAGTTGCAATTACTTCTAGATCTGTTGGACTCTCCTCCAATCTCAAACAGCAAAGATGAGCTGTTTTGAGAGTGTGTGGCAAGTTGTAAACAGTGCTTTCTCAAACTATCTCAAATAAGATGTTCCATAACTTTTTTTACACTGCCAGAAGATATGCTAATAATCTACTCTTAATGATCCACATCTCCATCAGAGTATATTTACTTTATATATTCTATGAGGAATAAGATACTATGAGGAATAAGATACTACTGATAGATTGTCTTGAAGAAACTCTTTTTGAGAGTAGAGCTCATCAGAGATCTGGGAATGTTATTAAACAACCAAATCCATTTCTCTTGTTGGATATTAGAATTTAATTTTATCAAGTCTGTTACCCAACTAATCTTATATGTGGGCTGTGCATGAGTAAGTTTAATTTCGGAAAGAATTGCGTTAACATTAGTTATTAACTTCTTATGGTTAATTTTCAATAACAGAGTTTCAAATTTTGTCAATCTATGCAGTCAGTCTTCCATATTTGTTTATTAGTTGTTCTCCCATATGACTGAGTTGGAAAAACTGAAAGACAGCCCATTGTCCCAATGCAAGTAAGGCTTGGTGATATGAGATTGTCTGTTCCTCTTCAATCCAAGTTCCCACATGCATGGTATTTCTCCATTTTGGAAAGTTGATTGTGCCATATCATTCTTGATTTTTAAAAATAGATGTTTAAAGGAAGGAACACAACAGGGGAAGGTTATCACTATTTGCTTTGGAAACGGTGCTTGTGAAATATCTTGTCTGTAACCTAGCAGTTATGGAAGAATGTTGTCAGAAAAACATGAGCAAACTTGGATTATCACTTTGAGAATGTTCATACTGTAATTGCTAGAATAGGAAGATATGGAGCTGCCATTGGTCCATCTAGCTCCCTGTTGGCTGCACTGACTAACAGTAGTTCTTCCAGGGTTTGGGCAATGAGTTTTTCCCACCTAGAGATGCTGGGAATTGAACCTGGGACCCTCTGCATGCAAAGCAGATGCTCTGCCACTAAGCTACAGTCCTTAGCAGTCACAATTCAGTGGGAGAGTGCATGTTTTGGGGACGGACAGTCCCAGGTTTACTTCTTGTTTTCTCCAGTTAAAATGATCTCAGTAGAGCTGGAAAAGATCTTGGTGGAATCATGACAGGTTCTTCATCCACGTGTTAAAGGCATGAAAAGCCCTGATTTCCTCCTTTGTATCTGGTCACCCAGGGAATGGATGTTTACTGGTAGAATCATAAAATCATAGAATTGGAAGGTACCATGAGGGTCATCTAGTTCAACCCCCTGCAATACAGGAATCTTTCGTCCAATGTGGGACTCGAACCCACGGCCCTGAGATTAAGAGTCTCATGCTCTAGCAACTGAGCTATTCAGCAGCCTACCTAGCTTCAGCAAATGACAGTTTTGCCACTGTGAAGATGCAGTATGGCTAGGAAGCTGAGTTTGTTGAATTTCTACCTGTATTGCTACTAAAGTCAGAGAGGAGAAAGGAGGCATCCTTGAAATTAACACCAGTGTTTCTGATTATTCACCTGCCACCAAGAAGAATGGGTCTATTTGTGACTTACTGGTAAATCCTTGTAAAAAGACATTTAAATTATTCAGGTTGTGACAGCGAGCACGATTGATTTTATTGTAGTTTTGAGTTTCTGCACAGCCTGTCTTAATTCCAATATAACCCTCCCTCTTGGGAGCTGCTTTCATGGCTTTGATTTACTTCCAGTGTGACCCTTAGTAGCAACTCCCAAGCCGTTAGGCTTTGCATGTTTTCCCCTTCGGCTTGCTGTTGTGTGAATGGAGATCTACTAACAGCCATGTCTTAAGCAGGGATTCAGCAGCAAATTGCTGTTGCCATTGGCAAATGCCTAGTTTTTCTGCACTGGGTGGGTAGTGCGTTACCTAAACAATGATTTTATAGTCTGTAGCCACGGTTACCCAGTTCTGTCGCTCACGGTTGACAGAATGGGCTGTGTAATTATTAAAAGACGTGACTGCTTTATGGGAGTCTATGACAGGAGTGATTCATGTAGCTACCATGCAGGTTTTGAAAATGCTGAAACACATGGGAATAGACCTGGACCCTGGTGGATTATTAATATCTTACTAGAAACTTGGCAGGGAAGCAAGGGCAGAAAACCCTCAGGCAAGAGCTAAATAGAAAAAACATATTTGGAACTGGGGATGGGTGAATCAAGACGATTTTGGGTTTTCTCAGTTTCTCATTTTTACAATCTTACATTTGATCCTCCGTTTTTCCGCATCAGTTTGTGCTTTTAAACATTTGTGCATTAAAATTCATAAGCATTTTAGTGTGTGTTTCTCCTAACAGACACACCTTTGTATACAAATCTGCTGGTACAAACATTTTTGCAACATGTAAGCACTCTGGCTGCCACATTTTGCACTACAGTAGATGCAATTTGCGGACCTTCTTCAAGGGCAGCCCCGCATTACAGTAGTCCAGCTTGGAGGCTACTAAGGTGTGGGGACCGTAGCCAGGTCACCCCTGTATACAAAGGCTGTAGTTTGTGCACCAGCCAAACCTGAGCACAGGCACTTCTAACCACCAAGGCTAAATGGGCCTCAAGTGACAGTAACTTATCGTTTAAGCAGTACATACCCCCCCCAAACTACACACCCATTCCTTCATAGGGAGTGCAAACGGAATTCCGCATTATATTCAGACCCTGGGAACCCTGGTTAATTTAAAGCAGGTTTCCTCAACCTTGGCCCCCCAGATATTTTTGGTCTACAACTCTCATCCTCCCTAGCTAGCAGGACCAGTGGTCAGGGATGATGGGAACTGTAGTCTCAAAACATCTGGAGGTCCGAGGTTGCGGAAGCCTGATTTAAACCACAGTCATACCTCATGTTACGTCCGCTTCAGTTTGCGTGTTTTCATATTGCGTCCCACAGCAACCCGGAAGTACCAGAATGGGTTACTTCCGGGTTTCGCTGCATGCGCAGAAGCGCTAAATCGCGCTTTACGGGTGCGCAGAAGTGCCAAATTGCACCTGCGCAGGCACGACACTTTGAGTTGCAGGCTTTTCACGTTACGGATAGGACTCTGGACTGGATCCCGTCCATAGCATGAGGTACCGCTGTATGGTTAGTGAACAAACCAGGACTACAAGCCATTGTTTGAACAAAAAATCATTTTAAAACAACCATGGTTCCTCCAAGTTTGGACACACTGAGGAGCCTCTGGTTCACTTCAATCTAGAAGCCAGATCCTGCAAACTTTTACTGCAGCACAGCTGCAAATAGCAAGGGTCTGGGAAGGCTCACTGCTATTCATGCATTTAACACTAAACAGTGGTTTCGTGTTGTATGCTAAAAGGTTCTATAGGCATGCAGAGCCGCGGATTCTAAGCTGTCAGGAACATCATTTAAAGAAGGGAAATGGCTGTGCTGCACTCGATATTTGTAATAAAAAAGGAGTATGCGCCCTGTATGAAAAAACTGTTGCTTGCACAGCTGACAAGGAAAATGAACAGGATGTGATAGTTGAATGACCTGTTTTCTAAAGACATTTCACTGTTGGCAGATTAAATAATTCACATACTGCTGAGCTTCTAAGTATTGCCACGTTTTAAAATATGTTGGCTTCCTTTTTCAGGTGCAAATATTGCAGGTGTTTAAGAAATTTGAGAAGGCATAGCTCCGGCACTAGAACTCTGATGTTACATAGTTTTTAAGAAGTGTTTCTATTTGTAATGTCTATTTGTGTGCAGTGAGCCATTTGGGGGGTTGCGGTTGGAGGGGAGGATATTGCTTGGAATACTGAGGTAAACTGTGGGGGTGAGTTGAAGGGGGCGTGGAATGACTTTTGGGAGAGGGCATTTGCTGGGCGCAAGTGGGTCTCGGAGGTTACTAGCTCAACTTGCATTCATGCCAAACTTCTGTTTACTGTGGACTTATTTCTGATGTTCCTCAAGCATTCATGCTAACTCATGCTTAAAGCTCTTGATCAACTACAGTGGAACCTCGGTTTACGAACACCTTGGTTTATGAATTTTCGGTTTACGAACGCCGCGGACCCATCTGGAATGGATTAATTCACTTTCCATTACTTTCAATGGGAAAGTTCGCTTCAGTTTATGAACGCTTCGGTTTATGAACAGACTTCTGGAACCAATTACACCCATGCTTCGGGTTAAGTACGCTTCAGGTTGAGTACTCCGCGGACCCGTCTGGAACGGATTAATCCACTTTCCATTACTTTCAATGGGAAAGTTCGCTTCAGTTTATGAACGCTTCAGTTTAAGTACTCTGCGGACCGTCTGGAACAGATTAATCCACTTTCCATTACTTTCAATGGGAAAGTTCGCTTCAGTTTATGAACGCTTCAGTTTATGAATAGACTTCCGGAACCAATTGTGTTCATAAACCGAGGTACCACTGTACCTCCATAGCTGAATCTGCACAGTGATGTTAGCACAAATAAAGCTGTTATGGCAGGTTTTAGTATTAATGAGGGTTCAGCCCCTTGGGGATGAAACGACCCAGTGCTCGTATTTAGATCCTTCTTAAAACTGTTTAGCATTAAGACTGAGAGCAGTGCTGTAGTGGAGCAACCACCATATCCAAAGCTTTGCCAACTACCTGCATCCAGAGCAGAAAAGGCAGCGAGGGCGGGGTGGGGGCAGCTTTGTTTATTTTTCCTCATTTGCCCCCTCCCCCAACTCCAGCTTGTACTGTTTAATCTGTTTTTTTAAATAATATTCATGTGATTTTATTACTGTGGCTTTTTTACTTGGTTGTGAATTGCTTCAGGCTATGTTCAGTGGGAAGCTAAACTTTGATAAACCTGACCTTATCTTGGGCTCTTTCCCTGTATCAGAATCCCATCTAGCATTTCTCTGAGCTTATAAACATCATGAATTCCAGATTCTCTCTCTCTCTCTCTCTCTCTCTCTCTCTCTCTCTCTCACACACACACACACACACACACAAGCACACACACACACACACACCCTACCTGCTGCCCCAAGGTTTGTGCATGAAGACCTAAGATGACTTCAGTGCCACAAACTTACGGTTCTGTTTATGACATTGTAATGAAAACACCCAACCAACAGAAAAAGAGAATAGAATTCCGTCTCCTGAGAAGATTGCTTCTGGTAGCTTTCCCCCATGCGCCATTACAATTTTATTATCTCCATCTGTTTACGTGCAGTGTTTTGGGAAGAAGACTATTCCTTTCCATACCATATGTTTGTGGCGGACTGTGTGTGTTACATAATCTGTGCAAAATTCAATCCATTTTCTATTTTTCTTAAGCAGAGGGAACAGCAAGATGAATGAGCTGTCAGGGACAAAAGTAATAAAGTTGTTCAGAACATGCCTCAAATTGGATTACAATTCCAAAAGGACCATAGGGACTCCACTAGCAAATGATGTGGTGTTCCTGGGTGGGGGGAGGCGGGGTTTCACTGGGGCCTCCCAGGCTTGTAATTAGTTTCAGGCTTAGCGGAGGAAGTCAGTTGATTAAAACTAACTAGGCACGAAAGCCGTAGGTGCAAATATGTGGCTGAGGGTACCTCATGCTATGCAAGACTGCCAGGCTTTACTGTCTGAATAGGTCATGTGAGGGACAGGAGCTACAGACAGCCCCCTCCCATCTTGAACACGAGCTCCTCGCCTAGCAGAAGTGGGAGCGGGGAGGGGGATGCTTCGAGCAGGGATTCAGGAAGTAGAAGCCTGGACTCAAGTAGGCTAGCGGAGCCCAGGCACCGCCTGGGAACGGAAAGGGGAAGCAGGGAAACCGTGGGAAAGAGACCGATCCCGGAATTGCGTAAGAAGCGCCGGGGGAGGAGATTTGGTATTCCCAGGCTACTTTGCTGGAGGAAAACGCGGGAATCCCCATTCGGAGGTTCTGCGCCAGACTGAGAACATGTACGGACAGACTGTATATAGCACTGTTTCAGCACTGTAAATAGATTGCACCAATAAAAGGATAAAATGCAGAGCTGTGAGGAGTCATTACTCTAAAGTAGCCACCCCGGCACCTGTGACAGGTCATGTGATGAAGCCTCCAGCAGCCCAACCTCTTTATTTGAAGTCCAAGCTGAAATTAGCACAACTTGTTTCTGCAGAACCAGAAATTGGAAACTACCATTGGTTTTCAGATGGGAATAAACCCAATATTTCAGTGGGCAAAATTTGCTCAGTGACCTTTCCCACAATCTGTCTAGAATGAGCGATACTCAAGTTTGAGTGGACTCGCCTTTCTTTGTCAAGAGGGAGATTGTCAAGTCTTCTGCTTATTAAAAAATTGTAAGCACCTTGTGTGATGTCAGAAGCCACCGCCATCTGTTCTGTGATGACACTTTAAATTCCTTTCCGGGACACAAGACTGTTCCGAATGTTTCAACTTCAGTTTGAGGGGCATGGAAAAGAGTTGAATAATTAGATGTTTGCACAAAGCCAGTGTGGCTTCTGAATCCTGTCCGGTCAGTGTATTCAGCTATTTGAGAGTCTGGTTCTGTCTTAGAAAATAATAAATAACTCTGGCGCTGAATTATGAGACAGTTATGTGGCCCAAATAAGGGCTACTGAGAAACAAAAGGGTAGAATCGGCTAAGGGGAAATGCAAGATTTGCAGAAGTGGGATGGAATCTTTTGGGGGGGGTGCTAAGGAGACAAAAACTTAATAATCGCCCAATGAGAACTGAGCATGTTCAGTGGCTGCTACAAAATGCTGAGTTTGAGAGAGATGGATAGAAAATGGAAGATGGTAGAATGGAATGTCTTCAAAGAGGGCATGGCTGGCTGAAGCACTGAACAGGAGTCTGCAACGTTTTGTTGGTCAGGTACCACTTGTACAGGCATAGGCAAACTTGGCCCTCCAGATGTTTTGAGACTACAACTCCCATCATCCCTAGCTAACAGGACCAGTGGTCAGAGATGATGGGAGTTGTAGCCCCAAAACATCTGGAGGGGCGAGTTTGCCTATGCCTGCACTTGTCTGTTACAAACAGACACACCCGAAACAGGGTATGAAGGCAACAGCCCTTCTCTGTTGCTTGTCCATAGGTCCTGATGTTCTTGGACAGCAAACATTTTCAGCAGTGGGCCGGTCCACTGTCCCTCAGATCTTGTGGGGGGGCCGGACTATTTTTTTGGGGGGGTGAACGAATTCCTATGCCCCACAAATAACCCAGAGATACATTTTTAATAAAAGGACACATTCTACTCATGTAAAAATGTTATAACAAAAACATGCTGATTCCCGGACCGTCTGTGGCCAGATTTAGAAGGCGATTGGGCCAAATCCGGCCCCCGGGCCTTAGTTTGCCTACCCATGTTCTTGGAGATATACTGTGGACAAATATAACCTCTGAAAGTGTTCACCATTATTGTCTAATCCTTAAAAATAAAATCATGTAGGCCACTTGCCATTGCTACATCTTGTAGCAGTGAACCCCCTATATTCAGGGCCTAAGTGTGCACACTAAGTATGTACTCCTTTTTGCAAACTGCTTTCAGACATCAAAAACCAGCAAGGGAGTTCTTGGAGGATTTCTACCCGATGCATTATCTGCAAAGGAAGAGAGCAGATACAAAGGCGTATTAATCTCAAAAGGGCCATTCACTGGGCAGTCTTTCCCTTTCATCGGCAGAGGTTGGGCAGTGTGATTCTTCTCCCCCACTGCTTAAAACTGCCTGGGCTTCCTGCATTTACCGGTAATAGACTGCTCTGTTCCCTTTCCAAGAGCACATTTGTGGATAAATGTATGTTAGAAAACAAACGATGAGATTGATCAGATTCCTTTTGCCATTTTCTATCTGAGCTGTGATTGGTGAACCAAAGAAGATGGCCATTTGGGAAGAAATTCTCTCCTTGTGGCCACATTTGAGGGAAGCATAATGTGGGCTCCCCTTTAGGCCGGGCTTCAAAACCAACCTTCAGGTACTGGTTAAAAGGTACCCTAGTTAGCCTAAACTGTGATTAATATTGGTGCCAACATTATTTTTATGCATTCATCTTTTTTGATATCTGTCGCACAATTACAGCCCAAAGGCATACTCAGGTAGCTATCAGATTAAATACAGTATAATAACCAAAACATCCCCCTCCCAAGCCGAAATACAGCTCTGAAAACAGCAGCAAGAAATCCACAGCAGCAATAAAACAGTGTAGTGAAACTCATTAGGAACAGTGAATAAAATATTATTGTCTTAAGAGCTCTAATTGAAAAAATGCTGATGGGTGTGGTAGGGGAGAGTCTTAAAAGTTTGGTTCTAATACAGGGGGCAGGAACCTTTTTCAGCCGTGGGCCGGTCCACCATCCCTCAGGCCATGTTTTTGAGGGGGGAAATAAACGAATTCCTATGCCCCACAAATAACCCAGAGATGCATTTTAAATAAAAGCACACATTCTACTCATATAAAAACACGCTGATTCCCTGACGGTCCCCGGGCCAGATTGAAAAGGCAATTGGGCCGCATCTGGCCCCCGGGCCTTAGGTTGCCTACCCCTGTTCTAATACGCACTCCCTGGCTCATGGTTCAACGGTGAGGGCAACATCCCCTCCAAGAAAGGAAGGCACAGTGTAGAAAGTGTAGCTGGAGAATTTCTGAGCTTTGGCTAAGTGGGGAAAGAGGGTTAAACTTGCTGTACAACTCAGGATGCTTTCCGGTTTTTGTGTCTCTGGTTTTTCTTGTTGTCTTCATTCCGATCTTTCCCCCTCTTTTTCTGTCCCTGTTCTGCAGGTTCATCAAGGTCAGCACTATGACTGATGGGGACTATGACTATCTGATCAAACTCCTTGCCCTCGGGGATTCTGGGGTTGGGAAGACCACGTTCCTGTACAGATACACTGACAACAAGTTCAACCCCAAATTCATCACCACAGTAGGAATTGACTTCCGGGAAAAGCGGGTGGTGAGTCTCTTTTCTATATAAGGTTAAAAAGATACGTTTTCTTCTTATGGAGATCCCATTAAGATACAAAACATTCCCAATATTTAAACGTAACCTGGCTATCCTTAGCATTGCAACAATTATTCTCCTCCAGGCGCTGTTGTCAGCCTTTGTAGCGCTCATCTGAATGGCGTGCAACTTTGTCCAAACCCTTCATCCATTCAAAGTCTGCGTTCATGCATTGTTTCATTTTAACTTTATCCTATACATACTGTACATACTTTTGACTACTGTTCTGCCAGAACTGTGTGTACAGTCGTACCTCGGCTCCCAAACTCCTTGCAAGCTGAACGTTCTGGCTCCCAAACGATCGATAACTGGAAGTGAGTTTCCGGGTTTCGAATGTTCCTTTGAAAGCCAAACATCCGACGGGGCTTCCACAGCATCCAGTTGGCTGCAGGAGCTTCCTGCACCCAATCAGAAACCATGCTTTGGTTTCCAAACATTTCAGAAGTCGAACGGACTTCCAGAACGGATTCTGTTCGACTTCCGAGGTACGACTGTACTTTGATCTTTGAAGCAACCAGATGTTCTCAATGCCGACTTGCTAACAGCCGTAAGAGCAAAATGTGAACTATCTTTGCGTAACAAAACTCCCTCCAAATAATATTTATTCATTTTCAAACACTACAAAATACACAAAATCACAAAAAGTAAAAACAAAAAGACAAAAAGCAAAAATAATACATAGAAAACAACAACAACAACAACAACAACAACAACAAAAAGAAAAACATATCAATTCTAACATTTTTTACTTAACATTGTAGACTTCCTTGATCCCCCCCCCAACTAGGTCCATATTTAAATCCAAATTAAGCAATTTTCATATTATATCTTATACCATTTTACACATTTTTATCATTATCTGTCAATTATTTTTATTCTTAAAATATCAACTATCCTAAACCTAAAATACTCCAATTAATCCAAATCTAACTTTATTTTTCCAACCATCTATCTTCTTATTACCCCCTTAGCCTAATTTCCCCCCCAAAAATTCTCCATAAATACAAATATTACTTCTTCTAGCCTAGTAACATTTAAACACTTAAATCTAATTCATTCCCCCCCCCCTAGACTCAGGGTCTCCCAGGTGAATCAGCCAGCTCCATAAGTCGTTCCAGTTTCGGACCATCTTAATCAGTCAAAAATAACATCCATTATTCTCACCCCACTCCCACTCTGTCACGCCTTATCCACCACTCTTCCTTCTTCATCCCCTGCTGCCTCCCCACTTCTCTAGCTGTTATACAATGCCACCCAACTACGTTTCCACTTTTCAGTGCTTTCACAATTTTTAATCCCCTTGAATTCTGATCCCAGTGTGGATCCTGCTCTCCCTCTCTCACTTGAGGGGGGGCATTATTCCATACTGGTTCTTCTTTGAAAAACCTTTGAATCAAGCATGGGTCTTGTTCCCCCCTCTCACTGAGGGAACAATATTCCATGCTCCTTCCTCTTCTTCTTTAGGTTCAATTGCATTGTCCAGGACTGATGGTTGTTGGTCTTCTCTGCAATCTCTGTTAAAAGCAGTCCTTTTTCTGTTTCCACACAGTTCTGGTTTATTTTTCCAATCTGTATAGTGTTCTGGTGCACATCACTTTTTAATTCCAAAAGCAATCTCAGGAGTTCCTCTTGAAAGTCTGCGAAGTCAGATGATATTATGTCTACTGACATCTTGCTCGTCTCAGGTTTCATGGGAACAGCACAGATTGCGAGGCAGGAAATGGCGCAGTTCATATTTCCAAACTTCAACAACAGAAATTATGTCCAAACTGATTGCAAACTCACATTTTAAATTCTTCTTCATACCTTGAAACTCTTATGTCCATTTATGAAAAGGGCATTATCAAACTTGTTTTTCACAGCCAAATATTTTATGCTCTCTTCAATGCTGACAGTTCAATACCTTAAAGAGGTAAACAAATTCCTTCCTATTTTGATGTCATAATGGCAGCTCACTGTTCCCTCCAGGGACCCAACTCCAGCTTCTAATTTTTGGAACTTGAAAGCTTCCTGTCAATTTTTCCGGCTTCGGGCAAATTAACTGCGTCACCATTCTCTCAATGGGGGAGATCGACTTCCTTTTTAAATCTCTCTCATGGCCATTTTTTTTCAAATTAAAAATCCTTTTTCTTTTACTCACTGTGACCAAGTTCTCAATTCTTTCAAAGTTGGAAGAAGAATCCACCGCTCAAAGTGCTGTCAGCTTGGAGCTTTGTGTTGCTGAGGTAGTGAGTCCACTCAAGGCACCCACGTCTCAACTCCGCTCACTCTCGGGGCTCTTAAAAGAGCTTACCAGGGAGCGGAAGAGACATTTTGGGGCTCAGCTGAGTCTCCACAACCCCAGAAAGCTCAATCTGGGGTTCTTCTGGGAGGCCACATCGCTCTCATGGCTCCCCCCCCCTCCACAGTGCCAGGATCCTCGGAGCTCGAGGATTCCTCGCCGCTCAGCAATGGCGGTAGACTGGAAGTCCGCGTAACAAAACTTTTTAATGGTATAGGAACTTTGGTTGGCATATGGAAACCCTACGCAGCTCCAGAAATCCTTCTGCCATTCTTCTGCTGGCTTGTTGAGCTGTCAGAGGTGGTACTTTGGGGTCAGAATAGAGAGAAACTTCTTTTGACAGTGTGGGATTTCAAAGTACAAACCACACATGAGATTGCTATTCTAGGAAGCGTCCGTGTGCTTGCCACCATTCCACTGTCTTATCCAAACAGATTTTCACAGTGTATGAACAGTGCAATTCAACTCAGAAGTAAGGCCCATTAGCTTCAATGCAACATACTCACAGGTAGGGATGGGGGCAGAATTCAGTGCAATGCACATATCAAATTTGCATTTTCCAAAACATTACGAGAACTGAAACAACTGTCGTTCAAATTTTATACTTACTCAGTTTTGTGATCCAGTTCTCCATTCAAACAATGCTTACAAAAAATTATTTATTAGGTAAAAATATGCATAAAAATGAATTTACTGGTGAAGAATAAGATCCAGAAGTACACTGTATTAGTGTGTACATTAGTCAAAAATGCATACATTAATGTGTAATAAACTTACAGTAAAATGCTGAAGAATTTTGATGAGGTTTAGTTTTTTAAAAGTTTGCAAATTGCTGCAGCAATGTGGAGAACTGAATTTAGCATTGGCAAATTAAGACACCAAGAGGACCAAAATTAAAAGATCGTCTATCCCTCCTTACAGGTAACTGGTTATAGGACTGCAGCCTAAATATCTAATCCTGCCTTTCCCAACCTGGTGCCCTCCAGATGTTTCAGAACACAACTTGCCAGCTTGTCTGTAGGGCCCATGGTTGATAAAGGCTGGTTTAATCAACAAAAGCCAGCATCTTGCTTATAAGCTGCAATAAGAAAAAAGCTTTTGCCACAGGATTTGTTTTTTGTTGTTGTCAACAAAATAGAGGCATTTTTGTGAACATTTTCTTTTATATGTGCAATTTTGCACAGATACATACCATTTTTTGTAATATAGCAGCACAACCATTTTCTAGGTCATGGCAATATATTAAGTTTTTTGTCGTCTCATTATCTGAAGAAGTATCTGAAGAAGTTTGCTTGCACACGAAAGCTCATACCAATGACAAACTTAGTTGGTCTCTAAGGTGCTACTGGAAGGATTTTTTAAATTTTGTTTCGACTACGTCAGACCAACACAGCTACCTACCTGTCATTATATCCTGTTAGTTTTGTGGAAAGTTGAGGCTGTGTACACACTCTTATTTACTCTGTGGCTTAAGGAGCACTGGATGCAATCCATATGTAGCCTGCATCTATCCATCGTTTCTTATGAAATACTGCGTTTTGATACATTTGCCCCCAAAGCAGCTTTCATCTGAATTGTGAAAAAGAATGACCTTGCTGCATTTTAACCTGGTAATGTTTGCACAGCCTCATTTATAACTTCTAGATACTGTGGCACATAACATTCCTTTTTCCAAACAACCACTTCATGTTCTCTGGTATCCAAACAGCTGTTCAGCTACACTTCCACATCTGTGTTGGGGGTTCCAACTTCATGTCCCTCAACTGCTAGTCCCTATCCTGTGCCAGAAGATGCTCCCGAATTTATCACAGGTTTCAGGAGCAGCTTGTTCAGCATGTGATGGATTTACTCTGAGAAGGCAGCCCTGCTACAGATATGGAGCTCAGAACACAACTGTTTGGGGCCTGGGGGTTGGTAGATATTTTTGGAAGGATATGGGGCAGTATGCCATTCTACCTCCATCTCTGTGCTCCAGGAGGAATGAAATTGGTATTCAGATCTTCATGGAAGGCAAAAGAGAAAGGAAGTTCAATGCCCCTCATTAATCGTGTGTCCATTCCTAGCAATTAGGCACCAGTCAGTCCCTGAGCAGTTCATTCACACTTTTACTTTGATAGTGCAGCCTTTGCTGGAGTTGTTATGGACAAAATCGTCATCCATCCTCAGATCCCCTGGTCAGACTACTATTTTAGTTCGTTCAGTAGACACAGACTGTTGTGCGCCACCCATCACCTCAACTCTGAAATAAGCAGAGAAAGAGTAATTGGTCCAAGGCTACCAAGTAAGCTTTGTGCCCAAGTTGGGGTTGATTATAGTGGCACCCACCCTGTGGAATACCCTCCCACCAGAGGTCAAAGAGAACAACAATTACCAGACCTTTAGAAGGCATCTTAAGGCAGCTCTGTTTAGGGAAGCTTTTAATGTTTGATGGATTTCTGTATTTTAATATTTTGTTGGAAGCCGCCCAGAGTGGCTGGGGGAACCTGGCCAGATGGGCGGGGTATAAATAATAAATTATTATTATTATTATTATTATTATTATTATTATTATTATTATTAGTTTCTCCAGCCCAGGTCTAATACTGTATCCATCCTTTACAGTATCCTACACCAGCCCCCCCTCTGCCATCATACATGCATGGCATTGGTAACATCCAGGATGCTCTTGTTCTTGTTTGCATCCATCTGTCTCAAGAGACAATGGAAGAGTGCACCTCTGGGAGACAAGTCAAACTCGAAGGTTATAGTGCCTGCTATGGCTATAGAGACTGATGCAGAAGAAACATGTTTTGCTGCAGCTGGGGCAGATGAAGGTGTCCGGTTGTGCTGCTGCAGATGCACCATGGCGTTTCTTCTCTGCACTCCTCCCAGTGGTCATTCCTCTTCTGGTCACTGCAAGGGATACACAACCCGACTGTATCTGCAAGGTTGATATTGCTAGCCTTCATGTCACATAGAGTCATAGAATCATAGAGTTGGAAGAGACCATAAGGGCCATCCAGTCCAACCCCCTGCCAAGCAGGAAACACCATCAAAGCATTCCTGACAGATGGCTGTCAAGCCTCTGCTTAAAGACCTCCAAAGAAGGAGACTCCACCACACTCCTTGGTAGCAAATTCCATTGCCAAACAGCTCTTACTGTCAGGAAGTTCTTCCTAATGTTTAGGTGGAATCTTCTTTCTTGAAGTTTGAATCCATTGCTCCGTGTCCGCTTCTCTGGAGCAGCGGATAACAACCTTTCTCCCTCCTCTATATGACATCCTTTTATATATTTGAACATGGCTATCATATCACCCCTTAACCTTCTCTTCTCCAGGCTAAACATACCCAGCTCCCCAAGCCGTTCCTCATAAGGCATTTGCAGACATCTTTGTAATGACCTGATGCCTGAAGCCAGCTCCCTATGGAGCACATCCTTAGGGATCTTGTCATTTTCCATTCTGTGGGCATGATCAAGGCAGCTCTTGGTAACAAGAACACCCACTACATGACCATTCCAGTGTTTGGTGACTTCTCCCCTTCTCCATCTGTATTCTTCACCCTGCCAGTCAGCCATGTTGGTCTCGGTCTTCATGGAAGGCGTATCAAGTCACCACCCTGCCTCAATAAACAGCTAAGATTTGTTTGGTGTGTTTCAGGTATACAACAGCCGGGGGTCAAATGGCTCACCTGGGAAAGCCTTTAAGGTCCATCTTCAACTCTGGGACACAGCCGGGCAAGAAAGGTAACGCATAAGAACATCATCTCTGAAGCAGAGTTCATTGGAAGAGCAAATGAAAGGCTCTCCACTAGATCCTGCTAGGCCATTTCAGATTAGGCAGGTTAGGTATTATTAGAGAGAGTGGAGAAAGAGCAAATTGTTCATCCGATTGAGCACATGTGGGCGTGGGTGTGTTACTTTCACCAAGAGGACTGGCGCCAGCATGGCACATTTCCCCCTCCTGACCATATCATGAAGCGCAACTCTGCGCACGGCAGCCCCTACTCCATTTCTTTTTGCTTAGGAAATTGAATTGCGATAAGGAGATACATTGAGCTTTTCCAGGCACAGAATCCTCACTCCCTGACAGACTTATGTGGTCCTTTCTCGATATTTAATTACACACACGCTTACAAGTTTCCCCTCCTTTTTTAAGCTGCCGCTGCCTTGTTCCTATATTAACAGTTAGGCACATGGGCGTACCCAGGATCAAAACTAGGGGGGGGCAAGGGGAGGGGCCAAGGCACGGAAGGGGAGGGGCCACAAAGTGGGCGGGAACGGCGAACTCGCGCTCCGCCGGGCTGTGCCCCTCCCTAGAAGCAGGGCTGGTGGGCGGAGGCGGAGCCCAGAGCGCGAGTTCAGCGTTCCCGCCCGCCGCGCCGCGCTCTCTGGTTCCCCGCCGCGCTTGGCCTTGCCAGAGGGCGCGACGGGGAGCTGGAGGGAGGGCGCAGCGCGGCAGGCGGGAATGGCGAACTCGCGCTCCGCCGGGCTGTGCCCCTCCCTAGAAGCAGGGCTGGTGGGCGGAGACAGAGCCCAGCCCAGCGGAGCGCGAGTTCGGCGTTCCCGCCCACCGCGCCGCGCTCCCTGGTTCCCCGCCGCGCTTGGCCTTGCCTGAGGGCGCGCCGGGGAGCTGGAGGGAGGGTGCGGCGCGGTGCGGCGGGAATGGCGAACTCGCACTCCGCCGGGCTGTGCTCTGCCTCTGCCCACCAGCCCTGCTTCTAGAGTAGGGCAGCTGCCCTAACTTGCCCCGTGGTGGGTACGCCCTTGGTTAGGCACATTGTGCTGTTGATTCCAGTCAGAACTTTGCCCAGTAAATGTGCTTGAGGTTGTGGCACATGTGACTCCAGCAAGGGTTTTGCTGTAGCCACTTTTGCATCATGGTTTGTTGCTTTTCTAGCACACCTCAGTCAGCAGTGATCTGGCAAGTTGTCCTAGCGTGTGCAACATCTAAAGGGCAAGGGCTGCTTTACATCTGAGATAGCCTCTATCAAGGAGAAATTGCAACATGGAGGCATTTTTGCCATGGTTACATGGGCTGAGAGCTGCTGTGCCCTTTGTTATCTGGGAAGCATCTTCATGGATGTGCCCAATAGGTTAGCAGTCGCAAATCAAAATGTAAATTATATGCGACTGTCACTGTTTTGTGTAGCCTCTTGCAGAGGAGTGTAAGCAACAGTCCCTGCCCATAGCTGCCAAGTTTTCCCTTTTCTCGCGAGGAAGCCTATTCAGCATAAGGGAAAATCCCTTTAAAAAAGGGATAACTTGGCAGCTATGTCCCTGCCCCCTGGAGGCAATAGTAACCGTTAAAGAGGTGGGAGGAAAGAGGGATGCAATGTGTGAGTTTATAAGAATAGCTATGCATGTTTATGTATAGATTTTTTTTTTAAAAAAAAAACAACTCTCAGCTTAACATGTTGTGATAAGGGCTTTCCATGTTCACCCAAGCTCCAAAATGCCAGGAAATTGCAACTGTTAAAGGCCAAATCCTTAACAGATCCATTATTTATACAATGTGGTATCCTACCCTGTGGTTAGTTCCAGCTTCAGCACTACCTTGGGGCTGGATCATTGCCCCTCTTTTGTAAACCGCACTGAAATTTTATTAGCAATCCAGCGGTATGTAAATCTCCTCGAGCCCAAGTCCAAGATTCGTCTGCTCTCTGTCAGAGTCTGTGCAGCTGATGCTGTCATGCAACTGAAGCTACCCTTCCACGTTACATGCATGTAACTGGCAACCGATAAAATGCACATAGAATGACAAGAGTTGGAAGGGACCCTTTAAGATGGTGCCATTTGCATCATTTTGCAAGCAACAGTAATGTTTTCCTTCAGAGCCTATTATTTTATTCCTATGCTTAGTTTATTCCAATTAACTGACTAAATTACTTAAGATATCATATAGCCAATGCCATAGTCCGTGTAGGCAAACTAAGGCCCGGATCCGGCCCAATCGCCTTCTAAATCCGCCCCGTGGACAGTGTAAAAACCAGCGTGTTTTTACATGAGTAGAATGTGTATGTGTCCTTTTATTTAAAATGCATCTCTGGGTTATTTCTGGAGCATAGGAATTCATTCATTTCCCTGCAAAAAATATAGTCCGCCCCCCCCACAAGGTCTGAGGGACAGTGGACCGACCCCCTGCTGAAAAAGTTTGCTGACCGCTGCCTTAGTCCCACAAGATGGCTCAACTTGGATTGCTTAAAAAGGGGATTAGACAAACCCATGGCAGGTGGGAATAGCAATAGATAGGAGCTGGAGGTGGCATGTTTACAATTCCGGTTGCTGGGAATTGCAAGTGGGGAGAGGGCTGTTGCACTCAGGTCCTGTTTTCAGGCTTCCCATAGGCACCTGGTTGGTCAATATGAGAAGAGGATGCTGGACCAGATGAGCCTTTGGATCAGGATCTAGCAGGGCATTTCTCATATGTTATTATATATTTAACTGGGTGACAGTCCCATTTACAATAAATGTGGGCAACTGGATACAGTGGTCCCTTGATTCTCGAACTTAATCCGTTCCAGGAGTCCGTTTGACTCCTGAAACCATTCAAGAACCAAGGTACGACTGTATTACCAGGGCTATGGGAATTCTGTTGTGCTCTGGAATGTTGCATCCTTCTCAGCTATCGCTTAAAGGAACTAACATCCTGGTTAGCTAATCGTTATGGCTAGAGTTGTGCTTGAAGGATGTGTGAGTAATACCGTCTGAAATCTCAGAAGCCAGGGTGGGCTCATTTGCCCATCCCCTTGATAGCAAAATGTGACTCAATTGTACAAAACAAGCAGGTGTGCAAAAAGTGTTGTTATTTTGCATGAGCTATACAGGCTCATTGCAGAGTTTTTGACATTTTTACACTCACGTCCGTAACCGAGCAAATTGTAAACCACAAGAGGGCTTCTCGGCTTTTACAGTACCATTGGAATAACAGTGAATTGGTGCATATATTTCCTGTAAAAAGGAGAATGTTAAAAGCTTTCCACTGTGGTTAATCTTTGGTTTCAACATCATTAAACCATGCAGCAGAAAAATGTTTACCTACTGTGGGTTTCCCCTCCCCCCTTCCTGAGCTAAGTCTGCATGTTGATCCTTTCGCTTTCTTTCTTTCTTTCTTTCTTTCTTTTGGCAGATTCAGAAGTCTCACGACAGCATTTTTCAGAGATGCCATGGGCTTCTTGTTAATGTTTGATCTCACCAGTCAACAGAGCTTCTTAAATGTCAGAAACTGGATGAGTAAGTGGCGGGAGCAGCTGCCTTACGTGGCCTCAAGTGCTTTGGGATTAGGCTATATTGCATCTGTCATTCTCCATACAGGGACTACTGCTGTTTAAGACAGAATCTCTGTCCATGCTTGGGATTTTAAAATATTTTTTTAAAGTGCACTCGGAAAACCCATACTCTACCCCAATGTTTCCCAACCTTTGGTCTCCAGCTGGTTTCAGACTACAATTCCCATCATCCCTGACCACTGGTCTTTCCAGCTAGGGAAGATGGGAGTTGTAGTCCAAAAGCAGGAGGAGACCCAAGGTTGGGAAACACTGCTCTACCCTATCCTTTAAAAAGTGAGGTGAGCAAGAGAGCATGGAGCAGCCTTCTCCAGTCTGCAGGCCCATAGGTATTAGGACTACAACTCCCATCAGCACCAATGCTTACGGTTGATGGGAATTATAGTCCAGCAACACCTGAATGGCAACATGTTGAGGAAGGTTGGCATATTGTGAGTTGCATGTATTGGACCCCCCAGGCCCCTTGAAAGCAATGTTGGGCCCGCATTGAAACCAGGAGATCTGAGCCAGTTCAAATCTTGCCTTAGCTGCAGACTCACAAGGTAACGCTGCAATATACTATCTCTGGATAAAGGTTGGCTGAGATCTTCCATGAGATAGGACTAATGCAAAGTTGACTTACCCTTTGTCACTGCAACCTCATTCACCTTCATGCCTAGCCTGTTGGTTTTCTGTAGACATCTGGTTGGCCATTATGGGAAACAGCATGCCAATTAGATAGGCAGCCTTCGGTCTGGTCCAGCAGGTTTGCTATGTTATTATGAACCCCTATTCTCTAAGCCTCACCAATCACCATGTCTGTACAGTATCTGCCGTAATAGGATAATAACATTTGCCTACCTTACGGGACTCTTAGAGGGATTACTGAGATAGTGGGAAGTGCTTTAAACACTTCAAATGCACTACATACATGCAGGTTATTAATATTCTGTTGCCATTGTAGTGAAGGAAATGAATTATCTGCTACTTGGCCTTACTAGACAAGTTTTTGTTGTTCCAGTTTTATTATTTATTTATTGGAAGGGCCGTTGTGCCCTAGGGCAACAAAAAATTCCTAAGCCTCCAATTTCTGTTGTGCATACTTCTTACCTTGACACGAAAACAAGTCCTCTTGGTACTCATATTGAAACAGTTGTTTTTACGTTTATGTTTTTTTCCCAAATAGCTTTTTCAACATCCCTTACCCGGGCTTCTTTTGTTTTGTTTAGGCCAACTGCAAGCAAACGCGTATTGTGAGAACCCGGACATTGTATTAATTGGAAATAAAGCTGACCTGTCAGATCAGAGAGAGGTCAATGAGAGACAAGCGAAGGATCTAGCAGACAAATACGGGTAAGCCCAGTCAGTTACAGGAATCTTAACATGAATGAAAGGCTTCAAGCCTCCTTAAAGCTCCCCTATGGAAGGTAATTAAGTGTATACTTCAACTTTCTAACTAACATCCATGGTCATGCCCTAAGGCTTCACATACATTTTTCTCTCCTGGGGTGCACAGTACTGCTAATCTGTATTTATTTTTATTTTAAAAAATGTTAAATTGGTTAGTATTTGGAATTTTAATGAAGGTGCAACATGTTATCTCTCTTATACCTTGCTTTCCTGCATAATCTGGTGGGACTGAGTCTTTGTTTTATCTGGTACTCCTAGACCAAGAGTCTCCAATGATAGTTTTTTTAAAAAAGATTTGATTTCCACTCCTATTATGTAGGGGGAAGAGCAGGGCAAAGTCAAAGCAAGCCTTTTTAGGCATGCCTAGGGAATGATCTGAAGGTCTGTGATGTGGCTCTGTTGATGTAAAAGCAATTTTGTATTGAGGGAAGGCCTCCTGGGATCTGCGGATAAGTTGTCCCTCAAAGGAAGAGCTGGGTAGACATTTTCGTTAATGACCCCATTTTTAAAATGTCCCACCTGACAAAGATTTTTGGTGTTTTCCTCTGCTAGCATCCCGTACTTTGAAACGAGTGCAGCTACCGGCCAGAATGTGGAAAAAGCTGTGGAAACGCTCTTGGACTTGATAATGAAACGAATGGAACAGTGTGTTGACAAGAGTCAAGTCTCAGACACAGCCAACGGAGGAAATTCAGGGAAGCTGGCAGCAGCAAAATCAGAAGAGAAGAAATGTGCTTGTTGATTTAGCTCCTCAGACAGAGGGGAATGAACAAGGAATTGTCCTATCCGAAAATAGCAGACCCAACCAACCACCAAATTCAACCCTGGAAGCTCTTGTGGTCCATATGGGGCAGCTGTTGTTGTCTTAAGCAAGGCCGATTATGTCCGATGCTGAGAGAGTCATGCTTCCATGCTTACCACAGATGTTATCTGTACAATGTCATCTTCATAGAAAACCCAAAGGCCTTCATCTTCTCAATACAACCAGGCCAGTAAATAGAGGAAAGCCTTGCTTATATTGGGGAGAGGGTTGTTGAAATGTTAAATGATCAATGAATCACACTTGTAGGCCCACTCAATCACTTCTAGTCCTGTTGCCTTCTATTACAATATACATTATGCATTTGCTACAGATGGTTTATAAAAAGCAAATGGATATTAATGTACAGTAGCTTATCATAAATGTCTTTGTATTTTATTTTATTTTTATTTTTTGTTAATACCAAGCAGTCATTGCTGTTGCATTCAGCTGACTGATGTCCCTGATGATCTCAGAATATTGCATCCTCTTCCAGGATAAAACTGAGGACCTGTGTAACATTGGAACTGATTGCCAAGTGGAATTGGAGGGGTGTGGGCTAAAAGAGGAAGGGGATGTCCAGGAATTCTAGCACAGTGGTAGGAAGGGGCAGGTGCATACTGCAATGAAGCTTTTTTCCCCTCTAAACCAAAAGGTATTGTCCATGCTTCAGACACCAAGGCCAGCATTGTCTCCCAAGAACGTGGGCAACAGAATGACGAACGCTTTCTCTGGTGACACTGTAATTGCTTTAAAGGAGTCTCTTTCCTCAGGTAAAGAGAAGACCAGTCCATATGAATGCAGTTAGCTTTTCTAATTAATCTTCTTCCCTCAATGCATTAAATTTTTTTTATCTTTGTTTTACAAGTGGGCCACCTAATAAACGTAAAACAGTTGAATGCTGCTTCGGAGAATGGAGTGTCACCAAAGCAAAACCTTTATTAAATATATAATATATGGCTGGCACTTGGGAGCATTTACAATTCGCAAGGTAGGCTTAGGAACAGAGCATCAAAGGGTGATTCTGTTACTGTAGCTACGCTGCCAGCTGTTGAGTGGTGCCAAATTGTTCTTTAAAGCCAAATGTTGTCATAGGGCTGTGATGTATTAAAACGTATCATTTGAAATAAAAAATCAGGTGTGTACCATTCTTACATGGTGCCACGTTAAAACAAAGTATATATTGGTAAAGTCCTAGAGCTATATGGCTGTTCCAGCTTTGGCCCTGAAGCCAGCAAGATCCCACTGGGGAAAACTGGAGAAGAGACTTTAAGCACCATGTGGTCTTTGCTTTATGGGCCAAACTATTGGTCCATAGTTTTATTCAGGATTCCTGCAGAGGTGATCTTGTGCAGTACAAGGGCAAGAGGGTATCTGGGCAGCCCAGTTAATGTATAAAGCTGAAACTGTAACAACATGGAGAGTTGGAAGATGACATTAAGAAGAAATGATACGGAGGAGTTAGGCTTGCTTGCCAAAAATCATACTTCATAGGTGGAGAATTCTGAGGTGCCCGCTCTGAGATCTGCCCCCTTCATCCCTTGCTTATTAAGATGGCTCAGTTGATGGACTCTTGCTGCAGAGCCTCCAAATCCTGAAGCCAATATGAGCATATGGTAGTCTGTGGGAAAGAACTGTTGCACTAACAAGTTCCTCAAGGAAGGAGCAGGGGGGGGTGCATGGAAAACTGCAGCTGCTAGAATGCTGCACACGGAGATTCTGCCTGACCTGCAGCAAGCAATTGACAGGGCATCTTTCAGAAAGAAAGAAAAACCCCAGTGGTATTTTTAACTGGTAGAACCGTTCATAAAACCTTGGTAGCTATGCTTTTGGAATTTTATATTTTTGCATGCTATTTTTTTTGGTGAAACAAAGGTGAAACAACATACCGCATGGGCTGTTAACGGTTCAGCACAAGAGCAGCTTTTCCTCCCTTTCCATCTCATAACTGACTGCTTTTTTTTAATTCTGAGGACCATTAGTGAGACTTCTCAAGCACCCTATTTTAGGAAGCCCAGCTTTCCTTCTTTTTCCCCCATGCTGCATTTACTGTAAACTCCCTGTAAAATTTGGAGATGTCTTATTTGAGAGGAATCCCTCTGTACTTTTAATAGCTGCATGTTGGGGGGATTTTGGCAAGCGTGGTTTCCTGTTAAGGACTAGAGTCCAGGATTACTATTTTTCCTCTTACAATGGGGTGGAGAATCTGTAGACCTCCACATATGATAGCTGGAGATCCATGGGTTCCCCATTTCTGGACATCAGGGTACTAAAAACTGCTGAATCCCAAGTGGTCTGTTGTGTTTGGCATAGTAAGAATCTATATGAGGTTTTCAGCAGTGCCTGTGCCGATTTCATTCCACAGCACATCACTCATCTTTTGCGGCACCTTCCCGGTGATCCCCCCTCCCCATCTCATCAGAGCTGGAAATGAGAAGGAGCAGGAAGGGTCAGAATGACACCAGGCACCTTTATGTAGGAAACTTATCTTGCCCTCGCAGTTCTTACATTGGCTGCTTGACAAAATGAGCCTACGTACAACAGAGTACTTAAAACAGGCCATCTGTGGTTCATTGATCAACAATTGCCAGGGGGCACAGAAAAGTTGGTATGAAAATAAAGAGGTAATTCCAGGCTTCCTTCTCCCTTTTTAAAAAAATGTTGATTAAAACGACGGAGTCTCTTGGAATGTGTGCAGTGAAATGTAGCTTCATTTTGTGTGTCCTGGCATGGGATACATCACTTTTCAATGTCCCCCGTAGGGTCCAACAGGAACGCTACAACTCCTCAGGCGCTTTTGCAGTGCTTTCTTTTGAGTGCTTTCAAATAATCGGCCAAAGCATTCCCCAGTCACCTCTGCAATATGGCACCACAAGCTTGATGAGTTGTTCATACTTAATAGATGAGGAGAGAATTAACTCTGCCCTGGTGTCCCGGGAATATCCATTTGCCTATTGCAACAGCATGGAGGAGTTTATCAATGTGGTTCTGCGTGACGGTCCTTTTAGGATAAGTCCTTGGAGGAGGGAAAGTGTATCCAATTGGATTCACGTGAGAAAATTGAGTGTTACTGAGTGGTAACAGATATGTGGTGCACCTTAAAAAGGGTATTCGATCAATACTTTATAAGGGAAGCCCATTCTCTCCAAATGTGTGTTTGTAAATTTGTCTTAAGACCCTTGTCTTAGATCTACCAACGCACTGACTGCTAAGTTCACACCAACACTTAAAGCTGGTGTGGTATTGCTAAAGCAGGGATAAGGGACCTCTGGCCCTCTGGATGTTGTAGGTATACACCTCTCCCTCACTGGCACCAGCATGAACATTAGTCTGGGATAATGGGAGTTGGACTCTCAACAACATCTGGAAGGGGGCAGGTTTCCTGCATCTGTGCCAGAGCTGCAATCTGAAGTCTCCTTTTCCTAGAAAGCAAATGGTAGTCTACTGTGAAACTGAATGAAAAGGACACCCCAATTTTTTTCTTGGTAACCTCCTCGCAACTCCACATTAGGATCAGTACTTTTGTGGGCCAGATGTGGAACCTTCTGCAGCTTTTTTTCAGGAGCATGAGTCTTGCATGGTTCTGTCTGCCTCCCCTTAGACATTTATTTTTTTTCTTTATCTCATTCCAGCACTTACGTTGGGAAATGTCAAGCCAGGTAAAACATAATATTGAGTCAAGCTGTGTGTACAACAGTTATAGAAGCGAAGCAAGAAAAGCCAAGCTTTCACAGGAAGGGACAAAAATGGGTGGGAGGTGGGTAGGGCCCTGCTATCATGTGGCAAGCGTGTGTGTGTGTGTGCTCTGCAAGAAACACATTTTAATTTTGACTCTGCTGTACTATGACCTGCCTTCCCATTTCATATCATCTATATAAGACAAGGCCTGTACTTGGGTGGGGAGATTAGGTCGTCCCAAGTTGTACAGACATTCTTGCACTTTAAATTTAAAAACAAAATAAAACCGAAGCATTCCTCTCTCCACTCGTTCAGAGAAAGGCAAGTTGCATCACTTATGTTCTACCCTTATTTTCGGAACACCAATTTACATAGATTCTTTATGAAGCATCTCCTATAACTGCCTGTCCTCCCTGCACAATAGGGCTTTCAGTGTAAATAATCCGAGGTACTTTGCCTAAGCATATTTATTGAAATGATCCTTTTCAGATTTTGTATCCTTTGCCTTCCTGACTTAACACTAGCAACCTTCTAATTGATCAATTGCTTTTTAAAATAAAATAAAAAAAGTTTTCTCTGTTAGATTATTCTGAGCATGTTTTACGTTGGTCTATGCGGCAGATCTGTACATGTTAAAAGATTTACATTCTTGAACGTGGACATTTTGTATTGTACGTCTCTCGATAGACTGCGATGCCAGCATAACAATGTCAGTCATTACTTTGTTGTACCAAAGTACCTGTGGCTTTAAAACTAAATATCTATATATTATATACATACACATTGTCAACTTTTATTAACTAGTGTCTGGGTTTGTACAATATGGTCAAGGAATGTAATCTTGTGGTTTCATATCTGCACTGTCCTTTTGAAAATTAAAATAATATGTTTTTAATCAGTGTTGGGCTGTTGAAGCGCAAAATCAGGAAAGTGTGTGTGTGAGAGAGAGAAAGATCACTATGTTTTACAACAGTGTTGGGGAACCTCAGGCCTAGCGCCCAGTGTGGCCCAGCAGGCCTTTGTACCTGGCCCTCAGAACCCTCTTAAGGCCACACCCCTCCTCCCTAGGCCACACCTCTCACTATCCCTGCCTTACACCTCAAATTATTCTTTTCATGACTGGACTGTGCCACTGAAATCTAATATGCCTCTTGCATGGCTGGATGAACAGAGAGAGATGTCTGAGAGTGTTCAGAAACTAGCCTACTGTATGTCCAAAGGTAAAAAATGCATTTGATCCACCAGCATTTGACGCCTGGAAGGCTGGGCAGAAGGCACTGCAACTGTCAGACTGAAAAAGGTTAAGACTTCAGGGATGCATTCCAGTCCAGCAAGTGCGTGGCTGGGGAGAGAGCGTGGTCTGCAAAGAAGAGCCAGATAGAGAGGTCTGGAAGGTGGCTTTTGCCCCCTGAGGCTCCCCAATATTTGCTTGTGGAATATTCACAATTTAATATTCATAGTGCTGCATCATTAGTTTCCACTGGCGTAATAGGACTTGGGTTTCCTCTCCTCTACACTGTGTGTCTCCCAATCAATCAATAAATCAGTGTTTATTACAGCAAACAGCCAGCATACTAAAACCGGAATTTCTGCATAGTTTGCCTCCCAATCGTCTCCAGAAGGTCCGTCAACCTCCCAGAGCTGATTTCAAGGGCACATAGGAGGATGGAGGGGACAAGAGGAAGAGGAAATTCTGTTGCATGCATGAAAGTCCCTCGCATCAGCAGGTCCGCAGCATTGGGTATGGGCCCAGTATGTACACATTCAAAACTCAACAGCAGTAGCTGTCATATGGTAAGCCTGTGTTGGCTGTACCACTTCAGGTGGAGTCTAATCTGATGGTCCATTAAAAAGAATTCCCTGCTTGTATAAAATTGGCATATCTTCCATTCTCCTCCCCCCCCCTCCATTCTGCATTTTACCCATGTCTCTATCTACCCCTATCTAATGGAATAAAATTGATACATTAGGTTATACAATGCCAGAAACCAAGGGTGGGATCTTCCATAACAGACGGGTTTCCCTTACATCCTCAGGTTGCTGTCTTGAGCATATTTATACTACCTAGATTCGGTCGAATAGAGAAGGATTTGAGGGCATGAATAGCTCATCTCTCATCTTTCAAGGCTACTGCAAATTCCCAAAATTAGTTTCCAAGCCTGAGTCTGGAGGATTTCATTGGCATCTTCAGTTCCAGCAGATCCCCACCCCCTCTTCCTCCAAAAGAACCTTTGCAAACACTTCAAACAAAGCCTAGCCTCTTTAGGGTATGTGGTTATAACTATTTTAGGGATTTTAAATTGCTGGACTTTGCAGCAACATTGCTTTAGAGGCACCTGTTCTAAACTTGGCTCGTAATGAAGTTTTTTTTGGGGGGGTGGGAGGGGCAGAGGAGTTTTAGTAGAAGCACATGGATGTTTGCCTTCCATATGTTTTCCAAATTCAGCTGTGTTGAATGGCAGGCTACCAGTACTATTTGATGTTCTAATTTGCCAGATTTCTGATTCCTGGGGGCAGCTCAGCAAGCTTCACGCTGGGATTACTCAATAAGTCATGAGCAAGTGTGTAGGAGAGCTGCTTGTAAATCTTTAATAGCAGTAGTGATTCCAAAGTTTCAAATGACTGAAATGCATTTAAAACGGGGAGCATCCAATGTTTCTATTTGCCTCTGAAAAACAGGAGGACATATTTGAAAGTAGGAAGTCAATAGGGGCAATATGTTGGATTCAGCTAAGGAAATGTCCCTGTTGGGAAATAATTCAGTGTCTCCCTCCATGAGCACAATTGTAGTCCCTGAGTAGATGCTTTAAAATAAAATTGGAAACACCACACCATCTGATTTTGGGGTGCCCCCATGTAAATTTGGCCCTAAATCTGGAATGCCATCCAAATGACTCAAATCCATGACTCAAAAAGTGCAAACTTCTATACTCGCTTCATTGCTGTTAAATCATATACCTGGACCCCCCCCCCAAAAAAAAGGGTGGGTTCAGGTTAAAGGAGAGCAGCTCATCAGACACAGCATGAAGGATGTTTTTGAGAAGATGCACTCCAGTAGGCTTTGCAGTTTGTAATTTCAAATGGAGTCTAATTAAATAAATCACTTCCTCTTGACAAGAGGGCAACACAGCTGGTAAGGAACTAGCAGACCTGCACAACTTGTGATGCCCCCCCACCGGCTCTCTAAGACACAAAGAATTTGGGTTGCATAGTTAATTTTTGCATCCCTACCTGTAAGTCTGTGCGTACTTATTTAGAAATCAATCCCGCCGAACTTGGTAGGGCTTTGTTCTCAGTAAAGGAGTGTATAGCACTGAGCTGCAATGATTTTCACACCAGATCTGTATCATAAAGAATAAGGTCCATAGCTCTGTCATAGAGTGGCTTTGCATGCAAAAAGTCCCTGGCCCAATTCCTGGTGTCTCAAGGTAGGGCTGGGGAAAGCTCCAGCTTAAATTCCTATAGAGACACTGTTGAAGGAGCCAGGCAAGTTCCTTGTTAATGACCCTAAGTATGGGTGGCACTGTGGTCTAAACCACAGAACCTAGGTCTTGCTGATCAGAAGGTCCGTGGTTCGAATCCCCGTGACGGGGTGAGCTCCCGTTGCTCGGTCCCAGCTCCTGCCAACCTAGCAGTTCGAAAGCACGCACAAAAGTGCAAGTAAATAAATAGGTACCACCCCAGCGGGAAGGTAAATGGTGTTTCTGTGCACTGCTCTGGTTTTGCCAGCAGCGGCTTAGTCATGCTGGCCACATGACCCAGAAAAACTGTCTGCGGACAAACGCCAGCTCCCTCGGCCTGTAAAGCGAGATGAGCGCCGCAACCCCAGAGTCGTTCGCAACTGGACTTAACTGTCAGGGGTCCCTTTACCTTTACTGGTCATTAGTATAAGAAGGGAAGTTGCTTTGTGCCAGAGGGCAAATGGGTAGGACCCCTCCCTCATCGGGCTGGTAGTGAGAAGGACAAAGGCCAGAGTTGTGTGTGAAGTGAGCAAAAAGCAGGCTGCAGGCAGAAGCTGGGGATCAGAGCCATGCTTGATTCCAACAAGGCTGTGACTATGGGAGAAACAAAGCCTCACAATGTAAAACCCCTTAAAAAAATTTTTAATGCTACAACGGTTGCCGGTTAGTTTTGGGGTTCAATTCAAGATGCTCACCTACGTTTAAAGCTCTAAGCAACTTAGGGTCCAAATATCTGAAACATCTTCTTTCCGATGGACCCTCTTGTGTTAAGATCAGCAGAGGGAGTTCTCTTCATAGTTCCACCTCCCTCAAAAATCCAGAGTGTATCTGTGGTCCAGGAGAGGGCCTAAGTTGTGGAAGTCCCTCCTTGCAGAATGGCATCTGGCAACTGCATCGAATGCTAAAGATGCACCTTTTTCTCCTGGCCCTTGACACTCGGGATGCATAATTTTAGGATCCACCCTATTTTGGGGGTGGGCAAGTTGTTTTAAACTGTTTTTGTGGTCCATGTTCAATTGCTGTAACCCACCCTGGTACTTCAAGGCGAAGGGCATGCAATAACCCTCTTCCTGTTCCTAGTGAGGATCAGCTCCACCAGACCTCCATGCAGCATGAATAATATTCTGAAATTTATTCTCTATGAGTTAATGTGTCAAGGCAGTGAACATTCATCACTGGTGGGGAATAGCCACAGAGCTACAGTCAATAAATAAATAAATAAGAAGCTGCCCAGTCTCCCCTGAAGCCCCTCCTCCACCTCTGACTCCACTTCTTTCATTGGACAGCCATCCTGTGGTTCCATCTGCATTAACAGAAGACTGAACATGATGGTGACGGGCGGAGGGCAGAGGGCGGGTAGACTTTTCTCTCTCTCCTATGCATCATATTTCAAAGAGAACTGCATGGAAGAGTAATCCATGAAATGAAGTCAACAAAACTGGGATCCTTCCGGTGGATCTGCAAAAAAAAAAAAGGCCTGTGCTTCATGGAGATGCTTCACTTATGGAGTCTGGAAATCATGGTGTATGGTGTACCTCCGTCAAGCCTGGTGAAGAAGAAGATTACAGGTGAGCCATACAATTGCAGGTGAGCCATACAATTGCAGGTAAAACATAACTTTGGGCAAATGAATCCTGTGCCAGTACTCTGCAGTGAGTCAATAACTTAAGAATAGCCTTAAGAACTGTCGTCATCATGCTGTAGAAAATAGATCAATGGTCCATCTAATTCAGCCAACTGCTTGCCAAGACAGCCCAGCTTCATCCCCCAGGGAGATTTGCTAGTACAACCCAATTGAACTATCTACCTGCTCCAGCATCTTGTAATAATTTGATAGCTCACTTGGTTAGAGTGTGGTCCTGATTAACACCGAGGTTGCAAGTCTGATCCCCTAAGGGGCAGCTGCACATTCCTGCATAGCAGAGGGTTGGACTAGATCAGGCATCCCCAAACTTCAGCCCTCCAGATGTTTTGGACTACAATTCCCATCTTCCCCAACCACTGGTCCTGTTAGCTAGGGATCATGGGAGTTGAAGGCCAAAACATCTGGAGGGCCGCAGTTTGGGGATGCCTGAACTAGATGATCCTCTGGATATCTCCCAACTCTGTTTCTGTGATCAGTTGTGAATACTCTCTTTGAAAACGGAGACTGAATTTAGCTTTCATGGGTAGTAGCTATTAGAACTATCTGGAGGAGAGAGAACTTACCCAACTACATTCATTTTTCAAGGCAAGCCAACCATACCTGAACGTGACATTCTGAAGGTGAATTTCTGGGCTAGTATCATGGGGAACATGTGGCCTTCCAAATGATGTTGGACTCCAACTCCCAGCATCTCCAGCTTGGCCAGTGGTCAAGAATGTTGGGAGCTGTAGCCCACCAACATCTGGATGGTCACAGCTTCCCCACTCCTGCATTGTAACTTTGAGGAACCTTTAGATGTATGCAAGTGACTGGAGAGTAAAGGCACACTCAATAGCCTTCCATCATTTATAGCACAGCAGTTGAGAGACTGAAGAGCGAGCAAGGAAGATCTGATGCAAATCTCACATCTGCCATAAGCTCAGTGGGTGGCTTTATGGAACCCGCTATTATCTTAGCCTCGGGGCATCTTCTGCAATATGAAGGCATCAGAGGGTTGTTGTAACCATTACTGAGATAAAGACATGCCTTGAATATTTGTGAACTGTCCATAAATGTGAAATGTTAGTAGGTAGTAGGTCTGCCCTGGAACCATCTAAAACTGTTGCACATGTTGTGAAATATTCTGTTCTCTGCAGCTACATCCAGATGTAACACCAGACTGTGGCTGGGTATTGAATCTGAACCAAGTTCAATCTAGCACCTCCAATTGAGCTGGGAGAGGCCCCAGGTCTGAAATTCTGGAGAGCTGCTGACAGCCAATGCAGTCCAGGGATGGGGAACCTGTAGCCCCCTCAGATGTTGTTGGACTCTATCTCCCATGATCCCCAGCCAGCATGGCCAATGACCAGGGATGATGGGAGTTGTGGTCCAGCAACATCCAGAGGGTCACAGATTCTCCATTCTTGGTACCGAGCTAGTTTGACTCAGTAGAAGGCAAGTTCCTATATCCCTGCTGGTGCTTAGAATTTGAAGTAGAGTACAGGCAGCCAAGGATAGAAATCTCATGCCAGCATCCCCCATTATTCTCTTTAGCCTTGTTCTTAGAAGCCAATCTCTCTCCCTGCCTTTCAGAAAGCAGAGCAGATGGACTGCTTATTAATAACCAAGGAAAGCAAACCAAGTGGCTGGCCTGTAATAGACACCCACATGCTCTGCATCAGTCAGAACAGAAGGATGGGCAAGATGGATGGACCTTGGATGAACTAGCAACAGATCGCAAGGAAAGAAAGCCACGCTTCAGAACCAATCAGCAAACGAAAAGCTGTGATGAATTTGCACGCAACATCCATCAGCATGGCGGGCCTCTTGCACACATTCATTTTTATCTGCCCTTTTGAAATGGAACCAAGAGTTCATGTGGCTTCAGTGGCAGCCTGCAGGCAGTTTCACTTGTACTTCGTTTGGATGGCTTGACCAAAGAGCGCATCATGCCAAAATGGCACTGAGGAAGACACCCTTTCCTCCAATAGCTGGCCGACGCCAATAAGCCATGGGGCTTGCACAGTTCCTGTGCAAAGTAACAGACTGCCTGAGTTTGGACTGCGACAGCAAACAAATGTTATCAGCTGCCTTTTAAAGATCTTGCCACTTTGTGAAGAAAGACATCCCTCGGTATCTAGGCGATGAATTGCTTCCTCACTAAATAGGTTGGAATAGAGCGCAAAACACCAGAGAGTTTCAATTTTGCATTGTACTAGAACAGGCATCTCCAAACTTCTGCCCTCCAGCTGTTTTGGACTACAATTCCCATCTCCCCCAACCACTGGTCCTGTTAGCTAGGGATCATGGGAGTTGAAGGCCAAAACATCTGGAGGGCCGCAGTTTGGGGATGCCTGTACTAGAAGGATATAATCCATGCAGTGATGTCAGTGAATGTCTTGTGTGAGTGTCTGGAGGCGGTTGGAGGGTGGATGGTGGTTAACGGATTGAGGTTGAATCCAGACAAGACAGAAGTACCATTTCTGGGGGATAAGGGGTGGGCAGGGGTGGGGAATTCCCTGGTCCTGAATGGGGTAACTGTGCCCCTACAGGACCAGGTGTGCAGCCTGGGGCTAGCTGTGTTTTTTTTGCCACAGGTGAACCCTCAAGAGTGGTGTCATTCAGGCTCCCAGCCTGCATGTGTACATAAATGCGTCAGGGTGGGGGTGCGCCAAACTGGGTCTTTGACCCAGGTGAAATAAAGCCTAGTTTCACCCCTGGTCTATGTCGAGAACAGAGAATACAGTATGTGGCCTCCCAGATGTCATTGGACTGGAACACCCATCATTCTTGGCCAAGGACCATATTGGTTGGCACTGGTTTTCTATGGCAAGGGGCCTCTGCAGTGCCAAAAACAAAACATGATGTAGGGGGTGCTCGATGCCACATGTTTTATTCTACACTATTTTTTCCATCCTTTCTAAAAGCTCAGAAATTCACGACCAGGGGAGAGATTGGGGCAGGGGAATTCAGGTGATCTCTGGTTAAGGGGTGATATGATAGCCATGTTCAAATATATCAAAGCTCTATATAGAGGAGGGAGAAAGGTTGTTTTCTGCTGCTCCAGAGAAGCGGACACGGAGCAATGGATTCAAACTACAAGAAAGAAGATTCCACCTAAACATTAGGAAGAACTTCCTGACAGTAAGAGCTGTTCGGCAGTGGAATTTGCTACCAAGGAGTGTGGTGGAGTCTCCTTCTTTGGAGGTCTTTAAGCAGAGGCTTGACAGGCATATGTCAAGAATGCTTTGATGGTGTTTCCTGCTTGGCAGGGGGTTGGACTGGATGGCCCTTGTGGTCTCTTCCAACTCTATGATTCTATGATTCAATACACTGCTGCTTAAATATCCAAACGAAAAGCAATTGCGTAACAAGAAAACTGCTGGATTGCTATTTTGAAAAAAAGTCTTACTTTGCTGAAACAGCTTTAGAGGCCTTTGGTCTCGACTGGCTGGAATAGAATTCCACTTTGTACTTTAGTTCTTTGTTCTGGAAGTGGGAGGTAAGAATAAACATGGTTTATTTCATCCGAGTGCAAAATATTAAGCTAAGTCAGGTAGAGTACATGCCAAACTCATTTATCTAAATGGTAGTGAAAACTTTCAACTAGACAATAAGCTTGGTTAAATGATGATAATAATAATTTTATTTATTAAATTTCTATACAGTGGTACCTCGTTTTGCATAACCTCCAGGTTACGGAATCTTTCGGTTACAGCCGCGGCAAACCCAGAAGTGTATACTTCCGGGTTTTGCCGCGCGCGCATGCGCAGAAGCGCTCTGTGCATCGCAAGTGTGTGTGCAGAAGGGCGCCTCCAGTTACGAAGTTTTTGGGATACGGCCAGGCCTCCGGAACGGATCCCGTTCATAACCGGAGGTACCACTGTACTGCCCTTCATCTGAGGATCACAGGGAAGTTCACAATATAAAAATACCATACCGTCCCTACAACCCATACCATGGCAACAAATGAAAACAATACCCTCCACAGTTTGAAAGGCCATAGATTGTTTAATTAGCCAAAAGCCTGGGAGAAGGGGAATGCTTTTGGCTAGCACCTAAAGATGTGTAACAAATGCATCAGGCGAGCATCTCAGGGAAGAGTATTCCACAAACAGAGGGCCTTTTGCATAGTGTTAACAACGAAATGGGATGCTACCAGGAAGGAGGAAATGCTGATTGTAGGAACTGTTAAGTTTCAGTAAAGCTCCAGCACCCCTGAGATGCTACAAACCCAGTTAGATGAACAAAGAGCAGGGCCGTCTGTTTGTCTATAGCAAAACTCTTAAAATTCCACTCCTTCAGAATTTCACATACTATAGAAACCCAGGAAAGTTTAGCGCAGCTTTTGCACCAATGTGGGAATTTACTAGTTGCACTGAACTTTCTCTACGAGGAAGCATCAAAAATATAGTTCCACTGCAATGGTTTGAAGTTCCACGGTCCAAAATTACTTGGCCTGCTTAATGAGGAGAACCACTCTCAGTTGTGCAAGAAAAAGCAACTGTAGATTTGTACAACAGGACCACAACATTACCATAAACACCCACACACAGTAATTTCTTTACCTTTGCTTGGAGTATCTCAATCTTTTCTTTCAGCCCTTCTATTCTTTCATCTTGATGTTTCAGTTCGTTGTTCAGTTCTTCAATCTAAAAATAAAATACAATTGGAGAAATACAATTAGCAACAAAATATATCGGATGCAATTTTGTTAAATCACATCCCCAGGGCTATGAGAGTAGCCTGGTTTGCACGTCACTTTAAACCATATACCAGTATATACTTAAACTTTAAACCATAGTTAAACTTGGTTCAAGGAAACACTATATCAAACCATGGCTTAGTTCCCAGCAGCATAACAGCAGGAGCAGAGAAGGGCCAAAGTGCCCAGGATTTTAGCAAGTGTACATCAGCATATTACACACCATCACCTTTAATCCATAGTTAATATTAACTATGGTTTAAAGTGATGTGCAAGTGAAGCACTGTTTTCTGGTTCCTCACTTCTCTGAGTATATGACTGGGGTAGATTTCTATACTGTCAGCTTTCTTAAGAGTAGAGAGTACAGTGGTACCTCGGTTTAAGTACACAATTGGTTCCGGAAGTCTGTACTTAACCTGAAGCAAACTTTCCCATTGAAAGTAATGGAAAGTAGATTAATCCGTTCCAGACGGGTCCACGGAGTACTCCATCTGAAGCGTACTTAACCTGAAGCGAACTTTCCCACTGAAAGTAATGGAAAGTGGATTAATCTGTTCCAGACGGGTCCGCGGAGTACTTAAACTGAAAGTACTCAAACCAAAGCGTACTTAAACAGAGGTATGACTGTACGTGACATGAGTACTTGTAGGGTCACGTTCTCTTTGCATGTGCAATATTTGAATGTAGATTTGAATACATTTGGCTGGAGTTTCCACCAGTGTAATCCAACACCCCCTTACATTTCCTCTGCTCCAAATACAGCTAAACTAAATGTGGACTCTGTACGGCAATTAGCACCACAAGCTAGTGATTCCGTGCTTTTAAATGTTTCGTTGTAACATTAAAGTATATAGGCTGTCGGAAACTGTGTTTGGGGGGGGGATATTGGTCTGCTTTTGATTTTGTTATTGCTTTTATTATGTATTTTATGTTTTCATTTTGTATTGTTATGTTGTGAACCACCCTGTATTATTCGGATGGAGGGCAGCATACAAATTTAATAAATATATTAATTAAGAAGACGGCGACGACTTAGGAGATTTTGAGCAACGGGGATTGGGCCAGTGCCATCAATTGCCTCCACAGTAAATAGATCCTTGCTTGCCAGCCAGATGAAAAACTCCGACTTCACTGGCTATAATCAAAGTGACAAAATGTTCCTCTCCAGACCTCATCTAAACAGATAGAGTACTGTACATTCAAGTAGCCACCAGCTATCAAAACCGATCAAACTCCATTTAAGCAAGCCTTTCTTAGTGCTGAGATTAATGCAGTCTTCTTGGCCATGGTGACCTATTGGCCAAACAAAGTTACGTAAATAAAAATCTGGGATGCAACTGTTTCTGCAAGTCTTCCCAAGTAAACAGGTAGTGATACTCTTCTTTGACAAATCAAAGATGTGGGATCCTCCACAACAAAATGTACATACCCTTCTAAAGGACACTCCATTCCTTCTCCCCTCTGTTGTGGTTTTCTATTGTCCCCCAACAGTCAACCAACATTCCATGGCCAGCGAGAATCCTCATTCCTCACTGGGGGGATTTTCCCCTGTGAGAAAGATCCCCCCAAAAGTATTTTTTGTTCATCTGCAAACCTTGAGGACTCTCCAAGTCCACCGATATTTCCCACTTTTGTGTGTGTGTGTGTGTTTTGTTGTGCTGGTTTAGCTGCCTAGAGATCCACAGCCAGAGGACCAATTTGCTACTAGGGCATAATTAGAAGGCTCTAACCTGTTGAATCACACCGTGTAAGCTTTGGTGCTGTGAATGGATCATGTGCTCCAAGTGGCTAATTTGCTCCTGAAGTGTCGAGATCTCTGTCTGAACTTTCACACAGCTGGTAGAGAGAAGAAGGGAAAGTAAGGGCGGTTTGCATGTTGGAAAATCACTACAGGGTAGAAAACTGAAGGTTAACAAAGGTGTGGCAATCTACACAAAATCTTCATGAGCATTTTGCCTAGGAATCACAAAGCAAGATGGGTGCTGTTGCATTCAGGTCTTGCTTATGCGCTTCCCATAAGCAGGGTTTTTTTTAATAGCTGGAACTCGCTAGAACTCAGTGTCGGCATCTCTCCAGTGGGCACCATTGCCATTCTAAGAGATGGAGGTATTCATGGTGAGTTCCAGTACCTCTTTTTCTAGAAAAATAGCACTACCCTTAACCATCTTCTTGGCCACTCTGAGCACAGGATCCTGGACTATGATGAGCCTTTGGCCTCATCCAGCAGGGCTCTCCCTGGTTTTTTACAGATGCCTAGCCTCTTTTTAGGCAAGGGCCCAACACGCACAAAACATAATGTTTCACCATTACTGCAAAGTTTGTACTATCTTTGCTATTCAAAAGCTAAAGAAATGCTCATAATTTTTTTTAAAAAAGTCATGTGTTATGTGCAAACCTTGAGGTATTTTCAGCGTTTGACATCATCCCGTGTAGCTTCTTCTTTAAACAACGTTTCTTTTCTTTCAGTGTTTTCTTCTCCTAGGAAACAGCAAAGTCACAAGGCTCTCACACTCGAGGCAATATTGGTTTTTTTTTTATGAATAAAGGAGTTTCAGGGTTTCTAAGAATCACTTTGCATTTCCTATTTCTGCTTTCATTTTATGTAATGGTCCAATTTCAACTGCAACATAATTCAGCAAGCCCTCTCCCCCAAAATGATGAGAATTGTTGCAGAAGATCTGCCCAGGGCTACACATATGAACTGAGTCAAGCAACCGAGGGCATAATGACTCCGCACATATGCCTCCAGCTAGATCTGAATGAACCACCTGCTTAGCACATAACACTAAACCAAGTGTCAGGGTGACTCCCTACAGGGAGCCAGCCCCCATCATCCTGACGTCCACCTCGCCAAGCACAGAGAGCAGCAGTGGGTCTGAAGCAGCCAGAGGGGAGGGGAAAGACTCGGAGGGAGAGAGAAAGCAGCGTGAGGAACAATGGGAAAGCTCGGGGGGGGGCGGAGAGATGCAGGCAGGAGCTCAGGGATGCTGGACAGCCCTTCCACCACCTTGACAGGGAGGAGACTGAGAGGCCATCGCTCCTTCCGGCGCAAGAGTTAAGAAGAGCACCGTGACGCAGGTCAAGGGGGAGGTGTTTTGGGGTGCCCCGACTACTTTGCTGGCATAAGAACAGACGTACGCCATTGCCGGATTCTGATTCGGAATGAGAGGTCATGTTTTAAGCTGTCTCTGCACTGTAAATATTTTGCTCAATAAAGTCTTTAAAGACAAATTGGACTCAATCAGAGTTACTCTAGAGTAGCCACGACCACCAAGGTTTATCAAACGATGGCTTGGATATATGTTCAAACCCAGCCCAGAAGCTCGACTATAGTTAACAGTCACTTGTTAGCCAAGGTTTGCAGCTGGTTTATAAACCTTAGTTAATATTAACCCTGGCTTAGCATTACATGCAAGCTCAGACCTCTTCCTTAACTATGGTGAAGGAGCCACCATCCCCTAAAACATTCAGTGGCAAAATAGAGTGTCTTGCATGGAGAGTTCTACTGTAAGAAGGTGGGGTGTAAATGAAATAAATATGGAATAAATATGAAGAAAGAAATATATGCTGGGCTGTTACCTCACTCAGCAAATCTCTCCTAGCAGTTGCAAAGCAGGGAAGATTAGCTGAATGAGATTATTACCAGCAGAAAGACCACCTGACGACTTCATAATAGGCTCGCCAGTTTTCCTCTACTATTTTCCATTGGGAAGAAGCCTCTGGAACTGTTGCAAAGCACTACACATTTAATTATTTCACATTTAAAAGTCTTCTCAATCTGACTCCTTGGCTGAGACTCTATTAATGGAATGTGATCCCATTGACTTCCAAGTTAATAACAGAACAGATGGCGATGCTTGGATTTTAAGTAATATGTTCATTGCAATCACTTCTCATTGCTAATCACTATTTACTATGAAGGAGGTGGTGATTGTTCGCTGGCAGCGCTGGAAGGATTCTGCAAAAGGGTTTTGCCAGCGTGCTTGAACGATGACAAAGAATGAGAATGGTAGGCGTTTGTAAGCTCCAAAACTCTCTCATAAACAGGCATCTTTCTACTAATTACCAATGGAGCAGCAAGATTTTTTTAAAGGCAAATTAAAGTCTCCTGTTTGCACCCTTGTTAGAAAACAGATTCTCAGCCCTCCCCCATTGTAGAGCAACTGCAAGCACAAGCTGAGGGCCGTGCAAGAATCCTCCCACACCCGGGAAACTTGCAAATATTTGTAGCTTTCCATTTCCGTTGAGAAAATTGCATATTCACTGGTGCAGAGAAATATATTTAACAGGCAGAGAACAATGATCAGATTCTTAGAAAACACACACACACACACACACACACACACACACACACACAACCCCTTTCCCCAGCAATGGCTTTTCCAACCTGCTGTGTTCAATTAAAAGTATTAATAATGCAAATGAAATGCTCAAGCAACAATCTATGGCTTTAAAAGGCAAACAGCTGCACATGCACCTTTAGTTAAAAGGAAAACGTATATCCGGAACAGACGTGGGGAACCTGATGCTTAACTCTGATTCCTATCATTCCTGAAATACTTTTTAGACATTTTTAACATATGTTGTTGTTTTCATTATTTACATTTACATACCACCTTTATAGGGACCCAGGTGGCGCTGTGGGTTAAACCACAGAGCCTAGGGCTTGCTGATCAGAAGATCAGCGGTTCGAATCCCCGCGACGGGGTGAGCTCCCATTGCTCGGTCCCTGCTCCTGCCAACCTAGCAGTTCGAAACCATGTCAAAGTGCAAGTAGATAAATAGGTACCACTCCAAGCGGGAAGGTAAACAGCATTTCTGTGCGCTGCTCTGGTTTGCCAGAAGCGGCTTAGTCATGCTGGCCACATGCCCTGGAAGCTGTACGCCGGCTCCCTCGGCCAATAACGCAAGATGAGCGCCGCAACCCCAGAGTCGGTCATGACTGGACCTAATGGTCAGGGGTCCCTTTACCTTTACCTTACCACCTTTATCTTCCAAGAATCTGAAGGTGGTGCAAATTGTTCTCCTCCTCTCTCATCCTTACAACAACCCTGTGAGGTAGGCTAGGCTAAGAGATGGTGACTGGCCCATGGTCACCCAGTGGACACCGGGGTTTACGTTGTTTAAGAATGCTTTAAAAAAATAAAAAGTAGATATGTTTGCCTCCTGAGGATGGAAGGGTAGGATATGAATCCAATCAATGAAATTATGTATCCTGTTTCTATGTTGTCCTCTGTTCTTGTCACAGTAGCAGCTAGTCATGCTGGGAGGGAGGACCATTCATTGCTACTTTTCTGCCTTGCATGATTTCATCAAGCACTACTTACAGGCTTTCAAACTAAAAATGGGGGGGGGGGGTTGTATCTTTGTTTGTTTTTGGAAGCTAGGACTCATAAGAAGCTTCTAATACCAGTTACATGTTTTGAAGGGATTGTGGTGGTGTTGGTGGTGGGGTGTCTGTGCTATTGCAGAATGAGCAGCCTGCACACATAACTGATGAAACAGATTCTCACCTCTTCCATCCTTTGCACCCGTTTCTCCAGTTCTTCAATCTGGACGTACTTCTCATGCAGTTGCACGTTCAGCTGACTGAGATGGTCTGTGCTTTGTTGCAACTTTTGTTCTTGCTCAAGCTTGCGGGCCTGCAGTACGAGAGGAGGAAGCGATGCTCAGAGATACAGTACACAGGCAACCGACTTCAGTTCATTTCACACATTGCAATCGACCACAGCTAATGGTTTACTTTGAAAGCAACCATCTGTGCAGTTTTCCTTATCTCCAGGGCAAACGAACCACAATATCTGGCTTAGTGTTATGTCCGAATTGGGAATCCTGGTTTGTTTTGCTTGAACAAACCACGACAGGTAAGCCCAGAGCAAACTTTGGTTACAAATTGTAGTTGGTTGGGCATTAAACATAGACGATCCCTGGTTTTGAACCACACTTAGGCCTCATCCACACTTCCGTTTGTCTGGCATTTTCTAGGCATGGATCTGAGCAGTTTTGCCTTTGACCTGCTGCTTTCTCCAGAAAACCTGCTCTTTAGTGCAATATCTGAACAACTCATGGGTGCCGTGCTGCCAACCCCTTTCTCACTACCTATTCAAAGCAGCCAGCAGTCACTGCTTAACCATGCAAGATCATACCTTCATTACGTGAATAGCCCCTTCGTGCCTTTTCTTGAGCTCTTCCGAGCGCTTCTTGTAATCCTCCTGGAGTTTATGCGATAAGTTCTTCATAGACTCTGTGCCCGCTGCCCTCAAAGCGTCAAGCTGGAGACGACCAATATGCAAAAATTACTTATCTAGGATGTTGTTGGCCATCCAGTCCCAACAAGTCAGGGTAGATGGCAGCAGTGTAAAATAGATGCATGTGTAAAATGGGTATATTAAGACGAAACAACAGCAAGCAAAACCCCTGTAATATTCCAAACCAAAGCTGGACAGCATACCAGGTTAAAATTCTGCCTTAAAAAAGCAAAGGAAGGGGGGATTTGAAGCTTGCTTTCTGTGGTGCATGGGTTGGAGATTCTCCACCTCTGCTGTGTCTCATCTTTGAGGGATTCTGGATTATCTCTGCTTCCCAAGGCACCTAAGTCATTTGCATGGGCATCAAACAGAAGGGAAACTGTACTATTTCTGTTCAGGCGTTTGCCTGAAAACATGCTGAGGCAGGCGTATTAGAGGCCACCCCCAAATTCTGGAAAATGTCTTTTGAAGATACTGGGGGAGGGGAGAGAAAGATCAGTTGCATGAGCTGCCTTAACCTCATGCAACCATTGGATACAACTTACTATCTTAGGAAACTAGAGGACAGCATCAGATCCTTTGCCATCTCTGCTTAGCACCTGGGAGCTTAAAGGTATTCTTAGCTGCAATAGTTGGCTACCACCACCAGGTGGCAGCCAAAGTGGAAGAGAGACAATAGGAAGAGAATCCACACTCCATCTAGACCAGACATCCCCAAACTTCGGCCCTCCAGATGTTTTGGGACTACAACTCCCATCATCCCTTACCACTGGTCCTGCTAGCTAGAGATGATGTGAGTTGTAGTCCCAAAACATCTGGAAGGCCGAGTTTGCCTATTCCTGATCTAGACTAGGGTTGCCATATTTCAAAAAGTAAAAACAAGGACACGCCAATTTTTTTTAAATTTTTATTTTTAAAAGGAAACCATCTTTTGGAAATTCCCCCCGGATGTCAAATCCACCTTTGAAATTCTGGTAATGTCAGGGAAAGTGTGGACACATGGCAGCCCTAATCTAGACAGCTGAAACTTCTTGTTAACATTCTCTCTCTCTCTCTCTCTCTCTCTCTCTCTCTCTCTCTCTCTCTCTCTCTCTGTGTGTGTGTGCACGCACGGCACGCACGAACACACACACACACTCATGGACACCCACAGTTGTGCACATATCCATCTCTGCATATATGTGCATGCAAGCTGCTCTTGAAAAGCAGTTGACTCAAAATGTGGCAAGGATACTTTAAATTGCAACATAACAGATAAAATATCCAAGTACTGTATGTATTACTGTATTAGTTGCCTCTGCAGGCAGCTATGGAGTATGGAGACTATGGAGTATGGAGACTAACTGAGAGGGCGAGGCTGGGCAGGAGAGGTTCATTGATGTCACGGTTGGAAATTTAGACTGCCTTTATTTTATTTTTTATTTTTTTACCTTCCTCCTACGTAATACTCTCTTGGTTGTACAGCTGTTTGGACTCCCTGTCCTCCACTTTCACCTTAAATTCATCTGTCCTGCTCTGGAAAGCCCAGGCTGTCCAGTAAACACCGGAAAGAGCTATTCAACTGCATCTGGGGGTTGCCAAGCAACTAAGAAGAGTGTGCCCATCTTCCTCCCAGACCTGCTTTTAAAAAAAAACAGCTGGGGCTTTAAGTTAAAACGGTGGCAACACTAGCATTGGTGGGGGGGGGGCAAGCAAGCAAGCTTTCAAAAGCCCAGTCCCTACCGTGTGTTTACTTCTAATATTTTGCAGCTATGTCCATTATGCTCCACAGCAATCTTGAGTTTCAACACTTCAGCACTTCTAATATTTTGCAGCTATGTCCATTATGCTCCACAGCAATCTTGAGTTTCAACACAGATCCTCACACGGTGGCTCCAGACACTGCCAAGCTAATGCAAAGCACACCATTCCTTGCACATTCAAGGCCAGGGGCTAGTACGGTAGCTTATGCAAACTCTTGATGGGGTTGCTTCCACTGCCGTCCATGAGAACATGAGACAAGCCCCCTTTGGAAGAGGCCAAAGGCCCATCTCATCCAGCATTTTGTTATCACAGTGGCCGACCAGTGGCCAAATGTTCCTGGATCATACCATTTCAAACTGCCGTGGGTTGAGGAAAAAAATTGCACGATTGAATGCTCGCCCACAAGAAAGAAATGTAGATGTACCAGCATGAAACCAGCATACAAGGAAGGAGATTACGTATCTCGGTTTTGGTCTGCAAATGCCACTCCCCCATATTGCCCCTCTTGGCAATGCTACCACTGAGTGAAGTCAGAGTATTTATGACCCTCCAGAAATCCTTCTTGGCAATGCCCCCCTCACCTTCTCACCCCATCAGTGCCAGCGATCTCTATCTATTGGCACTAGCTAAATTCCTTCATTTCTTTCCAGCATTTTAACAACAACAACAACAACAACAACAACAACAACAACAACAACAATTACTTTTGTACCCTGCACATCTGGCTGGGGTGGAATCTGCACATATATTTAAAAAAACACTGTGAAAATGCTTTTTTTTTAAAAAAAAGTTTATATATAATTTGCCATTAGCTCACCATCGCCATCTGGTGTCACATTTGTATAATGCACTTAAAACATTATATTTGCAGCTGTATAGCTGAGTCCTAGGTTCCCCCAGCCACTCTGGCCTACTTCCAACCAATATAAAATCATAATAAAACATAAAACATTAAAAAAACTTCCTGATACAGGCAGGGCTGCCTTCAGATGTCTTCTAAAAGTCAGACAGGTGTTTATTTCCTTGACATCTGATGGGAGGGTGTTCCACAGGGCAGGTGCCACTACCAAGAAGGCCCTCTGCTTGGTTCCCTGTAACCTCACTTCTCACAGTGAGGGAACCGCCAGAAGGCCTTCGGTGCTGGACCTCAGTGTCCAGGCTGAACGATGGGGGTGGAGATGCTCCTTCAGGTATACTGGGCTGAGGCCGTTTGGGGCTTTAAAGGTCAGCACCAACACTTTGAATTGTGCTCAGAAATGCACTGGGAGCCAGAGTAGATCCTTTAGGACTGGTTTTATATGGTCCCGTCGGCAGCTCCCAGTCACTAGACTAGCTGCCACATTCTGGATTAGTTGTAATTTCCAAGTCACCTTCAAAGGTAGCCCCACATAGAGCACATTGCAGTAGTTCAAGCAGGAGCCAGTATGACTATATGTCTATATGAACTACACTCTGGAAAATGAGCTATTTTGACTGCTTTGTTTATCCGCCCCTTCTCTCTCCATTTTATTGTATTTTAAACTCTCCTTACGCACCCTGAGATCATCCATGATGAAGTGTGGGATACAGATTCTAAACAAACAAGTGAAGCATTGGCCTCGATTGTTTCTTCCCAAGGTCTAACTTTTCATATGCAAGATGTGTTTTACCCTGCGGAGCATTCAAATGTGCAATCTCCCTGTGCTCCAGAAACAGGTCTGACACCTCAGCCGTTTGCATATTCTAGTCCTCTCAATTTCAAAACCGACAAGGAACCAAAAATATTTTGCAGAACTAAGCTGAAACATAAACGAGATTTCTTTGTAGGCAAGGACACAGAAATACTTATTTTACACGGAGAAACATGGACACACCTTGATCTTTAAAATTTCATTTTCCTTATTCACACGTGACAGTTCCTGTTCTGCTTTGTTCATCTTTTCCACTGTCTCCTTGTAGCTGGAGGAGAGGGCGTTGGGATCAGGTTGCAATTCAGATCCTTCAGAATAAGGCTAATATGAAATCATGTTAATGATGGTCAATTTCCCCCCATTTCATTATCATTCTGCGGACTCATTCTGCTTCAGATTAATTGGATTCAGAATTAACATATGCTGTCGTTTTCACTTCGCATCTGCTTTGCTTCTACAGGTTATGGGTGTGCATAAGCTCATGTGTTTATTAAAGCACAACAAAGGGAACCTTAATGTGATTGCACTAGCGCTTCACGATTGTATTCCAAACTGAGATTTAACCAAGGAACATATAAAGTCTGAGTGCTCCACAAACTATATATGTGTGTTTTGGAAAGTGTTTGCTTGCCCACTATGCATTTGGCCACCTGGTAAGCTATCACGACCAAATAATGGTTCCTAAAATCAAGCTGCAAGTTTTTGTCTATCTTTGGATACAATTGGGCACCATTTTGAATCAAGATGGCAGACTGCATCTTTCAAAACTGCACTGCTGCTTACCACTGATTTCAAAGCGGCACTGATTTTTCTGCTTTCTTAGAGTTCCTGAACCGTGTCAGGTAAAGGCTGCTAGTAACCTATAAAGGGAGGTGGAGGGAACTAAAATCTGTGGGGAAACTGCTCACATTCTGTGGTTTGAACAAAGTCGTGTTGATGACCAATGCATCTGTGCCACTCTGGACACAAAATGAGGTCATTCAGTACCCCAAAATCCAAGGGGGTTGTTAAGACATGTACAAAGGGTAAAAGTAAAGGGACCCCTGACCGTTAGGTCCAGTCGTAGATGACTCTGGGGCACTCATCTCACTTTACTGGCCGAGGGAGCCGGCGTACAGCTTCTGGGTCATGTGGCCAGCATGACTAAGCCGTTTACCTTCCCACAGGCAAACCTATTTATCTACTTGCACTTTGATGTGCTTTTGAACTGCTAGGTGGGCAGGAGCAGGGACCAAGCAACGGGAGCTCACCCCATCACGGGGATTCGAACTGCTGACCTTCTGATCGGCAAACCCTAGGACATGTGTAAGTCACCCTAATTAACACAGAGAGGGGCCATAACTCAGTACTGGAAGGAGCACGTGCTTTGCAGGCAGAAGGTTCTAGACTAAATTTTTGTTGGCATCCCTAATTAAAGAGAGAGGATATCAGTGTCTTCTGCTTGAGACCCAGGGGGAGTGGCTGCAAGTCAGAGTAAGCAATACTGGGCCAGATGGAAAAGCCACCTAACCTTGTATGCATCAGCTTCCTGTGACATTAACACAGAGGCAATTGGCAGACAGGCATCATTGGCGTTCCCAAGATTACTTCTGCAAGCCAAAGGGTCTTGCCCTGTCCTCATCTCCACATTGAAGTGAGACCTAAGAGTGTTTATATTTTACACACACACACACAACAATAAAAAATCATATTCTATTTGCTCAGCTCCCTGGGGTTTCATATCTGAAAGCATTAGCACAATAGACCTGATAAATAACAGCTTTTGATTCCCCCAGGAAGATATTATCTGCCTGCAAGATTAATTAGCGCTTGGAACTCTGCATCAGGCAGCAAAGCCATTCTGCCTAGGTTTGCAGATCAGCGGCAGTAGACAGCAAAAAGCCACACACAATTCCCTAACATTCATGGTGAACATTCATCTTGCCTTGTGTTCTGAGAGGCCTGTGACCTCCTGGTTAACAAGCAGCCTGATCCTCTAGCATCAGCTTCTCAGGACAATTGGCGAGTCCTGGCTTTTTGCCAGCACAACAGTAGAAATTGAATTATTTGGTCATTGCTTTCAAAAATCTGCAGGGAAGATTCCTGAAAACTCAGAAAGTTGGCTTATACTGAGTCAGACCATCAGTCCATCCAGCTCAGCCTTTTCTACACTGGCTGGCTGTGACTCTCCAGGGTTTCAAGCACAGAGCCTCTCCTAGAACTAATGGAAGATGCTGAGGTTTGGGAGCTTCTGCATGCAAGTCAGATGCTCTGCCAATGAGCTATGGCCCTTCCCACACTGGCGGACGTGGGTCTTTAAATTTTCAGAGGCCAAAAATTGGCACCCCCGCCTGTCAACTTCCATTCTGCTCAATTCACCATGTTGCAAAGCCCCACAGCGCCCGGTGTGGCAGGACCAGTCGCGTTGCTCAAAGAGTGGGCATCAGTCAGCAAGCGCCTTCTTATTCTACAACAGGGGTGAGGATCTGATTCAGCCAAGGGCCGCACTCCTCTCTTGGCCAAGGGCCACATGCCAGTGGCAGGCAGGTCTAGAGGAAAAAGTTAGTGGAGCAACAGGTGTGTCTCCCATGTAAGAGGCGTGCATATAAAGGAGCTGCTTGTCAGTGGAAAAGACTCCCTTGAAAGGTGGTGGACTCTTCTTCCTTGGAGGTTTGTAAGCAGAGGTTGGATGGTTATCTATCATGTATGATCTAGTTGAAATCCCTGCATTGGAGTCCCTTCCATTTCCTACATTCTACAATTCTCTGTGTCTGTCCTTCAAGAGGTATTACCAGAATTCAAGAGCACATTGCAGGCAAGCAGAAGCATTTGAGGATGGCCAATGATCAATGTGACCTGCAGTGGCAGGAGAAACACAAGGGCCAGACAAAAAAGCCTGGAGGGACACATTCGGACCCCGGGCCTGAGGTTCCTCACCACTGCTCTACAAAGAAGGTGACTGTCATGCACACTGCAAGGTAACCAAACACAACGTAGCCCTTGTATTATACATTTTAAGCACAAAAAGTCTTCCAAACCTTTGAATCCACCATGATGTTTCCAACCCCAGGACTTGAGTCATTTCTACACAGCAGAGGCTGAACTTTTGCTAGCGTCGATCTAATCTGCAGGAGGAAAGCAAAAGGAGTCACATCATTGATGTTCTGTTCTTAGAAGTCAAAGGCAGCAATCCTTTCTACGTGCTTACCTGGTAAAGGTAAAGGGACCCCTGACCATTAGGTCCAGTTGCGGATGACTCTGGGGTTGCGGCGCCAAGGGAGCCAGTGTTTGTCGCAGACAGCTTCCAGGTCATGTGGCCAACATGACCAAGCTGCTTCTGGAGAACCAGAGCAGCGCACGGAAACGCTGTTTACCTTCCCACCGGAGCGGTCCCTATTTATCTACTTGCACTTTGACATGCTCTCGAACTGCTAGGTGGGCAGGAGCTGGGACCGAACAACGGGAGCTCACCCCATCACGGGGATTCGAACCACCGACCTTCTGATCGGCAAGCCCTAGGCTCTGTGGTTTAGACCACAGCGCCACTCGTGTCCGCTTACCTGGTAGTAAAGCCCTATTTGACACAATGGGGCTTACCTCTATGTAGACATGCATAGGATTACACCGTGGACAAATTCAGTTCAAATCTTTCACCAAATCTCATATACCATACCAAAAAGTGGCCTTAATGGCATTTTTTAAAAAGCTTCGGTTTTCTTTTTTAGATAGGGTTGCTGTATTTCACGAGGTAAAAATCTGGCCACAAAAAGCTGTGGGCTACCCACACCAGAGCCAGAGCGAAAACCCAAAATTCAAGACATTTGTTTTAAAATGTAGAATTCCCCCAGATGGGCATGTAGGACCCCCAAAAGAGGACATGTCTGGGAATTCCTGGACGTATGGCAACCCTATGTTTGGATAACTTCAGAGTGCCTTGAAAATGAAATTCAAGAGTATTTATGCTCCAGTTTCTCTACACATCTTTCTAATTCATAGGCTGTCAATACCCATTTGAGCCACAATTACATCACAAGCATCCACCCCAAAAACACTGGTGAAGCACAGAGACAATATTTTGACGTCATTCTCTGAAATTATTTCTGATTGATCTGAGTAGCATTCCACCATATAAATTGAGAAATGCCCCACACTATACAACAAAAAGCAACAACCTCAAGCTTTGTCACCATGCATATCAGCCTTCCCCAACCTGGTGCCCTCCAGATGTTGTTGGACTATGGCTCCCATCATCCCTGGCCATTGGTCATGCTGGCTGTGGCAGATGTAAGTTGGAGTCCAACAACTTCTAAGAGGGCACCCGGATGAGGAAGACTGGTGTACACTAAACAAGGGAACATGACTTCTGCAAATTCTCTGGCAAGCCTACCAGTAAGATACACCTGCTTCCAAACAGCTAAAGAGTCACATTTTATTTTACACTAGCTGGTCCTGCCACACATTGCTGTGGCTAATCCCTGTGACTGCCACCACCCTGTGTCGATCCATGATGTATTCCCCCCACCACGGGTTTTCCCTGTGATTTTCCCCAACCTGTCCCGTCCGTCCCATGACATATCACACCCTCTCTTCCCCACACCCCGGATCACCCCTGTGACTGGCCCCACCGTGTCCTGACCTATCTTGTCCCCTCCTCCCCCAACCCCCACCCAGGCGAGTCAGTACCTCCATTCGGCCTAGTCTGTAAAGGCTTCGGTCTTGTATGTAAATGGCAGCTGAGGTGCTGTTGAGAGGAAAGGTTCTATAGGTGTAGTACCAGTGTAGCCACCGCTAGAGGGTGCTGGTTTGCAACCTGGTTCTTTTCCTGAGTGGTGCGTTCTGGAACAGGGGTTTTTGAGGGCTTCACCTGGCGGAGGTGTGGCATCTGTCTTTGAAAACCTTATAAGAGCCTTCGGACATTCACTTTGGACGTTGTGTTCAAATCTGAATGTAATCAGTGAAGTGGTTTCGGAGAAAAGAGGATAATGACCCACATGCCCAGTTTACATTTTTATATACATTTTCAGGTGTGAAATGACGAGATCATGGACAGTCTCGCCCAGTCAAAGCGCTCCAGAACGCTGCTGATTTGTGGCATGTTGTGAGATATTCATGGGCATCTCGTTGGCCACTGTGAGAACAGAATGCTGGACTAGAAAGGCCTGATTCAGTGGGCTCTCCTTAAGTTCTCTATGTCCACAGACAAGACATTGTAGTCCAACAAGATCTGAGAAGCACCATGTCAGCTGCCTTGAGCTAGCCTATCAGCATTTGTCAGCCTGGTCAAAGTTCAAGGATAATGGACGAGGAAGCTCCACAATATCTGGAGAGAGCACCACATTGGCTACTCCAGGGCTAGATGGCAGAGTGCTGTGGCTCTGCATAAGGCAGCGTTAATACACCCATGTGAAACATCATACCTGTTTGATATATTCAGTTTCTTCAGTCACCTCCGATGCAGTGGATCCATACAGGAGATAATTCCCCTCTGTGCCTCTGTCCTCTCTCAAAACATGCCGTGTCACCACTAGAGTGGTAGTCATTATCCGGGCTTTTGGGTGACCTGCATCCAAAGATTGCAAGTGTTGATTAAAAAGACTTATTAAACATGGCAATGGTTCAAACCAGTGGACTTAATAGGGACGTGATTAAAAATGGGCATTGCAACAGGTAACCCTGGAAATCTGGGTGCTTCAAAGTGAATCATGACGAAGGTGGGTCACTTGGGAGCTTGTCATGCACTAATATAAGACATTATCCATGTCGACTCCCAAACCTCATGGGGGCTTTGATTTAAAAAAAATTAATGGTTTAGGCTCAACATAATCCAATGATACTCCTGGGATCTTCCAAAGTAACTTGGGCTGGCTAACTGTATTCCAAGTTAGAAATGCAAAGATTCAGGCTGGAGAGTTTTCATCAGGCTTCCTGAGCCTGGTATCCTCTAGATCAGGGTTTCTCAACCTTTTTCCAACCTTCCGACTTTGTTTCTTTCCCGTGGCCCCCCTATCCTACTGGAAGAAAGGTAGCTAATTTGTTTGTAAATAGGACATGTTTTATTTATAATTTTTATAATTATATATTTTCACCTGTGGCCACTCTTGGAACATCCTGGGGGGCCCTGGTTAAGAAACACTGCTCTAGATCAGGGTCTCCAGCTGTTTTTGGACTACAATTTCCATCATCCCTGACCACTGGTCCTGCTAGCTCGGGATGATGGGTACTTGGGTAGTCCAACAACAGCTGAAGACCCAAGTTTAGGAAACCCTGCTCTAGATTATAGATCCTCTAGATTAGATTTTTTCAATCGTGTGAACTGCCCTGAGATCTACAGCTAAAGGGCTGTACACAAATTTAATAAACATCAGATTATCTGAACCTCCGTGGCCAGGCTGGCTGAAGTTGATTGATCTTACAGTGGGAAGTTCATTGTGATCTTGCAGGTTTTCCATTTGTGCTGTAGAACTGCTCAGTTATGTTACCTAGCTAACCTAGATAACACGCAACTCAGCCATGAACTCACTCCCTTTTATAACACTAGACTTGAGTCACAGAAACCAGTGGATCCAAGTGCTATTGCTTTATGCTGTCCATAAATTACCATATAGCATATATTCAACACAAAAACAGCGACAATTTGTTGTGGACAAAGGACAACTGGACATATAAAGGGCCCCATTACCTTCAGTAGCTTAGGGCCTCAGCAAACCTAAATCCGGCCCTGCATGTGGCCTGCTGATACCCCCCCCTCCCGGTTTCGGAGGTCTTTGAAACTATGCAAAGAAAACCAACACCATGCAAAGTTGTCTGCCAGAAGCAAAAGTGAAGCCTGTGCAGTGTGCAAAGATCAAGATCAGCAAACTTTTTCGAATTGCCACCAAGCTCTCTGAAAAGGCGATCATCTCTTTTCAGGCTTTTGTGTTCATTCCATTTTTTATGTACATCCAGAGGTGATGGTATCATGTACACCCACAAGCAAGGTGACATGGGTCACCTTGAATGTCAGTGAAGGCAAATGAACAGAAGGACAGTGAGGGCAGAGAAGGTTGCTACAGTGAAGTCTGAACTCACACAAATGTTCAAGTAAGCCTAGTATGCTCACTGGAAGGACAGATCGTGAAGCTGAGGCTCCAATACTTTGGCCACCTCATGAGAAGAGAAGACTCCCTGGAAAAGACCCTGATGTTGGGAAAGACTGAGGGCACTAGGAGAAGGGGAAGACAGAGGATGAGATGGTTGGACAGGGTTCTCGAAGCTACGGACATGAGTTTGACCAAACTGCGGGAGGCAGTGCAAGACAGGAGTGCCTGGCGTGCTCTGGTCCATGGGGTCACGAAGAGTCGGACACGACTAAATGACTAAACAACAACAACAAGCCTAGTATTTTCTGATAATTTGTTTGATTGCATTGGTTATCCCTATTTTAAAATGAATTTGAAATTAACAAACATCTGATGCAGCCCCAGATTCTGCAGATGGCAGACTCTGCATCCAGTGTGACCCGTGGTAGCAGCTTTGAAATCAAGCCTGCTCACAGAAGAGCATTAATATTAAGTTCAGATTTCTATGCACAGTGGAGGGGGGACCAATATTATCTTGGCTGCAGAGAAAGAGGCAGAATTCGTTTCCACATGAAGAAATCTGGCTTGAAACAGTCCCACCCCTTAACTCTTGATATCAATGATGTTTGTGTGGTACAATGGTGACATCCAGTGTTTGATGAACAAATCTCATGCCTACATGTCTATCTCTCAAATCCATCAACATTGTAACCTTGACATGCTTGCCTGCTTTAGAATTTAAAACGGAATGTAACAAAGGAGGAGGAAGGGAGAGAGGGTCACATCACAGGGTTTTGTGTAGGCTATATTTACTAGATCATTGTGCAAATACAAAGTCTAAGGTCTGGCATGGATTTTGCCATCCTGAGAATTTTTAAAGCAAGTTGCGAGCTGTGATGGAAGATGAGGAAAGCTGGAAAATATGTGGGCGAAGGGCTCTGCAACAGAAAGGGTGTGCAAAACACAGCATGTGTTTGCAAAAGTTGGTTTCGCGTAAATCTCGGTTCCACGCCGAATCCTTTGCTGGGCACTCAGTGCTATGGCAGTTGTGGCATGCAGCAAGTTGGGGCCAGGTAGAGCAAGGGGTAGTAATCAGGTGAACAGATGTGGGTGGCAGGCAATATGAGAGAGCGAGAGAAGCAGGTGTAGGACAGCCAAATTCCCAGCTTTAAAGGGACAGTCCTCTGTTTGAAGAGTTGTCCATCCCATTACCAGTTTGAGGATAAAGAAACCATAAAAAGGGAGAGCAGCTGAGAACAGCAGAGGTAACTCCAGGCATCCCCAAACTTTGGCCCTCCAGATGTTTTGGACTACAATTCCCATCTTTGCTGACCACTGGTCCTGTTAGCTAGGGATCATGGGAGTTGTAGGCCAAAACATCTGGAGGGCCGCAGTTTGGGGATGCCTGGGTAACTGCATATTGGCTTCATGACTCTGCCCAGCTATTGTGGCATAACTCTCTGGGCGAAAATCTGAAGTCTCTGACCCAATCGGCAGACCAACTTTGGTGATGTGGACGGTCATATAACAGAAAGGTAGCAGTGCTGGGCCAGTTATATAGGATGAGGACCCACATTTTTTTTTTACCTCTAATGAGGTAGGTTTTCAAGTGTCTTCAAATTAGGGCATTTTCCCCTACCCAAATTCCTCCCACTTTGCTTGAAGCCTAAAGAGCTTGCACACACACACACGAAAGTTAGCGTCATTACATACTTGTATTTGCACAGGTCATGTTGAAAGAGACGCTACACTTTCCTGAAGTGCTGTTTGATTGTAGTTTATCCTGTGAGCAAGAGTTCCAATAAATGTTGAGAGATGGAAGGAACTGAAAGGTAAAAAAAAACACAAGAGAGATGTGAGAAAGGATGATAGTTAGACAACAGGGACTCCTAGTTTGGCCCTCAATGCCGCAGAATTGCCCACCTCTGCATCAGCTCTCTCATCTCTTTGGGAACATGATAAAACTACCTTAAACTATTTGTCTAACACACAATGGTCTATATAGCCAATGTACTCCCCAGACATTGGTGGATGATCACTCCCATTTTTAACCCTAACATGTCTTTGAGATAGGTTTGCCTGAGAGATCTAGCAACTGACCCATAGTTGCCCTAGGAGCATGACAGCTGAGTGCAGATTTGCACCTGGATCTCTCACCAGTCCTTCTCCAGCACCCAAATCATTTCACCACACCGGCCTGAGTGAGTTTTTTAACCCTGGGCTATCCCATTCATGGGGACCCAGGTGGCGCTGTGGGTTTAAACCACTGAGCCTAGGGCTTGCCGATCAGAAGGTCAGCGGTTCGAATCCCTGTGACGGGGTGAGCTCCCGTTGCTCGGTCCCAGCTCCTGCCAACCTAGCAGTTCGAAAGCACATCAAAAGTGCAAGTAGATAAATAGGGGACCGCTACAGCAGGAAGGTAAACGGCGTTGCCATGTGCTGCTCTGGTAGAAGCGGCTTTGTCATGCTGACCACATGACCTGGAAGCTATACGCCGGCACCCTCGGCCAATAATGCGAGATGAGCACGCAACCCCAGAGTCGGTCACGACTGGACCTAATGGTCAGGGGTCCCCTTTACCTTTACCCTTTATCCCATTCATAGAGCAGATAGTTTTTTAGCCACAATGCTACACTAGCTTCCTATTAGAGGACACAGCTCTATACATTGCACATTCTCTTCCCAGAACAAGGCTTCGCCAGTGAGAGTGGCAACATGGCAATATCCAAGAACCATTGCAGTGACTCAAGTCCAAGGCTAAAGGCTGGAACAAGGTCCATTCATCCTATGGATACACTGGCCTTGCCAGTAACCATTTTCTTTTATAGGGCAGAAGAGGGTGGGGGGGGAAAGATCCCAAAACCCAAGACAGGTGCCATTTAAAACACTAATCCAAGCCCAAATACTGTCACCTATGAGCTCCAGGTATGTTTTCTCATCCCAGGATATTACTGTCGTCACCTGGGCACACCCTGCAGTTATCACACGATTTTGTGTCCTCTTTAATGATGAACAAGAAGGCAACAGTCATAGAAGGTGTCATCAGAGTAGATGAGACCTGTCTTGTGTCTCTGGAACAATGAGTCACACAGCTGACACAAGATAGTATTTTGGGGAAATTCTGAATATTTGCTCAAGGCCGACAACAACAAAACAGAACAGAAAGTGTATCGATGTGATAAGAGCCACAGGTGAGCCTTGGGACTAGATGACTCTTGGGGTCCCTTCCAACTCTTATAATTTTGTGACTTAGGTGGTTTTTGAAGGAGGACAGACAACTTTAAAGGACACAATTCCTAACTGAGCTTTTATTTTGCAGCATTTCTGAATTGCTATACCTCTGAATGGAGGAATGGCTGTTACCTTGGCTTTCCAGGAAGATTTGACTGATCAAAGTTGTAAAGAAAATGCTGGACCAACAACCACTCCAAGGCAAATAACAACTGCAGCTGTAATGAATCTTCACTATTTTTATACCATCCTCACCAACAAAACAAATGGCTTCCCATTTGCAACCCAAGAAGAAAAAATGGAAAGGTAACAATAGCAAGAGACAGGAAGGCATGCTGATAGGGTGCCACAATTGCATCTTCATCAACGACAAAAATGATAGTTTTTTAATTTAAGAAAATGCACTTGTTATTTCACATGCATATATAGAAATAATAATGTTAAATGCACATAATATGCAGCCATGCTGCTGCATTCTGTAGTACCTGCAGCTTCTGAACCAGCCTTAAGGGCAGCACCATATAGACTGCACTGCAATAATCCCATTTTGAGGTTATTGGTGTCAAGGAGCACCTAGTCACCTGCAGCCAATGTGCACGTTCACCATCTCAGTGGGAACTAAGCTGCAGTTTATGCAGAGGAATGGCATTCCAAGAGAACAAGCAGAATATGCCCACATACTTGTCTAACCAAAAACAAACAAACAAACACACCCCACCAACTCTTCATCTGAGTGTTACAGATTGCTGAAC